>NC_133324.1:586020762-586360762 GCF_042186555.1 Aquarana catesbeiana | reverse complement strand
CAAGATTTGATATGAATTACCTGGGGCACCTCATGCTTTTTTTTTACGTTTGCAAAGGGTCCGGTATGCATTTTGGGAGGGACTTTATGCATTTTTTTGTATTCTTGCTGTAGGATGTGCTACAGCAAAAATTACATTCACAAAGAAAAAACTAATACACTTAATTTGTCAGCAACTGACATTCATTGCTTTAATTTGTAATCAACTGTAAACACTTTTTTCTTTGTAAATATCAGTGTCACACCAGTAAGGTGTGTCCTATTTACAAGCAGGATTGGGGCATACCCCAGGCAAGTAATTTAAAATTTCATGTTACCACTTGCCTCCGGAAGATTTACCCCCCTTCATGACTAGGCCATTTTTTGCGGTACCGCACTGCTTAACTGACAATTGCGCAGACATACGGTGCTGTACCCCAAAAAAATTGATGTCCTTTTTTTCCCACATATAGAGCTTCTTTCAGTGGTATTTGATCACCTCTGCGGTTTTTAATTTTTGCGCTATAAACAAAAAAAGACCATAAATTATGTAAAAAAAAAAAAATGTATTTTTTTACTCTGTGCTATAAAATGCATCCAATAAAAAAAAAATAAAAATCAAATGTCTTCATCAATTTAAGCCAATATGTATTCTAGTACATATTTTTGGTAAACTAATCCCAATAAGTGTATATTGATTGGTTTGCGCAAAAGTTATAGCGTCTACAAACTATGGGATATTTCTATTTATTTATTTTTATTACTAGTTATGGTGGCGATCAGTGACTTATAGCAAGACTACACTTTTGACACTTTTTGGGAACCAGTGACACTTATACAGTGATCAGTGCTAAAAAATATGCACTGTCACTGTACTAATGACACTGGCTGGGAAGGGGTTAACATCAAAGGATGGTCAAAGGGTTAAGTGTGTGCCTGGCTGGTGTTTTCTTACTGTGGGGGAGGTGCTTGTACTAGGGGAAGGCATGAGTCATGTCCTTGCTTTTCAGGATCACAGCTTTCATGAATTCTGTACTGACAGAACAGCAATCTGCCTTGTTTACATAGGCAGACCCTTGTTTTCTCACTGTATGAAAGGATCGGCAGGTGCTGGCAGGCGTTGAGTCCACGGTACCCACCGATCAGCACAGCCTTGCCACTTTGCCGCTGTATATCTAATTTATATAATCGGCAAACATTTTTTTTAAATCACTGCTCTTTGCCAAATGGAATTCTTCTCTAAACTTTTTTTCTGAAATAATATATGTTCCTAAGACAGTGTCCATCACCCCTTCCCCTGTGCTATTTTTGTACACCCCTAGCTATTAATCCAGAAAATGGGCATTTTTAATTTGACAGATTTGGCTCCCGTTAATTTCAATCGGGGTCAGGTTCACCATCTGAACTTCTTTTGCTAAACTCTACTCGATCCGAACCCAGGGCAGGTGAGCTCACTCATGCTCTCCACATGCTCAGCAATATGAAGATGACCAAGAGGATATTGAGTATAGATTTGGAGTTCACTTTTATGACAAACATGAGGTCAGAATTATGTAAGGTGTCTAAAGTACAGTCACCAGAGGTCAGAATTATGTAAGGTGTCTAATGTACAGTCACCATGTTCTTATGTGTCTCCCCTGAAGAATGGGCTGGTACTGCTGGTATCTATGATCGGACCACAGATGAGATAGATTTGGACGGTTTGCATAGTTTATTAGCAGAGCTGAAAAGGTCTCTCTGTATAACTCTGGGACAAAAATATTTCTGCTCTATAATTTACAGGGGTTGCTGAAGCCTCATAGTTGAGTGTGCACTTGCTGCAGTGGCAGATATGCCTCATGAGACAGAAGTGCCATTTAAGGACAAGTAAACAAAACAAAGGGTTAAAAAATTTCTGGTGCAAATTGGTAGAAATGTCAGATGCCACAGGTGTAAGAGAAGAGATCAGGGTCACCAGAAATGTGTTAAATGTGGAGACTGGCAACGATTCAATCCTGGTAAAGGTGTGGAATGAAACCTGGTTGCATTTACAACATATGTCAGAGTCTGGTATAGAATTTAGAAAGAACCTCATAACATTTTCAGCTTATATTTGAGGTGCCCCCTTAAAATGTATAATCTTTTAACAACATTTTTAAAACCCCAGCTTAATTGCTTACATGGCTAGTGATGTCACTGGTTGGTAAGGACTCAGCGGGAAGATGTCAAATATAATACTGCTCTTATATCTGACTTTCAGCTTCCTCTAAAGTGGTAAATGTTTGGGACTCGGGAGTTGCATTGTCGAACTTGTCTTCAGTTCAAACTTTATGCTCATCCCTACTCAGTAAAAGGAGAGATAGAAAGTCTAGGTGGTATAGCACAGTGTGTAGTGATGAGTATATAAACTAACTCTCCCTAGACAGACAGTCAGCTCTCCTTAAACTACCCCAACACATGCTGACTGCTGGGAACTCACATTTATATTGTGAAGGGGTTAGCACATAGTAAAGTCTCCAGTATTGGTCCTTTTAAGGCAGCTGACCTAAGTTCAAAGGCCAGTACATTATGGTTTCAAAGAATTTGGCACAGCAAAATTCACCATTAATTTGCTGGGATTGCACACCTTGAAAATTAAGAATTTGTCTCAAACTAATAATGGCACCAAACCAGAACTTCATCTTTATATAACAGTAATAACTAAAGAGGGTTCAGCTGGGCTTTAAAACATTAGTACTTCTGTTGCTGTATTGCAGTGTGGCTCACACACACACAACCCAAATATACCATACCAGCTACCTGACCTCTAAAAAGAACATGGTTTTATGCAGTATTATGTCCTTAGCCTACACAGCTAAATACACAACTATCTTTAAGCTGTCTAATATTGCTCTTATTTGACTGATTAACATTCTTTATTCTGATATACCCTTCGTATTTGGACAAATACTTATGATCTACCCCCATATTTTTTTGAATGGATCATTTGCATGTGTCTGTGGGAAATAAACTCAAGAATATGCTCATAATACCCCTTTGTCACAGTCTTATCATACCATTAAAGGCAATTTGTATATACATTTTTTTTTCTCATTACCCTTAACAAAAACATATAAACACTTATATACTGCATTATGGACAATGGTTTTCCATTTTTTTAGAGCAGAAAAAATAATAATAATAAGGTGTAAGTAATCACTGTATAGAAAAATCAATAGTATTAAATAGAAGAACAAAAAGATTTGAGCTTTCAGGTCATAGATATAATACTATGGGGGTCATTTACTATAACTCCAGGAAGTACTGAGCACTATGGCAAATAATAGAGCCAATTTTAGCCAAATAGAAACAAAACGGCGAATTTGCGCATGAAAATCAGCGATACAAGTGGAGAATAACCGTTTACAAATTTTAAATTGCCGTTAATTCGCGCTTTCGCGTACATACAAATGCCAATTCTACTCAAGTTGTTATATGGCACTGTACTGTAACCATGATCCATGTATGTGAAAGAAACATTTTTATCAGAGATGTGCTCTCGTTCCCGTGCATCTATTGATTTATATTGCAATTAGTATTCCTAGTTTTTTTTTCCTTCTTTTGCTAAGAAATGCAGTTATGGATGATTATTACATAGTAATGTCTGCTATTCTGTAAAGTTACATGTATTAATCATTTAGGTTACTTATTTGTTGTATGTTGTTTTTTTCATATTTTTGATTTATTATTTATTAATTTAGTTGACTATAAAGCTGTAATTATTTATGTTCATTCTTTAATAATACTACACTATTATGCAGGTCTTGTACTTAGCACAATGGCTTAGTGGTCTGCTTGGATATCTCCACACCACTCATGGTATGAGTTCAAACAGCCAACCTACCATCCACCAGCTGTGTTTATTTTTTCAGTGCACAACTGAATAAAAATAAACAAAGAAATGTAAACTGCCCTTTAGCTAGTGTGTGTTGTTTGGAATGTCACATCATAATATAATTGAATACTTACATACCATTGCATGCATTTAAAGAGTTAATACAATAAAGTCATTCACATTAAAGTGCATTGGCTATTTGGCAATCACCTATTTTCAATATATATATTTGTGCTGCTTTGGCTAATTGGCTAACTGGCATTCTCTTTTTCCCACCAATGCAATCTTGTAGGATTTTTCTGTTGGGATTTGAACCTTTGAGTCTTTCAATACCTGAATTTTTGAAAGTAGAGGTGCTAACAGCTAGGCTATTGGGCTGAGCACAATTATACATACAAAATACTTTTACTAGTGTTTGATGTGTTCTATACTATACAATAAAGTTTATCAAATGTAAACTGCTTGTTAGCTAGTGTGTAGTGTTTGGAGATTCACACCATAATATTAGTGAATACTTACATACCATTGCAAGCATTTGAAGAGTTAATACAATAAAATCAAGCACATTAAAGTGTATTGGCTACTTGGCATTCACCGTATGCTGCTTTGGCTAATAGTAATTCTCCTCTTTCCCACCAATAGTAATCTTTTAGGATTCTTCTGTGGGAGTTGAACCCACGAGTCTTTCAATACCTGAATTTTTGAAGGGAGAGGTGCTAACTGCTAGCCTATTGGGCTGAGCACGATTATACATACAAAATACTTTTACTAATGTTTGATGTGTTATATACTATACAGTAAAGTTTATCAAATGTAAACTGCTTGTTAGCTAGTGTGTAGTGTTTGGAGATTCACACCATAATATTAGTGAATACTTACATACCATTGCAAGCATTTGAAGAGTTAATACAATAAAATCAAGCACATTAAAGTGTATTGGCTACTTGGCATTCACCGTATGCTGCTTTGGCTAATAGTAATGCTCCTTTTCCCCACCAATAGTAATCTTTTAGGATTCTTCTGTGGGATTTGAACCCACGAGTCTTTCAATACCTGAATTTTTGAAGGTAGAGGTGCTAACCGCTAGCCTATTGAGCACAATTATACATCCTAGCCAATAGGCTAGTGGTCAGTGCTTCTACCTTGAAAGACTAAGGCCTTAAAGAACTCATGGGTTCCAACCCCATAGAGGGTACCACTTACTAAAAGATTGCATTGGACTCAGCAGTATATTCTTAGTTTTTTAAAACTTGTGCATGGAGATCCCATTAAATTCTATACCAGACCCAAATGGCTTGTTTGTTTAATTGGGTGACATCCCCCCTGTGGGATTTGAACCCATGGGTTGAGTCATTAAAGGCAGGAGTGGAGCCCACTAGGCTACTGAGCTGACCACACTCTTACTGATTCTTCTACTTCTATACAATAATGTTTTTCATTTAAGGCATTCATATTATGGAAACAACCGTGCTCATACCGATGTGGCATTGGCTATTAGTCACTGGCCTATTTTTAGCATATGCTGTTGATAAAAATGTAAGCTTTACATAGGTGATATAATCGTTGGGATTTGAGCTCAATTATATTCTGGGTATAATATTACTCAGCACATTGACTTAGTAGTTAGCACTCTTAACTAGCAGCTCCTGGGTTCAAATACTAACCATGGCACCAGTTGGTTGAAGTTTCAAAAACTAGTCTTTAAAAGCACTCTAAATTTTAAAAACCTAGCCCCCTATGCATTGCACCGATAGGGCAATCATACTGGCTAGTGTATGGACATGCTACAATTTTTTTGGAGCTGCACGAGTCAAGACATGAGAAGTTTCTTAACAGAAATCCTAAGTAGAAATTCCCTTCCAAACAAACCTCAAATATGTAGTCTAAGGTCTAGGTAGAAGCTAAATGAATGAGTGGATTCTTTAGCCAGGTCCTCATCTTACAGTGGTTGCCTACATGTAAAGTTAAACGCACATACATTGGCCAATCAGATTGCATAGTGTATGGGCAGCTTAAGTCAATGAAATAGAATAAAGAGGTGACATACTTGTTCAGGTTCAAATATTTAGCTTTATTCAGGAGATTTTTGGAGGGAGGTAGCAAGCTTAAATTTCCCCGCTCTTTGCCAGCCACGGCTTATTGCACCATGTGCATACTTAAACATGAAGTAAAACATGCAGGACTCCGATATCTGGTGCAGGTTCTTTTAGAAACGAGAAGCAATTATGCACCCCCATCAGCAGCATACAGGAAAGGCATGGCCAGGTTGCTGGGCAGTTTCCAAACCACTTCTGATATGCCAGGGTATTTATGCAGGTTCTAGATGCCAGTTCTTGCCTTGTACCACAAAATATCCACTTTACACGAATGAAGACGAGTGGAGGACATGAAGATGGCTTTCTGCTGTCTTGAACCGCAAGCAGGACCACTCCTGTAAAATGTGAGGAAAGGATAAGTGACATTTCATCCTGACAATCACTTCTCAGTGCAGGCTAGCTTGAGTTTTAGTTTCAGTCTTTTGCAGATCAGGAGTGAGGTTATCAATTTTTGGCCTATGACATTTTTTACAAAGGCAGAGGTATTTGTACCTATTTGGCTTCTATGTATGAAGGTACAAAACATTCTCTGGACAGCAGCCACACAGCCACTCGAATATTTACCTGAGCCCCATCATGATCCACTAATGGGCACAAGAGCCTTGGCTGTATGTGTACTCTTTCTCCTGATTTGCTGAGACAGCAGTGACTGCTTTTGGCTAACACTGTATAGAGGGAGAGGGAGGCAGGGGCAGAGCTTGCACTGTGTATGTTGCCAGGCATGCACAGTAGTGGCTCATGGGCAAGGCTTGGGTGCTCCCAGAACAAGATACATGCTCGGAGGGCACTTGACTGGGGGTAGGGGCCACAAACTCCAGCATAATCACCCATGAAAAGAAGGGTCATGTCTGTTCAGTTGCTAACCACTGCAGTGAGCATGTAAGTTAAAGAGGAGTTCCACCCAGGGGGGCCATTAAAAAAAAAAAAAAATTAAAAGTCAGCAGCTACAAATACTGCAGCTGCTGACTTTTAATTGGACACTTACCTGTCCCTGGGTCCAGCGATGCGGGGGATCGAAGCCCCACACGTCCCCCCCTCCGCTCGTCGGAGCCGGCATTTCAACTGTGGGCGCCGGGCTGTGGCTTCACAGCCTGGCACCCACTGCGCATGCGCGAGCGGCACCGAGCGCCGTGATTGGCCGTTCAATCACCTGGGACCTGATGATTGACAGGAGGGAGAGAGAAGAGCCCAGCCCTTCCTGTGCCAGGGGGAAGTGATGTCACCAGCCCAGGCAGAGGAAGGGGCAGACTACGAGGGACCACCTAGCAACAGGCATTTAGAGGTAAGTAAAAAAAAAAAAAATATCCAAATTTTTTTTGTTTTTTTTTTTAGAATTTTTTAGATATGTTTGTTTTTTTGGGTGGAACCCCACTTTAAAGTGATTGTAAAGCAAAAAATATGTATGAAAAAAAAACAAAACATATACTTACCTCCATTGTGCAGCTGGTTTTGCACAGAGTGGCCCCGAACATTCTCTTCTGGGGTTCCCCGGTGGCTCTCGTGGCTCCTCACACATCTGATAACTCCCTCGAGAAGCACTTCCCCAAGGGGGGTTCCTTGCAGGTGCGCTCCCGAGTCCAGCATTCATCCATAGAGGCTAAATGCAGGACTCAGCCCCGCCTCCTGGCGCTCACATCATTGGATTTGATTGACAGCAGCGGGAGACAATGGCTGCGCTGCTATCAATCTACCCAATTCAAGAGCCGAGAACCCCGGGCAGAGAGAGAGAGCATTGCTGCCGGGTCAAGTTCCAGGGCTCAGGTAAGTAAAACGGGGGGCTGGGGGGCCGGTCACTGACAGGTGTTTTTTCTCCTTAATGCAAAAAAAACACAAACCTTCACAACCCCTTTAAAGAGGTCTCTTATTTTAGCAACTACAAAAACATATAAGATAAGATTGAAAAACACACCTGTGACGCCAGACAGTCCATCAAACCAGGCTTCCTGGGGTACATGCCATGATGTTAATTGGCTGTTAATTGGCTGAAAAAACATAAAACACATTTAGATACCTAGCTGAGGTTATTGTTCCTCCTAAATATTAGACATGGGCACTGATAAAAACTTATTTTTTATCGTTTTCGTTTCATTCTTTTTTTGCTTTTTTTGGAAATTCTGAAATTTGGAATTTTGACATTTAAAAATTTCCGAATTTTAGAACTTCCAAATTTCAAATTTTCGGATTTCAGAATTTCAGAATTTTGTATTTTCGGATTTCCGAATTTTTGAATTTCCGAATTTGTCGGATTTCCAAATTTCCTAATTTTTGGATTTCCAAATTTATAAATTTCTAATTTCTGAATTTCCGAATTTCCTTAATTTTGGAAATTCGTAAATTAGTAAAATCGGACATTCGGGAAGTTTGGAAAATTAGGAAAATCGGAAATTTCGGAACTGGAAAAATTCTGAAACTTTGGAGTTAATGAATTTGTCAAAATTTGTTAAAAAAATAATTAGGAACTAAACAAATTGCACATGTCTATATACATGTGGCACAGACACAAGCAAACACCTGCCAGGTGTTCTACTCCCTCTCCACTCCCTTTGAAATTGCCACACAGTTCATAATCGAGTTTAGTGTTAGGCTCCATTCACACTAGCGCGTTTTTGATGCATTTTGCATTTTGCAGGAATGCACGGGAATTTTTTAACATGGGTTCCTATGGAATCAATGCCTTTTTGTTTCTCTGCATTTTTGGAAAGGGTCGGGGACTTTTTTCATGCAAAAAGCAGCGTTTTGCATGTAATGGATTTCAATGGACAAGCATCAAAAACGCAAGTGCACCGTTTTTGCACCGTTTTTGCACCGTTTTTGCAGCGTTTTTGCCGTTTTTTTTTTTTTTTTTTTTATTTAGTTAAAATTTTTTTTTAGACTGCATTAGGCTCGATTCACACCTATGCATGTTGCTTTTGAGTGTTTTTGGAGGTTTTTTTTTCATGCTTGCCACGTTTTTGAGCAGCGTTTTTGCCGCGATTTTGCCGCGATTTGCATTTTTTTTGTTTTTTTTTTTTTACAGTCTTAAACAAAATTAAAAAAAAAAAAAATTAAAAAAAACGGCAAAAACGCATCAAAAACGCTGCAAAAACGGTGCACTTACGTTTTTGATGCTTGTCCATTGAATTCTATTACATGCAAAATGCTGCATTTTGCATGAAAAAAAGTCCCTGACCCTTTCCAAAAATGCAGAGAAACAAAAAGGCATTGCTGTGAACATGTTCCATAGGAACCCATGTTAAAAAATTCCCGTGCATTTCTGCAAAATGCAAAATGCATCAAAAAACGCGCTAGTGTGAATGGAGCCTGAGTGGCAAAGTAAATTGTCATCTTGACTACACACTGAAGAGGGTCAATCACAACTGTCAGATGTTTCTTAGCATCTGTGTCCCTGTGAGGGATACCCTGCAAACTAGGAAATTTTTTACACATTCTCTATCTCGAGCTATGTTGTAATACGTACATGTAAAATAACCAGCAATCAGCTGATTCCGGGTGGCAACCCCAGCAGTAGTATTGCTGTTTCTGTGGACCGACAGCTGGCGGACCTCTGGCTCCCTCTCCTCAATAAGCTCCCAGGAATCATCCCTTGCAACACACATGTTGTGCAAGACACAACAGGCAAGGATGATCCTGGAACACTTTTGAGGAGAGTACAGTAGCTCCCCCCCGGGCCTGGCCAAACATAAAAACCGGGACTTTAGCAGGCCAATGGTAAGCTCAACAATGCCCCGGCTTTTACGTAAGGCACTATTATAGCGATGTTGTGGCTGCCCGGAGGGGTGCCTGATTGGAGCCATCAGCCACCTCAGCTGCGGATAACCGGCATCACCTAGAAATAAAAAGAAAGAACAAAACAAACAAAAATTAGTCCTTCCCATCCCTTCATGTGACTTTAGATGCCTGTAAAAAAAAATGCATGTTCTGCGTAAAAAACAATACTGTACCAATAAGCCACCCGGACGGCATTTGTCCACCCTCAAATTTCTGAAACAGGCCCGTCTGTTTCAATATGTAGGCATCATGGCATGACCCTGGAAAAGCCGCCTGAACACTCATTATGCGCTGTCTGGCGTCACACACAACTTGGACGTTGATGGAGTGGTACTGCTTGCGATTCCGATAGGCTGCTTCACTTATCCTGGGGGCCCTGATTGCCACGTGTGTACAATCAATGGCCCCCAGGATTTGTGGCATTTGTGCATGGTGGTAGAAAGCCACCTTCACGTCATTCCACTCATCTTCATTCTGTGGCCAGTGAATAAATTGTGGTACAAGGTCAAGAATGGCATCTATGACCTGCATAAACACCCTGGATACCGTGGGCTGGCTCAGACCCATAATACTTCCAGAAGTGGCTTGGAAGCTGCCCCGACCCAAGATGTACAAAGTCGCAAGCAACCTGACCATGCCTGGCACAGCATGACTGCGGTATGTAGAGGGGGAAATTTTATGCTGTATCAGCTGATAGAGGTGCATAATTGCTTCTCACCCTAACCTAAACTTTCTACGGATATCAGAGTCCCGCATGCTTTGAAAATATGCCCGTGGGGCAAAAAGCCGTGGCTGGCGAAGGTGAGCCACAGGTGCAGAAACGTCCTGCTCGGCTGCCTCCTGCTCGGCTTCCTCCTGCTCGGCTGCCTCGCAAAAGGCACCAACAAGTACCGCCACTGCCAACATCACTTGCTCCTCAATCTCTGCCATTTTGTGATTAGAGGATCTCACTGGCGAACATGCGCACATAAATACGCGATGGCTAATTAGCGTACGCACAATAATATGCTATATATAGACCACATTGCAGTGTGGAATTTTGAAGTGAAGTTGGGTTGTGTGCTGTTGTTCTTTGCAATATTTGGTAAGCCATGTCTACAAGATTGTAATAACATATTTTGCTAATAATGCACTGCTACTTGTTGATGGTACCAGTAACCAACTTTAGACTTGCATATTTCAAATAGCTTTTTAGTACTTTAAGTTAGTATGGAGTTCTAGTTATCTATGTTCATTATTTGATCATTTATCAGTGGTATATTTCTGCTCTAATTGTACTGATCAAGGTAGCTTAGTGGTTTGAGCTACTGTTTAGTAACACTCAGCAATCACTCTTTTGATGGGTTCAAATCCCAAATAGGTCAACACCTGGCTGAAGTAACAATAGCAAATGCATAAGTGCCATTATGTGTTTGTAAATGTGCCCTTGAAACTTTAGACAGGTGGTGGCATGTTTTGGATTGGAACTAATTTCCTTGTGTTTTACGAGATAGGAGTTATTATTACTAAGCAACTAGTGTAGTGTTTTGAAAATCCGCACCATAACAGGTCATGTTTTCAGGTTTGCCATTATTTTGCACAGGTTATGTGATCACCTTTGTAATTAACACAGCTGTTTCATCTGAGGGAAATCCTGAAGACATGACGTGACCTTGAGGACTGGAGTTAATAAACACTGAACTAGTGTGTACAGCTCTACCTTCAATATATATCATTACCATAACTAAACAATAAACAGATCTACATACAACTCAATATTAGAAGATACCAGTTGTATGTAAAATTATGTTTATTATGTAATTGAGCTCTAACTGTAAATATTTAATGTTTAACACTGCAAAATAGCAGACATTACTCATACTCCGATGAAATGTCTTTGTTGGCTGAACATGCTAACAAAACAATAATATGAATGACATTATAAATAACCACTACAGCATAGTTAGAATACTTCTACTATTCGTCTGTGGCACATAAATGTACACCCACGCTAATTCACAATCATGCATTGCTTCCCTAATTGGGATATATATTGGCCATTTTTTTTTTTTTTTTTTAAATCTCTTTATTAATTTTTCTATTACAAAACATTCTACAACTTACATTTCTTACATGTCTCTTTTTTTTCCCCTTCCTTTCCCAATCTTCAGTTTATCCGCTCTCACAGGAGCTACCATACACTTTTCATTAATAATCATTACATTGAGAAAAAACAATTAAACATAAAAGCATTCATTCTTCCCCTTAAACCCTTAGGCTTTGTTTCCACTATTGCAACCCTAAAGTCATGTGATTTACAGTGTGACTTTGCAATGCGATTTTTGATGCAATGTCATGCGACCGGTGAAAACCATGGGAGAATAAGTCGCACTGAAGTCGGAACAAAGTAGTGCAAAAACCCTGTTTTGAGTCGCACCAATTAGAACAGGGAACATTGAAAAAGATGGGTTTTGACTTGTCATGCGACTTCACATGTGTCAAGTCGCACAACAACTCGCAGTAGTGGAAACAGAGCCTTATGATAGTGGCCTTTTCTCTAAGTGAAGCTGTTCGAAACAAAATAACAGCAAGAGGGACAGCAAAGCGTACCAATGTGATAACTGTATAGATCACTTTATACTATGCTTATCCAGTTCCTTTTTATCATTTCTCAAAGCCATGATTTTGACAATGTTGTCCCCTGACACATGTCTCTCCAGATGCTATTACCACATACCTAAAATTTAACAACTGTAAAGACACATCACTACCCCTGCCTCTGTGATTTTTCAGCTATCTGCATGCATGCACACATGTCCACCGCTACAAAAAGCAATTACACTTGGTAATAGGTTCTCCTTCAGTCAGGTTGTATTTTCCCAGTTTCCCATCTTTCCCGATTTCTAATTGCAGCTACTTCCTCTTCCAGGTCATGATTTTTTTGAAGCCACGGTTACAATGCTGTTCAACTACCACATGTCTGTCACCTTGATACTCCCAGCAAAAGCTTGCACAACATGTCTGTTAACTTAAAGAAAGTTCCGTTCACATATATGCACAAATTGGATCTGTGTTTCCAATCCCCACATCCAACTTTCATTACAGGAGAGTGTGACTGGCCCTCAATGAAGCTGGGTCACACAGGTGCAGAGCAGATGCCGTCCAGGGCCACTTTCCTGCTTGTACCACTTGAAAGATGTCCAACTTTGATGCAACTTGAATCACTGCCTGTGACTTGATATGACTTGACCTCCATAGACCTCAAGTTTACAAAGTTGGAACAGAGTAGTGCAGGAACTACTTTGAGGTTGATGCGACTTGAAGTTGCACAGATATGAACAGTACTCATTGGAAATCATGGGGTACAACCTGGAATGCAACTTGTGACTATAAAGTCACATGACAAGTTGGACCCCATGATTTACAAAGACTAACCTTCATGTCTGTGCGATTTTAATTTGAAGCGACTTCTAAGTAGTCCCTGCACTACTTTAGTCAGACTTTTACCCGACTTGAGCTCCATAGACATCAAGAATACACAAGCAGTGATTCAAGTCACACAACTTTCAGGACGTGCAAGTGTGAAAGGTGCCTTAAAAAAGGTAACGTGCGTCTTTGGCTCCAATTAGGTTGTCAAGTCAAGCCTCAAACCACACCTGATTTTAGCATGAACCAGAGAACAGAACATGTACTGGACCCCATGGTGTTAGCCACGGCCATAGCAGAAAACTACATTCACACTTGTCATGCAACTATAAACATCAAAATTGCATGTCCAGTTGTTCAACATTAAGTATGTGCTTGGACATGTTTTTTTTCTAACCCACTTGCCTGAACCCACCAGGAAGCTCACACTGTGCATAGCTAATCACAGGCAGTGAGACATTTCCCGATCCGTGGCAGCACAGATCGGGAAATGTGTCACTGCCTGTGATTAGTGCTGTGCAGTGTGAGCTTCCTGGTGGGCTCAGGCATCTGGAGCTGCCAACACGTCTGAGCCCATCTTTATTCAACATGTTTTTGAATGTTACCCATTGATATTTGTGCAAAATACAGTGGCAGCGTGTTCCATGTAGTTCATGCACTACTTAACACTGACTTTCATGCAAGTTAAGGGCCTTAGACTTCAAGGGCAACCTGCAGAAGTTACATAAAAGTCTTACCTGAATGTCAGACAATCAGTTTGCCATAGGGCTGGACTGGGTCAAAAATTTGGCCCTGGACTTCATCCAGACTGTCCCACTTTAATTCAATAAAATGCTGCCCCCCTTAAAAACAAAAAAAATCCCGCCCACCAAAAAGAGAGAGGGGGGGTTGAGGGAAAGGGGGTGAGTGTAAGAGAGAGGCATTTTTCAGGTGCTTTGGGGCAAAAATAATGCCTGTAAAGCACCTGAAAAACACCTCCCCTGCAGTCCCAGTGTGGCAGGTCAGTAACAAAAGTCCTGGAAGCAGCATGTTTGGGGCGGTGGAGGAGCAGGGTATCCACCGCTCCTGCCCATGAAATGAATGGGCATCGCTGCCGAAGCGCCTGCAAAGCGCTTCGGCAGAGGCGCTACACAGGCGCATTTAACCCTTTTTTTTGGGCTGCGAGCGGGGGTTAAAAGCGACCCACTAGCGGCCGAATAGCGCCGCCAAAATGACGCTAAATCGCCGCTAAAACTAGCAGCGTGCCACCGTCAACGCCAGCCCCAGTGTGAAAGCAGCCTAAGAGTAAGGGTTTGGATGAGAGGGAAGGGGTGAGAGAGACAGAGACGGGAGGGGGGCTGAGAGACAGAGACGGGGGGGGCTGAGAGACAGAGATGGGGGGGGCTGAGAGACAGAGATGGGGGGGGCTGAGAGACAGAGATGGGGGGGGGCTGAGAGACAGAGACGGGGGGGGGCTGAGAGACAGAGACGGGGGGGGCTGAGAGACAGAGACGGGGGGGCTGAGAGACAGAGACGGGGGGGCTGAGAGACAGAGACGGGGGGGGGGCTGAGAGACAGAGACGGGGGGCTGAGAGACAGAGACGGGGGGGCTGAGAGACAGAGGGGGGGACTGAGAGAGACCACATAGCACTGTCCCTATCTGCAGTCCCTCCTCTGCTCTCCTTGTCTCAGTGTGCGGGCATGTATGTGCAGGATGCCGGGTACCTGATGGCCAGCAGCGGCAGCACCAAGTCTCACTCTTGATCCGGGGGTGCTCTCGCTGCTCTGCTCCTTTCAGCGGCTCCTTGGCAGCCTCTGCCTCCCGCATGTTCTCTTCCTCCGGGCCCACAGTCAGCCTGTCCTCCGGCCTGAGCCTCACAGTTCTTTGAGCTGAGAGGAGAGGAGGTGGAGGAATCAAGGTTCTGGAAGTGCCAGGGTGGCCGCGCCCGCTCCTGTTTGCCTCTTTGGTGGTCAGGGAGGGGGTGGAGCTCTTCTCCCTCATGGGCTCTCACATCTAAATGCCCTCCTCGCTTACCACCTTCCCGAAAACCCTGCCGCTGTTTGCTGCCGCACTTAGGTTCGCCACCTCATTCCTTTAAACCCGAACACATATGAATTACACAGGTTCTGTGGCAAATTTTAACGCACATAAGGCACCAAGTGAGTTGAATTACCACCTTAATCAGCCACAGGACCTGTGTAATTCATATGTGTTCCTGTTTAAAGGGATGAGGTGGCAACCTTAGCCTTGCTCCTGCTGCCGCCGAACTCTGCATAAAAAACGTACCACTGAGCCATCAGCCCACCGGAAAACTCCCGGTATTCCCAATGGCCAGTACATGCCTGGTTGGCCAACAGTTGTCCATTTTCAATGGGCAAAGCCAAAATTGCATCCAAGTTAGCTCACTCTAAAGTTGCCCCAAGTTTGGAGTCATAAAACTGTGAATGAAGCCTAATTGTTTGAGCCAAGCTCTTGGGTGTGTGCATTTAAGTCGCCTTATTTGCCTGTAGCTGCTGTACTTGAAGTCATACAAATGACTGCAGTTTATTTTGCTTCTCCACACGTTTTATGCCTTTCTCTGGGCCAAATTGGCCCTTCCCTTTTTTGGGGGGACTGTTTGTTGCTGTGTGTGTTTGGTAAGTGTCTGTGTTCCCGATGTGCGCTATGCACTTTCAAACCCAGGTGCTCACCTCTTTTTGTTCTGTCTTTTTTGCAGACTTATCTATACCCCCCCCCGGCAGAGAGCCATTGTTTATTTTCGGTGTGTGTTTGGTAAGTGTCTGTGTTCCCAATGTGCACTATGCACTTTCAAACCCAGGTGCTCACCTCTTTTTGTTCTGTCTTTTTTGCAGACTTATCTATACCCCCCCCCCCGGCAGAGAGCCATTGTTTATTTTCGGTGTGTGTTTGGTAAGTGTCTGTGTTCCCGATGTGCGCTATGCACTTTCAAACTCAGGTGCTCACCTCTTTTTGTTCTGTCTCTTTTTTGCAGACTTATCTATATTCCCCCCGGCAGAGAGCCATTGTTTGTGTTCGGTGTGTGTTTGGTAAGTGTCTGTGTTCCCGATGTGCGCTATGCACTTTCAAACTCAGGTGCTCACCTCATTTTGTTCTGTCTCTTTTTTGCAGACTTATCTATATCCCCCCCCCCCCCCGGCAGAGAGCCATTGTTTGTGTTCGGTGTGTGTTTGGTAAGTGTCTGTGTTCCCAATGTGCGCTATGCACTTTCAAACCCAGGTGCTCACCTCTTTTTGTTCTGTCTTTTTTGCAGACTTATCTATACCCCCCCCCCCCCGGCAGAGAGCCATTGTTTATTTTCGGTGTGTGTTTGGTAAGTGTCTGTCTTCCCGATGTGCGCTATGCACTTTCAAACTCAGGTGCTCACCTCATTTTGTTCTGTCTCTTTTTTGCAGACTTATCTATATCCCCCCCCCTCTCCCCCCCCCCCCCCCCCCCGGCAGAGAGCCATTGTTTGTGTTCGGTGTGTGTTTGGTAAGTGTCTGTGTTCCCAATGTGCGCTATGCACTTTCAAACCCAGGTGCTCACCTCTTTTTGTTCTGTCTTTTTTGCAGACTTATCTATATCCCCCCCCCCCCCCCGGCAGAGAGCCATTGTTTGTGTTCGGTGTGTGTTTGGTAAGTGTCTGTGTTCCCAATGTGCGCTATGCACTTTCAAACTCAGGTGTTCACTTCTTTTTGTTCTGTCTCTTTTGCAGACTTATCTTAATCCCCCTCCCCAGCAGAGAGCCATTGTTTGTGTTCGGTGTGTGTTTGGTAAGTGTCTGTGTTCCCGATGTGTGCTATGCACTTTCATGTTCAGGCGCTGACCTAGTTTTGTTCTGTTTCTTTTTCAGATTTTGTCCCAGTACGCTGCTGCTGCCACTCAGCTAGACCACCTGCCCATCTGGTCCACCCATGTCACCCCCAGGAAGGGGGAGGGGAAGGGGAAGGGGGAGGGGAGGGGGGAGGGTGAGGGAGAGTAGGGGGAGGGGGAGGGAGAGGGGGGACAGGCCGGGGCCTGGGGCCAGGCTGGGCACGTTGTCTGGCTCGGGTGTGAGGGAGGCTCCAGTTGCTGCCAGAAGGGTGCCTGCTTCCTCCAGAGAAGAGGCGGAAGCTGGCGGGAGACGTTCTGCACATGCTGCCTCTCCTTCTTTAAGCCCTGAACAGGGTACTTCAAGGAGGAGAGGCAGTGTGGGTACTTCTCGCCGGCGTCCCCACTTCTCCTCCAGGGAGAACCAGGCTCTTGTGACTGCATATCTACCCAGATATGAGCAGATCGCAGGAGCCTAGGCCCTCTGAACAAGTAAGGCGGCCAAAAAACGGCTGTGGGAGGAAATTGGAGTGGCTGTCAATGCAGTGGGCAATGTGGAGCACCGTTCCATCGATACCCTCAAGAAGCGTGTGGGGGACATCAAGAAAGGCATTAAGGACAGGCTGGCTCGCTGGGCTGGGCAGGGGCATGTGACGAGCCAGGGTATCCCACCTGCTTATGTGGCGCTCCTCCATCAATATGAGCAAGATTTCCTGCCACTCATCCAGTTGGACACAATTCTGGGACTCCGAACTCGTGCCGATACGGATGATTGGCAGCATGGTAACTAACTCTTGGCCATTACTTTGTGTCAGCTTCTTTGAATTTTCTACCCAGTCTAAAAAAGGACACATTGGAATACTTTTACACTTGTCCTGCAAATTCATTTTGGTTTCTCGCCTATCTCCAGGGGGAGCGTCAGCCCCTGCCAGCTCAGCTGAGGAGGCTATGGCTGAAGATGCCCCACATACTGAGGAGAGGATGCAGCTCTCTCCTGGTAAGTTCAAAATGTGAATGTGCCAACCAATATGTAAGGCTGTAATATCCTCTACAAACCAACTCACACGGCAATGTCCTATCCACAGCACAACATCAGCAGGAGGAGGAGGAGGAGGAACGGGACCAGCCCCTGCAGCAAAGCCTGGAGGAAGTTATTGGTATGTATTGCTAATTGGTGTGTAGAATTCTTTGTAGGACTCTGGATTAAGCAATAAACATTGTTTTCATAGTGCTGGCCAACAAATGTTTCACTAAAAATTTAGATAAGCTTGGATGTTGACAGGCCAGGGTTTATTCTGCTTCTGTCACTTATAATCATTATGCATCAAGACTAACACATCTTCTTCCTTGCTGGCCACTAGTCATTAATGTATCCCCGGCTCTTGACCACTAACAGACCTCTTTCTACACACAACTTGTTATTTTGGGGTGTGTTTGCAAGTGTCCCATGTGCCATGTCAAACAGGAGTAAGCAAGATTGGAATGTTATTCTGTGCCAGTGCCCGATCCCTTAAACCAGTGTTCAAAAATGGCAGCTCATCCCTACAGCCTAATTTTTAGGACCAAAAAATTCTTGACCTTTCTTTTTTAGAACATCTGTCCCCTGGTGCAGCTGGAGCTCGAGCTGGAGGTGGCGAGGATTCTGCATCCAATGTTGGGGTAGGTGATATGACGTTACAAGGTGGACATGTCCAAATTTTTGTTACACATGTTTGGAAATGGCATAGCTTCAATCTTTTTGGTCTTGGCAGGGACATTCAGGCACTCCACCAGCAAATCCTATACTCTCAGCAGCTGCTGAACCCGGGTTGCCTGAACGTCCGGTAAGAAATTCCACTTTTGTCAGGCAAACAAATGTTCCTCCAATTCTCTAACAATTATATTCCAGCTAGGCCATGATTTGGAAAGGCAAACTTGATGTGTGCCTCAACTTCTTGTGGGGTGGAGTATTGCTTAGTCAGGATTGTCATATCTTTAAGGGGAATGTTCCAAGTATGGGGTGTAGTATGGCACTTTGTCCAAATCACAAGAATGAGGCTAGCAGTTTGGGTCAAGATTAGAACTTTTTGACGTCCAAACAGTGCAGCCATTGTAATGCTTGTAATAAAGATATAATGGGAAGGCATTATCTTAAGTGGTCGGAGGCTGCCTACATGAGCAATTGTGTTTGTTGGCAGTCCATCCACCTGTCCCACTGTATGCTTGTAGCGTTTATGATGTGAGAAAAGATTTTGTGAGTAACTTCTATTTTTTTTTTTGTCTTTTAGCCAGCATTGGATGCAGCTGGATCGGCACACCCCCCACCTTATCACAACCCACATTTTAACCTACTAGAAAGGCTGGTTGCCCAGATAGAGTTATTCAATGAGCAAAGGAGGCCTTCTGAAACAAGTGATTTAGTAAGGTTACTGGGGCTCACACAGCAATCTGTGCAGAAGTTGACTGATAACCAGGAGATCCTGCAGCAGATCCAACAGGATATGCATCAAGTGATGCAAACTATGGCCACTAACCAGCATGCAGACAACCAGTATATTGGGGAACAACTGCTGGCCATACGTCAACTGTTGGAACAGCAAAATCGTCTAAATAATGGGCAGCCAGCCGGGGGGGTGCCGCATCCCCAATTAGCCACTTCCAACAATTCCCAGTCCCCTCTCAATGGTGAACCCCTAAACCCCGCTCCCCCCTCCCACACACACCACACATATGCCCCTTCCTCAGATTCCACACTCCCCCTTCAATCCTCACCTGCTGATCACCTCACCCACACACCCCAACTTACCCAAAATTCTGGCCCCCCTTCCCACCCCTCATGTACACCCCAGCAGGACCCTCCACAAAATTTATACAACCAGACCACCTTGCAAGTCCTTCCCCAGGCCCACCCTCCCCAGATCTCCTGCCCAGCCCACTTTGTTCAGGCCCCCTCTCCTTCACCCTATCAACAAGAGCTGACCCGTGCCCTTAACCTCCTCCAAGCACACACCCAAGCACAAGCCCATCAACAGAATCTCATCCAAGCCCAGTCCTACACTTTACACCAAGCCACAACACCCCAACACTTCCAACACCCGCAATACACACTTCAAGCCTTCCAGACACAGCCCCTGAGCCAATTCCCTCACTACCCCTTGGCCATCCCCTTGATACAACCCCCCTTCCAAGCCACTCTCCCAACCCCTTCAACACAACCCTCACAAGTCCCTACCCTCTCCTCGGTCCCCTCACACCTGCCCCCTGAGCAGCAGCAGCCACCACCTCCCCATTGATTTTTGGCCTTATTGTTTTGGATTAATTTATATATTTTTATTATTTGTTAATTTTGGCTCCATTTTTGTAAATAAATGTTCACATTTCAAAGAACTTGTTGTTCTTTCTTGGCCAAATAGGCATGGGAAGGAATGTCACTGGCTTGGTAACATCGGCATTTATACATAGGTGTTTTTATGATAGCAAACAAGTGCTTAAAATGAAACAAACTAGTCTCAATCCTCAAATAAGAAGGCAAACATAAAAGGTGACCTTTCGAAATACAAAGAACACAGTTCTCATTGAGCACGTAACTGATTCTAAGTGGTGATGCGTGGATTTGTTTTGGGGTTTGCTTGATTTGTGTATTTTCTACTAGCAAGCTGTCTTTAAAATATTTTTGGAGGGGCCAGGTTTATAAAAGAGCATTAGCACATGTAAGAGTTAGGCATTATATGCCATCCATTTTTGCATTTAAATGTCATCAAGGAATGTTGTCACTTTCAGGGTGAGTCTATCACCCTGCTGATACATGTTTGGTAGTGTTGCCTGGATTTTTCCTTGTCACTGTTCCGTGTATTTGAAACGAGTAGTGCATCTAACACTCTCCTCCCCTAAAAAGCCAATGCTATCTAAATCTACCCCCTGGGCTTCCTCATTTACTCCAACACCAAAGGAGGTGTATAAATAGCCAGATCGCCTTCTTTTCAACAAAGTGGTAATGACAAAAAGGCCAGCCTGACATGAAATGCATTTAAGACAGAGAAGGTTTGATATTTGGACATGTTTTTGGAGTTGTGTTTTCTTTCTTTTTGTTCCTAGCTTGCTAAAGGCTAAGGTCTTTGTTGGCACAGTGTAACACGTTACCTCTTGTCTGGTTTTTAAAAACAGAGAATCATTTCCTGCCTGATTCAGGGCAGGTATGCATGCACTATGGAACTAACATCCACAAAAGGACACTAGTTTGTCCCAGCACTCCATCACACCCTCCAGCTTCACCTCCTGTGACCATAACACCGACATGTGGGTGAGCATGGACACACAAGTGCTGTGTAAAGCTGACTAAGGCCCCATTAGATCTCCTTCTTTGTTTTTTACCTTGCACAAAACTTGGCTCTTCCATAACTGCTAATGCTTCCAGGAGAAGTTGCAAATCCCTGGACCTCTTGGTTCTGGATAAACCAACATAGACCTGACCTGATGGAAGAACTAGTAATACAGTTGGGCTACATGCTGCATACATACTTTTTGTAAGTTGATTCACACACCTGGGCCAGGGAGCACAACTTCACTCACAAAGAGTTCCCTGTCCTCAATTTAGAGACCATGCCAAATATGGAAAAGGTTACTCAAGTCTTTTTGGGAAATTAGAATGAAGTAGAATTCACAAACCCAAATCAAACAAGGATTCAGATTGCAGAGGGCAAGCATTCACCTTAAAAATTGATGTATCTAACCGGAACAGAACAAGCTTAAACAGACCACACACAAATACAAAAACAAAAGTAAGTCAGCAGCCTAAAATACTGGAGCTGGAGTCTTGGACTACTGGGGCATCTACCTGTCCAGGCCTCCAGCGTTGTCTTGGCCAAACAGATTTTTGGATTCCACTCTCGTTTGCTTTGGCCGTCATCTAGGCTAAGGGCAACTGGGTGTGAAGCCTGGTGGGTTCCAAGGCCGATTTTTCCTGTATATGCATGAATTGCACAGCACTTTGGAAATGGTCTGGTTGCATTGTCAAGCTGGGGGACGGGGGGCCAAATGTCAGCTTCAGTTCACATTGGACACATCTCTTGCTCCTGTCTGCAACATGTCTCTACATGATGTGTAATGTTGTGCCCAAAATATGCAACTTCAAAAAAGCCAAATATGAGGTAAGCAAGCTGGAGCCAACAAAGTCCTGAAAATGCTTTCAAGACAGGCCCATCTTCTCCAACTGAAGTGAGCAAGATTGGCTACCTTACAAAAAAGACACAAAACAGTAAATATGTTTTTAAAAACTTTATAGACTTGCAAAACTTTGGAACAATTTCAAAACAAATATGTACAAACCAAACTAAATAACAAGGGAAAACTAAAATGCTATTTGTTAAAAAGAATTCAACACCAAGGGCTGGTCAGCTGCAGGTCCAATCCCCAATTGGCTCTCCAAATATTTCATCCTCCTGACCGTCCACGTCAGGAGGTCTTCTAGTTCCGCCTTGGACAAGTCAGTCATGACTGTGGAGAAAAGAGAAAAAAAAAATAGCTGGAGTCAAAAAGCAGATCCCATTGATTCATAGAACAACTACATCAACAACTAGGCACAGTAGCATATCAGCCATGGATTGCATACATTCATGGTTAAACATGATAATTTGCTAGGTCACGTAGTCATCCTCAATTCCTTAACCCAAATCCTTCAATGCACATGTAAGTGGAATTCCTTGGCCACCAAGATTATCTGATTATTCTCAATCTCCATAAATATCTCTATGTTCATAATGATATCCAGCTCCATTCACACAGGGTTTCCTATTGACCTGCAAAGATTATTTAGGTATGTGCTAGGAGGGAGAAGCCCTGTTCATGAAGATGGTAGAGATCAGAGTGGCTGAAGCACTTTGTTTTTGGGGAACAAGTTAGTACTCACTAGCGAACTGTTTTAGGATTTGTTCTATTGTCCTAAGCTTCGACAAACTTTAAGGGGGCCATAGGCAGACACAATAAGCTGTCAGGGGAAACTGTCCAGAGCTGACTTATCACAGTAATTGTCTGATAAAACAAAAATGTAACAGGGGTGACATTTAAACCTCACCAAGATAAGGCAAACAAATCACATCACTCTCTATTAAAATGTCAATACATCTAGCTCTCTCTCTCCATATATATATATATATATATATATATATATATATATATATATATATATATATATATATATATATATATCTCTATCTATCTAAACATTTGAGAGACTGACCGCTCCTATTCTGAGGCAGTGCCTGTTGAGAGGGCTGGGCTTGCAGCTGAGCAGCCCTTGTTGACTGAGTTGAAGCTGTGTAAAGATAAATATAAAAAAAAGATAAATAAGTTGAGCCATGACATAAGAACAACAAATGAAGGAAAAATAGTCACATAATACATCAAACAAGTGGGGAACCCTAGCCACAGCCAAATCCTCTTCTTGATTGTTGAAGTAAGCTAGATGACAAGACCCCTAAGGCTTAAAGGAAAGCTTAGATATAGTACTTGTGTAAAACAAACAACACTACACCAAGCTACTCAGGGCCAAAAATGCTCACATACTCTTTGGGGAACCATTTGAGATGTAACACATCACCTTAGGCCCTACACAAATGTCACAGCTGACAGATGTGGCAAGCAACTGTCTACCTTTGCAGTTGTGTGGTGCCAGCAGTACTATGCTTGATAGTTCTCACTCTTGCCAAGGGAATTTGTGGGCCAAGCCTCAAACTCTCCATGACAACACTCCAATAAGAGTGTCCACACTAATTGGGCAGCCCTTGCACCCATTCAACGTATGTGAGTATTCATATCAAACTGTCACAGGATACAAGCCTCTTGCAGTCTAGGTGCAGAAGGACTCCTTACCTACAAAACTCCACATCCCAAACACCTACAATGCCAAGATTTCTAACAAAAGGCACAGTGCAAGTTATCATTCTCACATGTTTGTTAGTTGGACCATACTCTGGCCTAATTTAGTAGTAAACAACCCCCCCTCCCCCCAAAAAATAAAAACACACCATGGCCATCTTATACACAGACTAAAAGGGTTAGCTGCCCAGGGCCCACTCATTGGTGGCCCCAAAAAACATGAAGCTTGAGACAACCCTGCCTGAAATGTGGAAAACAACCAGGGCTTTTTCTGAATCCTCAGGCCCTCACACAAGTAGCCCATGTCCCATTCCCAGAGCCCTGTCCTGTGACAGATGCACACCATACCCTGTCCAATAACTGTTTTCTAGGGCTGCCTTGTTTCTACCAAACCCTGCTGGATATGCCTAGGCCCCAGCACTCCAAGTGGAGAAGGTTAGACATTACTTCTCCAGAAAGGCTCAGCCTCCCTAGTGCTCCCACACCCTGCTGACAGTGACTAAAGACTAACTGAGATTTGGAGGTGAGGTGGACCCATGTGACTGTGCATAGGGGAGACAAAGAGGCAGAGGATGGCAACCCATGCTGGGGGACACACATCATGATGTCAAGATAGAGAGGGGAGAAAGAGGCAGCCTGATTGGATGAGGCTGATGGAGGCAGCAGCTGAGAGGAGGAGGAGCTAGCACTAGGACCTTACCCAGAAAACACACAGCTCCCCATTCCTCCACCCTGCACTAACACACTTGCCTCCTCTGCCTAACAACACTGACAGATCTGTCCTGTCCTCCATACCATCCTGCCCCCTCTGCTGCCCTGAAACAACAGCTGTTTCCCCTTCCCTCACTGCCAAGTGAAGTATGGTGGGAAGGCTGACAGGCTGTCTTGATCCTTTTGGTGGCTTGCTCCTTTCTCTCACCCTCCTGCTTTCTCTCTCTAACTTCCTCCATGTATCTTAACACCCCCCTCATTCTCCCCCTCCCCCGTTCTCTCATCTTTCTGCACACCATATCCACCTGCACCCCATATCCACCCTTCCTCTAAATGTTCACCCATTAACCCCCCTACTATTTTACACCTTTCTCTCTCTCTCACACCCTCTCCTCTCGGTATGTCTCTCTCTTTCCTTACACCCTCAACACTCCCTTGAAAGCTTGCTGCTTCAGAGAGAAGCTGGTAGCTCAAAGATATGTACTCCATGTTTCTGTACTGAAGAGGGTTTTCAGAAATGGTATGACTGAGGGACAAACTACATTAACAGTGATTGTAACATCTCGTTTGTTTGTTATACTTACCTGCTCTGTGTAGTGGTTTTGCACACAGTAGCCCTGATCCTCCTCTTCTCAGGTCCCTCTATGGCACTCTGGGACCCTCCCTCCTGTTGAGTGCCCTCACAGCAGCCTGCTATGGGGGCACCCAAGCCAAGCTCCCTGTGTACATTCAGAAATGGAGGCGTGGACCAGCTCTGCCTCCTCTCTCTCATTGGCTCAATAATTTGGACTGACATCAGCGGGATTAAATGGTGCTGCACTGCCATCTCAGCCAATTATGTTTGGCCAGCCGATGGTCTCCTGCAACATCACTGGAGCAAGATAGGCTCAGGGGAGGCTGAGGGGATCTGCTGCATACAGAAGGCTTTTTTTCTTAATGCATTACGTGAAAAAACCTTCTGCCTTTACAAACAGTTTAAGTGTGCTCTGCCACACACACACACACCTAGACTTTCTACACAAACAAATAATGCACATTAGGGAAAATACATAAACAGTTTACCTACCTTGAGCAACTTGGTCCTGTGTCTGGGGGACAAACGAAGGTGGCAGGCTGTCAAAAGAGTCCTCCGAGGAGGACCAGCCTCCTCGGGGCACTCTGGTCGCCTGACACGGCCTTTCCACTTGGAACCAAGCTAGAAAAAAAAAGAAACAAAGGTTTAGACCAGGGGTTAAGGAGCTCCATAATAACACCCACAATGTTGAAGACAAGCCGGCCACATCTGTAATGGTGTAAACAGCGGGATAAAGTGAGGTAAACCCAGCTAAATATAATTTCAAGTTAGAAACTAAACCATGCACAATTCATGGAACCAAACAACAAATTAGAAGAGGGTGGCCTCCTGAAACTGAATAAAACCTACTTTGTCCAACAATGCTCCCCACAGCAACCATGACCAGATTCTAATAGGGCAAAGTTAACCACTACCCTAGCAGCAATAACTGTGTGCAAATAATAAACATGCCATTTGAGACCATTTGGTGGACAGAATGACAGATCCTGAATGAACAGCTTTACATTACCTTAAACTTCCTAATCCTACAAATCCAACACTTCAACCTTCCTGTCACATACAACAGCTAACAAAAATTGTATCATCAAAAACATGTAATTTACACATGTGTACATATACAGATCCCTATAGTACCCACATGACATATGTAAATACTATTGAAGGTACTTACACTGGGCCAGAGGTGAGGCATCCTCCTCATCCATGGAAAACGTGCCTGATAGTCCATTGAAGTAGGGTTGACACTTCATCTCTTTAAACCCAAACACAAATGAATTTCACAGGTTATGAGGCTAATTTAATGCAGATAGGGCACTGAGTGAGTTTAATTACCACCTTAATCAGCCACAGAACCTGCGTAATTAATATGTGTTCAGGTTTAAAGGGATGAGATGGCAACCCAACATTGAAGGGACTTACAGGAGGCTGGTGAGCCAGACTCCCCTCTCCCACTGCCCTCAGCCATAATTGGTGAGACAGCTGGTGCTACATAAATGAAAAAAAGCAACCATTAAAAAAAAACCTTGCGGTCTTGAAAGTTAAAACAAGGACACAGAAAACATTTAAACATGAAGGGTACTTACTTTGGGCTGGAGAGGGGGTGGCCTCTTTATCAGTCTCCTCCTCTGTCCTGGGGGAACGGAGTGCTGCTGCTCCAAAAAACAAACAAATCCAGCAAAAAATAAGCCACCAAAGTTATACAAGGGACACATAAAGCTGACAAGCACACTGAGAAGGTACTTACCATGAGATGGATGGGGGGGGGGCTCAGCTTCTCCCTCCTGTTCCTCCTCCTGACTCCAGGTGGGAGATGGGTATGATTCTACAAAAACACACACCAAACAAATCACTCCTCCAAAGTATGACAAGAGACAAAGAAAACAGACAAGCACATTGAGAAGGTACTTACCATGAGATGGATAGGGGGAGGCCTCAGCTTCTCCCTCCTCCTGAATCCCGGCAGGAGATGGGTCTGCTGCTCCAAAAACACATACCAAAAAAAATCACTCATCCAAAGTATGACAAGAGACAAAGAAAACAGACAAGCACATTGAGAAGGTACTTACCATGAGATGGATAGGGGGAGGCCTCAGCTTCTCCCTCCTCCTGAATCCCGGCAGGAGATGGGTCTGCTGCTCCAAAAACACATACCAAAAAAATCACTCCTCCAAAGTATGACAAGAGACAAAGAAAACAGACAAGCACATTGAGAAGGTACTTACCATGAGATGGATAGGGGGAGGCCTCAGCTTCTCCCTCCTCCTGAATCCCGGCAGGAGATGGGTCTGCTGCTCCAAAAACACATACCAAAAAAATCACTCCTCCAAAGTATGACAAGAGACAAAGAAAACAGACAAGCACATTGAGAAGGTACTTACCATGAGATGGATAGGGGGAGGCCTCAGCTTCTCCCTCCTCCTGAATCCCGGCAGGAGATGGGTCTGCTGCTCCAAAAACACATACCAAAAAAAATCACTCATCCAAAGTATGACAAGAGACAAAGAAAACAGACAAGCACATTGAGAAGGTACTTACCATGAGATGGATAGGGGGAGGCCTCAGCTTCTCCCTCCTCCTGAATCCCGGCAGGAGATGGGTCTGCTGCTCCAAAAACACATACCAAAAAAATCACTCCTCCAAAGTATGACAAGAGACAAAGAAAACAGACAAGCACATTGAGAAGGTACTTACCATGAGATGGATAGGGGGAGGCCTCAGCTTCTCCCTCCTCCTGAATCCCGGCAGGAGATGGGTCTGCTGCTCCAAAAACACATACCAAAAAAATCACTCCTCCAAAGTATGACAAGAGACAAAGAAAACAGACAAGCACATTGAGAAGGTACTTACCATGAGATGGATAGGGGGAGGCCTCAGCTTCTCCCTCCTCCTGAATCCCGGCAGGAGATGGGTCTGCTGCTCCAAAAACACATACCAAAAAAATCACTCCTCCAAAGTATGACAAGAGACAAAGAAAACAGACAAGCACATTGAGAAGGTACTTACCATGAGATGGATAGGGGGAGGCCTCAGCTTCTCCCTCCTCCTGAATCCCGGCAGGAGATGGGTCTGCTGCTCCAAAAACACATACCAAAAAAATCACTCATCCAAAGTATGACAAGAGACAAAGAAAACAGACAAGCACATTGAGAAGGTACTTACCATGAGATGGATAGGGGGAGGCCTCAGCTTCTCCCTCCTCCTGAATCCCGGCAGGAGATGGGTCTGCTGCTCCAAAAACACATACCAAAAAAATCACTCCTCCAAAGTATGATAAGAGACAAAGAAAACAGACAAGCACATTAAGAAGGTACTTACATTGAGATGGATGGGGGGGGGGGCTCCTGCTGCTCCTCTTCGTCACTCATTTCTACAGAAAGAACAGCGCAAATTACACTCAATTTTAGTCCACAAACATGAAGCTACTTATCATGGCAGCAAAATACACAATATTAAAACAAGTTTAGTGCCAAAGGTTGTAACATGTCCATTGGATGTCCATTGGATATTTCCTTGGGGCAGGCAGCACAAACAGGCACAATGACATCAATGTGAATTATTGGGCATGTTTGGAACCAGGAGGTCACTGTACATCCACTAGGGTGCCCCCCCCCCCCCCCCCGGTCACCCAAGTAGTTATTGGCTTACTTATTCTGGTAAATTTAAGCAGCCTGAAGATCCTGTGTTTAAGATGCATTCACAGCAACTCAAGCTCCACAAAGCTGTTCTGGAAGCAGGTTATTCCAAACAGCTTTGCTTCTTCTACCAGTGAGGTGATTTTTTCACCCAGCTCGCAAATGCTACCTGGCCCAATCACACCACTTTGTACCAAGCAATTAGGTGTAGACAAGCCCAGATCACTGTCAAACAGTTGTCACGAACAAAGCCCATTCAGGATAGTTAAAAAATTGCAGTTACAATCTTCCTCATTGTAAGAGCAATCCAAGCTTTGCAAAAAAGGAAAGAATATTAGCTCCCCCCCCCCCCCAAGAGTAGAGTGTTTCAATGTTGCAAAAAAAATGACTAGATGTAAGTGTTACAAAAAAAAAAGGAAAATCCAATAACAATTTAGGAATGTTCCCCCCTCCCCCAAAGGAAGCAAAATGTAGCTAGCCAAACATTCCCGAACCTCTACTTACCATTTACCTCCCGCAGCCGATGAAGTGGCTCTGTCCCAGGGGCCACAAACTGCAAAACTGCAGTCCTCCTCCTCTGCTCTTTTAGCAAGCAGACAACTGCCTTACGTCCATCAGCTGTGTCTAGAACAAGTAGCAAAAGAGAATAGAATTTAAGGCCCAATTCAAAAGTGATTTAAAGGTTGTTAACACACACATACACATGCATAGTGCAGCAGATAGTTATTACGTAGAGACTTACCAGAAATTTGAGCCGCCGCCTGCCTCAGCACCTTGGTCTTTCGGCGCTTTATGTCACTCCAGGATCTTTGAATCTGGAGGACAGAGTTTCTGTGCCGAAATTTCTGACGCAGCTGGCTTTGGACTTTTCTGACAATTGTCTGCTTGCTAAAATGCGACAAGCCACTATCATATTTGCGGAGGAGGAGGATCTGTGGAGACAGAGATTTTTGAGAGAAATTACATTTGAAAAGATTGTGTTTGCAAAAATAAAAACCTAACTAAACAACCTTTGTACATTTGCCAGAAAGGAAATACATCTTTAAATGTTTGGGGGATACACATACACTAAGCTCCACACCTATGTTTCTCTTTCTCTGTCACTATATAATTAGACATGTCACCACAAAGTGGCAAAGTGTAACAAAGTATTAATGGAGTTTATTTTTGAGCCAACAAAGCACTGCTCAGTCTGTAAGGGGTACCCAATGCAAATATTAAAAATAAACTTTAGCATGGGTTACATCACAAAAACAATAACAGACCACAGGTCTGTTTTTGATTGTGAGGGGATCCCTTATGCCAAAAATAACATAGGAAATGGCATTGTGCCCCCCCAAAAGCTAAACCAAACCTTCATCAGAGCACAAAGCCTGCCAGGCCACAAAAGGGGGGTGGAGTGAGCGCCCGCCTCAACCATACCAGGACACATGACCTCAACATGGGTGGGTGCATTGGGTCAGGGGGTGACTGTACTCCCCCACACACCAAAGCACACTGTCCCCGTATTGATGGTCTCAATGGCCTTTTCTCCATAACCCTGGCTAGTGTTTGGGGGGTCTGCAGGCAGAGGGCTTTTCAGCATATTGAAGCCCCCTTTAAAAGGAGGCCCCTATATCCTGTCCCCCCATGTGGAGTATGGGGTACATTTTACCCCTAATCACTCCCCTTAAAAAAGGTGCTAAACCAACAAATTAAAAACCCACATTTTCCACAAAATGCTCTTTTCGTAACTCATTTTCCCCAAATCAAACTTGATGAATACTGCTTGGACCTTGAAGAAGGGGACATACCCCGAAAGCTTGTCCTGAAAAATTGTATTAATTAGATTCCAAAACAGAAGCTACACCCCCAGCAAAGGCTATCCACTGTCTGCTTATCTGAAAAGGCAAGAAAGATCTGGACAGGAGGCACAGAGAGGAACCTGAGAGGACAACAGGAACTAGAAAAGGTACAATTTCTGGGGAAATTGTGAAAAGTGTTCTTGCCTCTACAACTGGAGTGGGCGGAGTAACTGGGTGGAGTGGCTTGAGTAACTGAAAAGTGTTATAGAGCTTAATATTTTAAAAAGTATAAATAGTAGTAAAACAGTTGAAGTCCCATCATTAGCTGAAAGAGCTGAACATTTTTTCAAAAATAATTTTTTTTTTCAAAAATGTTTTATTTTTGCAAAAATTTTTTTTTTTTTGTAATGATTTTTTTAAATGATTTTATTTTTTCAAACATGATTATTTTTTTGAATGATTTTTTTTTCCAAAATGATTTTTTTTCAAAAATGTTTTTTTTTGTTTCAAAAAAGATTTTTTTTTTTCAAAAATGATTTTTTTTTTTTAAATAATTTTTTTTTCAAAAATGATTTTTTTTTTTTTTTCAAAAATTCGTATTATTTTTAAAAAAAAATAATTTTTATTTAAAAAATATATATATATATTTTTTTTTTGGATGGGGCGGTCATAATGTTTTGGCTGATCATGGGGGGAGGGGGGTCATAATGTCAGCTTTTGTCACCTCCACTCTAGTTTTGAACATTTCGCCATTCATTCCTATGGGACCAATTTTGCGGCAAAAACAACTATATTTTGTGAACCATTCGGCGAAACGTTCCACAAAGTAATATCACAACAATTAAATGACATTCATTCCGGATTCACAGGGTATTTTTCAGCTTTTCACAAAGTTCCACAAGGTAATAGCACACCAAATAAATGACATTGAACATTTCGCCATTCGATCCTATGGGACTAATTTTGCCGCAAAAACAACAATATTTTGTTAACCATTTGGCGAAACGTTCCACAAAGTAATAGCACACCATTCGGGAACAATCCGCACGTTTTGGTATATTACTTGTCTATGTAGTGTAAAAACTGTGGGAGGAGTTAGGGTGGTAAATTTGGCTATAATAATAATATATATGTGAGATAACAGTAAGTGGTCTTGCTATGCAAGAACACTTAAGTAGTGCTGCCGGGCATGACTTCAGGAGGGAACCACCAGTCCCAGCCAGGAGGGCTGGTGAGTGACAGCCACAGTTGAGAGGACTGGGAGTGAGCAGTCTGGGATGGGTGCAGAGCCAGCAGTAAGGACTGTGATGTCACTGACAATGGAGTTGGACAGCTGCAGCCAGGTGGGCTTGCAGGGCTTGGAGGGGACTAGCTGGGAGCAGTAGTCCGCTATTAGAACAGCTAGCACACAAGACTTTCTATTTCTGCTACTTTATAGGGGCCCACGGTCCCTGTCTGCTAAGGATGGTTGCTGAGGCCTAGCTGAGCCAGACCTAACCAGCTATACCTGAATTAAAGTTTTGTGCTGGAGCGAGAGAGAGAAACAGTCTGCTAGCAAAATTTGTGCTGGAGGAGGCTGGAGTTGTACAGTGTATAAAGCAGTTCATATTGATCGCTAATCGATCTGCCAATTTATCTCTGGGCATCCCATATACCCCCTTACTCATCGAAGGTCAAATCCCCTCAATAAATCGACAAAAACAATCACTATGATGGACTGTACATTGTCTCAAGAGTGTCTGAGAGGTGAATGCCAGGCTGGGTAGGGTGACAGGCGGGCCACAACATTCAGCAGCCCCTACGGTGGTCCCGCTACATGTGTGTTTGGTGTTTCTTAGATGTGGCCATTTTTTGAGGCCACAGTGTACCCTATTAATCATTGACATGGGGGGGGGTGATCTGGGGGCCCCCTTGTTAAAGGAGGTCTCCAGATGTTGTTAAACCTCACAACCACTGTTTGTGGTTCTGGGGAAGTGGCTATTGTCCCCATCAACATAGGGACAAGGTGCCTTGGGGGTGCAGAGCTGCACCCACACCACAAAAAACACCCCCACATGCTGATGACATGTGGCCTGATCTGGCTCAGGAGCAGGGGGGGGGGGCACTCTCTATTCCATGGCCTGCTAGGCTGAGCACTGAGATCAGGATCTGGTAGGGATTTTGTATATGGCCCCCCCCCCCCCCCCATGCCATTTATTTATGCTACATTTCATGCTGGGCTTCCCCTTAAAACCCATACAAGCCCCAAAGGGCCTGGTATACATTAAGGTGGTGGAGGAGGGGTAAGAGCCCAGCATCTCCCCGTTCTGCCTAGTGACAAGTGTCACTGATCCCTGTCATCGGAGCAGAGATCAGTGACGTCACACACACAGCCCATCCCCCCTACAGTTAGAACACATCCCTAGTACTGACTTAACCCCTTCACTGCCAGTGTCATTTACACAGTAACCAATGCATTTTTAGAGCACTGATTGCTGTATAAATGACAATGGTCCCAAAAATGTCCCACATGTCCGCCATAATGTTGCAGTCACAATAAAAATAGCTGATCCCCACCATTAGTATTAAAAAAAAAAAAAAATGAATAAAAATGCCAGAAAACTATCCCCTATTTTGTAAATGCTATAACTTTTGCGCAAACCAATCAATAAACGCTTATTGCAATTTTTTTAATACCATAAATATGTATCGGCCTAAACTGATGAAAAATAATGTTTTTAAAATATTTTTTGGGGATATTTATTATAGCAAAAAGTAAAACCGTGCAATTGTCAGTTAAAGCGACGTGGTGCCGAATCGCAAAAAACACACTGGTCAGGAAAGGGGTAAATTCTTCCAGGGCTGGAGTGGTTAAACTTCCTTCACCCCTTGGTACTGGCCCTCTAAGGGGTTTGCTATTCTGAGAGGCGGGGCTGCTGGCAGTATTACATGCATTCACTCAGTGCCAAGGCCCAGCTACCAGAAGGCTGCATATTTGCATGCACTCTGCAAAAACTGTTTACAATCACTGCTCCTTTAAAAATGAGCTTAGACCATATATCCATAGCAGATAGTTTATTTACAGGAACATGCACAAATGCAGGAAGTCTAATGTGCAGAGAAAGAGGCAGTGACGTGTGTGCATGTCCAGGAAGTGAATGTGTGGAAAGGCTTACTACACACAACAGTCTCTCTCTTCCCCCCCCCCCCCATCACAAACAAAGCTAACTAACACATCCACCAACCCAGAGCATAAGACACCACCCACACTTGCCTTGCAGATCAGCAGTTGTTCTTCTCTTGAAGGGAGTGACCTGGCCATGTTGGAGACTGAGCAGCAGTACACTTCCTGGGGGCGTGTGCATCAATACACTTCCTGGGGGCATGTGTGCATACTCTTTCCCCTTTCATGATGCATTTCCATTTGCCTATGTGTTTTTCCTAAGATTCATGTTTGGCAGATTTTGTAACTTGCCTAGATAACAGGATTGATAGAGCTGTGAAATTCAGCTTTGGAGCAGGGCATTTTTTTTGGAAAAAAATGCCCTGCTCCAAAGCTAAATTTCACAGCTCTATCAATTCTTTTGTAGACTAGGCAAGCCACAAAATCTGCCAAACGTGACTTCTCTAAAACAAAAAGACCCCCCCCCCCCAAAAAAAAAAAAAATAAAACAAAACATACATTTTAAAAAAAAAGCACCCCAAAAACACAAGTTAGCCTTCACTGTGCTTTTGTAAATTTTTTAATGAACAAATTCACATTTTGCAGATTTCATGGCTTGCCTAGTCTACAAAAGACTTGATCGAGCCATGAAATTCAGCTTTGGAGGAAAATCTATATATCTATATACATTTTTTTTAATGTATTTCTTTGGGAGGGGTAGACCATCCCCCCCAAAAAGAAAGTTTCAGACCTATAAAATATTTTAAGTGCAGAGTAAAACAAAAACAAAAAAAACACAAAAAAGTGAATCAACTTTTTATTTCATTTCCGTATTAGTATTATTTACAGGTTTTATATAACACAGTAACTTAACAGTTTACACAGTGCTTAACAAAATAAGCAAAACATGTGTTACACATTAATATACTTGTGCAAATAAAAAAACAAAACAAAAAAAAAAAAAAAACCATGGAAATGCTCTAGCATTTGACAATATAGTTTGTAAGCTCTTTTCAGCAGGGCCCTTCTATCTACAAGAGTAGGACATTAACACACACACACACGATCAGAACTGATACCCCTAAAAAGAAAGTGCTAAATTATAAGCAAAAACAGATACAATTATTACAATCTCAAATGCAGCACACAAACAAAATCAACACGTACTTCTGTTTGAAATTAGCATGAAGCTTTTGCATCTAAGTATAAAACTGGATTAACATTAACAGTTGTAAATCGAACATATGAGAATTCAAAGTAACTAGAACAAGATAAAAGTCTGCTGAGGCACAAACACATGGTCAGAATGGACAATAAAAAAAAAAAGCAAAACACATTTGAAGGCCTTAACGCAAAACTATACCAGCAAACACGAAACCGCAGCTTTAGTGAGGTGAGGGTCAGGCCTTATGCCCACCCCCCAAAAAAAAAAAATAAAAGAACATATCGCTCTATTTGGAACACAATTTGCACCCTGCAAAAGACTCAGGCCTCTTTTCAGGCCAAACAACCAGCACAACGGCAGGCCTTTATATAACTTACATAGAATCACTAACAGACCCACCCAATAAAGGACACACCCACCAGTGTAATTGTAAGTGCAAGTGCTCACACCTGTTCATCAGGAACCCACACTCTTTACAAATGAAAGAATGGCTCAGCATATACATCTATGCAGGCTAAAACTAAAACTAACAAGTGTCCAAAGCTCTGGCCATGATCAGTGATACCAAAAATCTAAACATTAAACTTGTAAGTTGTTGGGCATGTGGAGGGTACAAAACAGGAAATTACAACTTTGTGAGGGCTGCTTCACACAAATTGTTGACAAAGCGCATTTGTCATTCATCATCAGCATACAACATTCAAATATGTGTGCAGGATCACACCACATCCATATCTGTTTACAGTTCTAGATTTTGTGCAAATTAAACATTTATTCATTGAGGTATAATGTCATTTCTTGGGTTTCCATGTTTTGAAGGCTCGGTATGAGTGATTACTATCACAATGCTGAACCATCTCGAAATTGGTTCATTTTTGCTTGGTAAGAGGCTGCAATTAGTGGTGGTGGAGAAATGTTAAGGCTGATTATTGTCCTTGCCCATGGAAAAATATGTTACGATTTGCAATGGTGGTGGAACCCTCCGACACATAAATACTACATTTAGACTTAATTAATAGAAGGACCTGAGTCAGGGGTTATACTCAACTTTTAGACGTGACGTAGCATGCTTGGTATTGGAACCGTCAACCCCAGTGCTTCTAGACAGAAGCGCTAATCACTTAGCCACTGCACTGCCACATGGATGTATGGAGACATCTCTGTGCTTTCAAACAGTCCTATGTCTCAGGGGTGCCATGAGTTAATCAATGCAGATGCACTGTGGAAGGCCCAGAGAGCCATCGAACAACCTGTTTCCAGCATATGCCATGTGTTTTGAAGGCTCAGTATGGGTGATTGATGACAGCATGCTGAACCATCTCGAAATTGGTTCATTTTTGCTTGGTAAGAGGCTGTAATTAGTGGTGGTGGAGAAATGTTAAGGCTGATTATTGTCCTTGCCCATGCAAAAAATATTTTACAATTTGCAATGGTGGTGGAACCCTCCGACACATAAATACTACATTTAGACTTAATTAATGGAAGGACCTAAGTCAGGAGTTATACTCAACAACATAGGGAGAACAGATAACTTTCCAACATGACATAGCACGCTTGGGATTGGAACTGCCAACCCCAGTGCTGCTAGGCAGAAGTGCTCATCACTTAGCCACTGTGCTGCTACATGGGTGTGTGGAGGCATCACTGTGCTTTCAAACAGTCCTATCTCTCAGGAGTGCCATGAGTTAATCAATGCAGATGTACTGTGGAAGGCCAGAGAGCCATCAAACAACCTGTTTCCAGCATATACCATGTGTTTTGAAGGCTCGGCATGGGTAATAGATGACAGCATGCTGAACCATCTTGAAATTGGTTCATTTTTGCTTGGTAAGAGGCTGCAATTAGTGGTGGTGGAGAAATGTTAAGGCTGATTATTGTCCTTGCCCATGGAAAAATATGTTACGATTTGCAATGGTGGTGGAACCCTCCGACACATAAATACTACATTTAGACTCAATTAATAGAAGGACCTGAGTCAGGAGTTATACTCAACAACATAGGATGGGAAGACAACTTTTAGACGTGACGTAGTATGCTTGGGATTGGAACTGCCAACCCCAGTGCTGCTAGGCAGAAGTGCTCATCACTTAGCCACCGTGCTGCTACATGGGTTTGTGGAGGCATCACTGTGCTTTCAAACAGTCCTATCTCTCAGGAGTGCCATGAGTTAATCAATGCAGATGTACTGTGGAAGGCCAGAAAGCCATCAAACAACCTGTTTCCAGCATATACCATGTGTTTTGAAGGCTCGGTATGGGTGATTGATGACAGCATGCTGAACCATCTCGAAATTGGTTCATTTTCGCTTGGTAAGAGGCTGTAATTAGTGGTGGTGGAGAAATGTTAAGGTTGATTATTGTCCTTGCCCATGCAAAAAATATGTTACAATTTGCAATGGTGGTGGAACCCTCCGACACATAAATACTACATTTAGACTTAATTAACAGAAGGACCTAAGTCGGGAGTTATACTCAACAACATAGGGAGAAGAGATAACTTTTCAACATGACATAGCATGCTTGGGATTGGAACTGCCAAACCCAGTGCTGCTAGGCAGAAGCGCTCATCACTTAGCCACCATGCTGCTACATGGGTGTGTGGAGGCATCACTGTGCTTTCAGACAGTCCTATCTCTCAGGAGTGCCATGAGTTAATCAATGCAGATGTACTGTGGAAGGCCAGAGAGCCATCAAACAACCTGTTTCCAGCATATACCATGTGTTTTGAGGGCTCGGTATGGGTAATAGATGACAGCATGCTGAACCATCTCGAAATTGGTTCATTTTTGCTTGGTAAGAGGCTGCAATTAGTGGTGGTGGAGAAATGTTAAGGCTGATTATTGTCCTTGCCCATGGAAAAATATGTTACGATTTGCAATGGTGGTGGAACCCTCCGACACATAAATACTACATTTAGACTTAAATAATAGAAGGACCTGAGTCAGGGGTTATATTCAACAACATAGGATGGGAAGACAACTTTTAGACGTGACGTAGAATGCTTGGGATAGGAACCGTCAACCCCAGTGCTGCTAGGCAGAAGTGCGCATCACTTAGCCACCGCACTGCCACATGGATGTGTGGAGACATCTCTGTGCTTTCAAACAGTCCAATGTCTCAGGGGTGCCATGAGTTAATCAGTGCAGATGTACTGTGGAAGGCCAGAGAGCCATCGAACATTGGCGTGCACACAGGGTGTGCTGGATGTGCCTGGGCACACCCTAATCACCCCATGTGCATTAGTATTATCCAGGAGCAGCACCAGGTGGGTAGTTGGAGGTGCCAGTGGCCAGTGTAAATGCCCCCATTATATTAAAGTCTAGGTTCAATGGGGTGTACTGTAATGTGCTCTCAATCAACTGTCTCCCTCCTGTGACAGCAGGTAGTGTTAATGTGTGTTTGAACTTTGGGGTGCACACCCTAATGCAATAGGCTGCGCACACCTATGCCATCAAACAACCTGTTTCCAGCATATGCCATGTGTTTTGAAGGCTCAGTATGAGTGATTGATGACAGCATGCTGAACCATCTCGAAATTGGTTTGTTTTTGCTTAGTAAGAGGCTGCCGTAAGAGCCCTTTCACACCGGGGTGGTTTGCAGGCGCTATTTCGCTAATAATAGCGCCTACAAACCGACCCGAAAGTGCCGCTGCTGTGTATCCAGTGTGAAAGCCCCGAGGGCTTTCACACTGGAGCGATGCGCTGGCAGGATGGTAAAAAAAGTCCTGCCAGCAGAATCTTCGGAGCGGTGAAGGAGCGATGTGTATACCGCTCCTTTACCGCTCCTGCCCATTGAAATCAATGGGATAGCGCGGCTATCCCGCCAGCAAAGCGCCTCTGCAGAGGCGCTTTGCGGTGGTATTTAACCCCTTCTCGGCCGCTAGCGGGGGGTAAAACCGCCCCGCTAGCGGCCACATACCGACGGTAAAACGCCGCTAATAATAGCGGCGTTTTACCGCTGACGCCGCCCCAGTGTGAAATGGCTCTTAGTGATGGTGGGGAAATGTTAAGGCTGATTATTGTCCTTGCTCATTAAAAAAAATGTCACGATTTGCAATGGTGGTGGAACCCTCCGACACATAAATACTGCATTTCTTTGGACATATATACCTATAGGTGGTGAAATGACATCAGTGAGGAGTAATACTTCTTGATTTGTTCTGTAATATTTGATTTTTTTTGGTGGGTGAGTGTAGAATGTTGATGAAGTGATGTTACCCTCAGAATTTTGGGAATGATGTTTTGATTTCTGATGTTTGGCTCAAATTATGATCATTTGGAAATTCGAAACATCACACAAAATTGTGACTCATTTTAAATTTTTAGCAGCAATGGTATTGTTTGTGGATTGTGAAAACACCTGTGTGAGTTTGGGGTAAAGATTGTTGTGATATGAAGAGTAACAAGTGAAAGTGACAGAGAAAAATATATTTTATCAAAACATTCCACTTTCTAGCATTCTTAAAATCAAAATATTTTCAGTAGAAGCAACAATGTTGCAAAGGAAAATTTATTTCACAGAAAGATACATTTCATCTCAACATTAAAAGGTTTTTTTTGTGAAAGTTACAATTGTTCCATTAGAATCAATGGCTCAAACTTCATTTGGACAAAAATAGAGCAGATTTTCATTTAAAAAAAAATGCTCTCTAATTAACTCTCATTTTGGTATTTACTATACCTCCAGGTAAAAAAAGACACTTGAGTTAAAATGAGAGTTATTTTCAGGTCTGAGCATGCTCAGTTGTGTTGGCACCTAGTTGTCCAAAACGGGGAATTTTTCACTTTTCAGACTTTTAAAGATATTTCAGCGTAGAAATCACTTTTTCACACAGTTTAAAAGCAGATAATCTTTAAATAATATACCGCATATTTCAGTACCATTTAGGCAATTATATCATGCTCTAAAAATTATTTCCATGTGCAATTCTCTAGGTTTTAGCAGAGTAAGGGTTTGGGCTCTATTTAGTTTCAGGGAGCTATAGTAAATTCGATTTTGGGAGAATTTTCTCACCAGCGCTATAGTGAATACCGTTTTAACGCGAATTACCGCTATTAGCGCTAATTCGCGCTAAATTGCCGCGAATTAGCGCTAAATTGCCGCGATTTAGCGCTAATTCGCGGCAATTTGCGCGAATTAGCGCCATAGCGCTATAGTAAATGACCCCCTATATCTCTGCAATTAAGTTTACTTAGTAGTTTCCAAGGTAACATAGTTCTGATTACATACACTGGTAATTTAGGGAAAGAGTTTCCTATACTGTATCCATGCTTTCCAATTGTTTTGAAATTAGACTATATCAATATTTTTTTGAGCTAATATTTTTTTCATACATGAACTGCATGTCTAATCTCTACAACAGAACACTTAGATTTGGTGCTAATGGATTTTTCCATTGACTGGTAATAATAGGTTTTACCGCTATTAGGATATGTGCTATTATTGGATGAACATCTATGAGGAAATTTCATAGCCCTTTCTTTTAAAATGCTAGTTCTGATAGAGGTTTCATGACAGATACTGTAATTTTTAAACTAATCAAAATAATTTTTAATTCTAAGCTTCTTCCAGTTGGCCAGTTTGGGATCTGGAATGAGAAATTCAAAGAGCTCTAGCAGGAGAGGGATTTCCTGTTTGGAGGTTTACTGATTTATCAATGCATGCCATAAATGGATGCAGAAATGTATTGCCAGATTTGTTGTCACTGCTATAATAGGACAGTTAACCCCCCATTCACATTGGAGTGACTTGTCATGCGATTTGACAATATAAAATGTGCTTTGTGTCTCCCTTCTACATTGTACAGTTTTACCAAGCTGCTTACATACTATCTAGCCACTAAACAATTTATATGGCTTTTGTCTCTCAAATAATACACTCAAATGTTTTTGCAAGATAAAAAAAACACTTTGTCTCCTTCTATTTGCTATCTATTTAGCTGCTTGCAGACTGTACGAACACTGGCCAATTTCTACCATACAGTGTACCAATTTCTGCCAAACAATGTATATACTTTCAAAAATGTGTGGTATAATTGAGGATACATGTATGTGAGTGAGTTTGAGGAATGTGGGGTTATGGTTTTGAAATGTTTAGGTGCACTCTGTGTTGAAATGTTATTTAACCTTAAAGACAATGCAGCATGGCCCTGCAAAAAAGAACCTCATAAACTGTACTTTTAAACTGTTGTCCTACTGCCCAATTTGTACAAAGTTGAGAGTTTTAGGTTTATTTTTTTAAGAATAAATATATCTATAGCTTTTAGATCTGTTGTGATTGCTACTTCCACCTGCCAATTCAGGTCTATTACTCTTTAAAAAAAAGGCTTTGAAAATTGTTAAAATTGATAGAGTGGTGTGCTGATGTTGCATTTACACCAAGCTAAATGTAATAATGAAAAAACTACCCTATGATTAAGCTCCTTTGGGCAGAGTGAAACATGTCAGGGGGTCTGGTTGTAGCAGAGACCCATGAACTGAGGTAATTTTCAAGTCTACATCAGGTTGGCTGGACAGGAGTGCAGCACTTGTCAGAAAAGGTCCACTCCACTGGTAATATCGATCATTTGGCTTACAGTACTGAGGTCCACCAGCAGGTGTCTCCTGGCAGTTTGGAGCTGTCAGAAGAGCTTTTTCCTGCTAGTATTCTGTCACCTTTGGCCCGCAGTACTGGTGTCCACCAGCGGAGGAATCCTGGCAGTATGGAGCAGGTATTCCCCTCTGCAGACAGGTGTCACCTGACCTTAATTAGCAGCTGCAGTATAAATACCCGGCAAGTGCATACTCATCTTGCCCTCGTATTTTCCTTGAGCCCTGACCTGCAGCCTGCATCCTGTTACTCTGAACCTGAAACCTGGTTCCTGATTCCTGGAACCTGTTGATCCTGTATCTTGTCTGTTACCTGAACCCTGGACCCTGAGCCTCGTACTTGACCCATTCCTCCTGTGATCATTCCTTCCTCTTCTTGTTCTGTTTATTCCCCTTCCCAGCTGCTGATCTCCTGTTTATAACCCCGGCCTAGCTTGACTACGATTCTGGTACTCCCTCTTGCTACATATGCTGGTGGGTTTATTATCACTGTTTGGTTTGTTCACTCTGTTTTGTATTGGTGGTGTGTTCACATGCATATGCATTTACCTTAATAAACTTACTTTCACCTATTTATGTCTGGTTCAATTTGTTGCAGTCTACACAGTTCTGGTCTTATCTGGTATATGACAGCACTTCTTTGATTTTTTGTACATACATCTCTTCAGATGAGCATCTTTGGCAGCCTACACCTTTCTCCCTGGTGACTGTGGGTGTTTGGCTTCCCCAGCTTGAGCAGCATTCATAATCTAGTACCAAGGTCACAATTAAAAAAAAAAAAATTATACATCCCAAATGTGTGATGTCAGAATATGGTATTGCTGCCATTAAAATCATACTCTCCTGTAACACCACTTAAAGGCATCTCCCAAGCTGGTAAATGAAAAGATTGTGCATGCAGTGTGACATCATAGGTTGGAGCCATGTAAATATCTCCTAACCGGTGCAAGTCTAGGAGATATTTACAGTATTTACAGGTAAGATTTATTATAATAATGATACAAAAAAGATGCCACTTGCTCCCATCTATAGCTGACTATGGTAGTAAGAAGCATTGGAAGGCTAACAACAGGTACAAACAAGGCCAAGGATAAATCCAAGGGAAAAACCAAGCATAACTTACCACCAGTCAGCAGATAACCAAATAATCTGTCTAACAGTATGCGTTAACAGCAGGGGTTTAGTCTGCACACATTTGCAAATGCATGTGTAAGCCACAGAGCCTCGTCAAGGCACCCTGGTATCAGAGCTTACCTTCAGGTACAAATTTTATTTAGGAATTTACTACCACTTTAAATTAGAGCTTAACCCTGACTGTAATATTTTGTTTCCCAAAATATTGTGTATAATAGACAATTGTCTTTTTTAAATCCCATTTTGCATCTCAGTGCTGCTGATCTACTCCAGCTTCCTTCTGTCTACATGCACATGGCTAGTGATTAGCGAATGTTCCTTTATTTGTTGGCCATTTGTCGAACCCATTGTAAGTTCCAGAAATTGTGAACTTTAATAAGAACCCTTAATAAAGTCAATGGCAGTAGTGAATCTTAAAAATACATTTCTCCTATTTTTAAATCCAATTGGTAGAGGATTGTCAAACAAAAGGCATGGGGAGTTAGGCACTGCTCCGGGGGTCATGTACCAATGCATGCTTTTTTCTTAAAAAGTACCTTTATGCCTCGAAAAAGGGTTACACTGGAAAACAATACGATTTACATGGATAGCGTCAGGGCCAGTGCATGTTGGCATGACATAAAGTAATTTGCATGTGTAATTGTTTTTTACTTTTATGCTATTGCTTGGCTTTAATATGGCAGCAGCAGCAGCAACCCATTCTGATTCATTATTGTAACTAGAAAATGGGAAATTGTATACTCACCCTTATGTAATTTTCCTTTCCTGTCTCATCTTCATGGCAGCATACATTTGTGTTGGGCCCCCGCCCCCACAACCTGATAGGACTGAATAGCTATAAATTGTAAGAGAGGACCCACCGTCGTCTTTTCCGTATCTATTACCTTAGAAGGGTGGGTATCTGTATGCTGCCATGAATATGCGACAGAAAAGACATTTACGGAAAGGCGAGTATACAATTTTTCATGTTGCATCATGGCAGCATACATTTGGGAAATAACTCGCCAAATGGGTGGGTACAAGAAAAAAAAAAAGTTTATTTAACAAGCAATTGAGGTATAATGAATTGTCGGGTCTCGGCAATACAGATAGAAGTCATTGAAAAAAATGGCATGGAATTCCTCCACAGTCCATTACCAGGCCCTTTGGGTCTGGTATGAATATTAAGGGGAACCCCGAACCAAAATTTTTAAAAAAATTGCTTGGGGGTTCCCCCAAATTCCATACCAGGCCCTTCAGGTCTGGTATGGATATTAAGGGGAACCCTGTGCCAAAATTTAAAAAAATGGCATGGGGGTTCCCCTCAAAATCCATACCAGACCCTTGTCTGAGCACGCAACCTGGCAGGTCACAGGAAAAGAGGGGGACGAGAGAATGCCCCCCTCCTACCTGAAGGGTCTGGTATGGATTTTGAGGGGGACCGCCACGCAATTTTTTTTATTTCGGTTTGGGGTTCCCCTTAATATTCATACCAGACCCAAAGGGCCTGGTAATGGACTGTGGGGGAATCCTGTGCCGTTTTTTTCAATGACTTTTATGGGTATTTCTGAGACCCGACAATTCATTATAGCCGCGAGTAGTTTTAAATGACTTTTTTCCTTCAAAAATGTCATTTTGTGCAGGGACTGTTCTAAACACGGGAAACATGCGCTATTTACAGGCATACTATAGACACCCCCCAGGTACGGTACGAAATTTAAAGGAATATTTCACTTTTATCATTTCACTTTAAGCATTATTAAAACCACTGCTCCCGAAAAAACTGCCGTTTTTTAAACTTTTTTGCATTGATACATGTCCTCTGGGGCAGGACCCAGGTCCCCAAACACTTTTTATGACAATAACTTGCATATTAACCTTTAAAATTAGCACTTTTGATTTCTCCCATAGACTTTTAAAAGGTGTTCCGCGGCTTTCAAATTTGCTGCGAACACCCCAAATTGTTCGCTATTCGGCAAATGTTTGTCCCGAACATAAAGCTCATCCCTATTTAGCTGTATGAGCGTTGTGAACCATGGCCTTCTCGGCCAGAAGGGAATCACTGCTATCACTGTTGATGCTGATTTTTCGAGTCAGAGTAGGAACCTCGCTATCAGAGGTGTTGGAGGAAATATGTAGCCTAACTGGAAGTTCAAGGGATGTTGCAGGCAGTCTATCCCTTCAGCTGATAGGTAAGCAGCCCTTGAAAGATATCTATGGCATTTTGTGTTCGGTGGAGTTGCTGCCAGATCTATGTCAGGAATACCCCAGGTCTGAGTTATGAGAGAGAAGGCCTGATGGCTCAGAGACCACTCATTGTTGGATAGAAAGTTCCTGCTTAGATCGCCAGCTAGTTGATTCTGGGCTCTGGGGACGTACACCGCCCTCGGGTCCGCCAGATTTGTTTGTGCCCCTTCGAGCATAGGACGAACTTTTTCCATAAGAGAACGACTCCTGGTGCCTCCTGTCTGTTGATGTAAGTTACTGCCACTTTGTTGTCCATACGTAGTAACACCCTCTTGCCTCTAAAGAGGGGGCTGAATGCTAAAAGGGCTTGAAAGGCAGCTCTCATTTCCAGAATGTTTGAGACGATATCATGAGTTTGGATCGGCAAGAGACCCTGAACCGTCTGGTCCCGAAAGTGGGCTCCCCATCCCTCCATCGGATGTGTTCACTTCTTGAGAAGGGGAAACTATGTTCCTGAACCTCTTGAGGTTGTATATATGAGTCCACTACCATATGGACTGTTTGACTTGTTTGGAAACAAAGATTGGTTGAGACATCAACACTCCATCCCACTGGGCCCACTGAACCATTGGGATGGTTGCTGACATTGAGCCTAGAGTGCTGAGACATGCTTTGGCCAGAAGCAATACTGCTGCTAGCAATTTTTTCATTTTCTGAATTAGAAGAGTTGTCTTCTCTTGGGGAAGTTGTACCCTGCTTAACCGGGTGTCTAATTCTGCTCCTAGGAAGATCATTTTCTGTGTGGGTTGGAGATTGCTCTTTTACCAACTTATCAACCAGCCTAAACATTGTAGTGTGGAAATCAGTGTTTCCCGATGGAAAATATAAGGTTCCCGGCTGTCTGATAGGAGGAGGATGTCGTCCAGGTAATGATGGACTCTTAGACTCCTCTCCCTCAGGAGGCTATCACCGGTAACAGAACCTTTGTGAAAGTCCTGGGAGTGGTGGAAATTCCGAAGGGTAGACTCTGGAACTGAAAGGGCTGATGTTTCACCGAAAACTGAAGGAATTTTTGGAACGTAACGTATATGAGGACGTGAACATATGCATCTGATAAATTGATGGATAGCATCCAGTCTTCCAGATTTATCGTGCAAAGGATGGATTGAAGACTTTCCATCTTGAATGACTCGACCATGATTTTCTTATTGAGATTCTTTAGGTCTAATACTGGGTGTAGGTCTCCCGTCTTTTTTTTACTAGAAATTGTGGAGAGTAGAAACCTTTCCCTCACTGGTGCAAGTGTACTTCTACTATTACTGTTTCTGAAGCAAGTCCTGAATGTACTTGACTAACAGCAGTCTCTTTTCTCATGATGCTAGTAGCCTGGTTGCATAAAACTGGTTCTTTGGAATTCGATTTTTGAATTTCCACCTATGACCAAACTGAACGGTGGCCACCGCCCAAGGATTTCTTTTGTTCTCTGCCCCAAGCCTTCGTGAACTTCCTGAGCCTTGCTCCTACCACAGCAGGCTGGACGGACGCACCATCAAAAAGACTTTTACTGGTCTTCTGTAGCGGAAGGTTTTGTTTATTGGAATTTTAAGAAGAAGGTCTGGGGATTCCTCCAGTTTCTCCTATATTCTTTTCCGGGTCTGTATGATTTGGCCTCTCTCTCTATACCTTTCTGGGAGATTACGTCTGAATTGTGGCGGTTTCTGTTGCTTTGGTCTCCTGTCTGGGGGAATAAGACCCAATTTTCCTCTGGTAACTTTAGATATGGCTGTGTCTAGCTTTTCTCCAAAAAAGGCTTGTTCCGTCGTAAGGAATCTTACACCAGTTAGTCTTTGTAGCAGCATCTGCTGTCCAAGGTTTAAGCGATGCGCCTCTTCTGTCGATCACAGAAGCCAGGATTGCCCTTGAGGAGGATTTGATTGTGTCCACCGAAGATTCTGCAACAAAATCTCCTGCGAGACTAAGTTCCTGAAGAGCTGTGATCTCTCTCTCCTGTTCTGCCCCTTCCAAAATCAGCTTCTCAATGTTAGATGTCCAGCTGGAGATGGTTCTTCCTACAGCCGCTAAGGCAATGGCTGGCCTACAAGCACGGCCTGCTGTCGAATAGGCTCTTTTTAATCGAGATCGATTTTCCAATCGAACACATCTCTGAATGTCACTGCATCCTTGAGAGGTAGTGTTACATGCCTGGCCAAACGCATTAGTGATGTGTCTACCACTGGAGCTGACACTAACGGATTTACGTTAGGTTCTTTTAGTGGGTGGAGTTTTGTTAGTCTGTTGTTGAGACTGGTTTTCTTCTCCGGTTTTTGCCACTCTTCTTTAATCAGTTCCTCCAATTCATCAATGAATGGGAAGGATTCCGGGTCATTTTTCAAATTTGGAAAATATTTTTTTGTTTTCCATGGAGCTTCTTTAGGCTCCTCCCATCCAATTGCTTCCTTCACGGACTTAATAAATGGTTCTGTCAGGGTAAAGTCGAATCCTGTTGAGACCTACAATTCTTCACTGTCAGATGAGTTATCCACTGTTTTTGATGTGTCGGGTGTAACTGCTGAGGAACTCTGAGCAGGGTTATCTGATTTAGGTGTTGATATTTGCTGGATCGATTCTCTGACTGATCCTCTATTGATGTCAGTCACTTCCCTGGCATCTGTCTCTTTTTCTCTAGTAGCTTCGTCAAAGCATGCATGACAGGCCAATTTGTCTGGGAGAGCTATGGCGCCACAGACCCAGCAAGCGTTTGCGGTTGAACAGGAGCGATGGCTGGCCGATGATGTTCTGTGTGAGGAAGACCTTCTATGGTATTAGTGACGGTGTTGTGAGAGTGACTTCTTCTGCGATCTGAGTGGCTTCTTTGACTTGAGCGACTTCTTTGGTGACTTGAGCAGCTCCTTTGGTGATCTGAGCGACTTCTTCAGTGACCTGAGCTGCTTCATCTGCATCTTGATTTTGATGATGGACCTGATAGGGCTGTCCAATAAGAAGGCATTAGTGGCAAGCCTCTCTTTTTCTCAATCTTCAATACTTACCAATTCGTCCCCTTACCTATTAGGCTGTGGATGGTCTGCTTGGCCAGTGGTCTCTATGAGGAGTGAACAGAAGCTTCCACCTAGAGTATACAGTGAGATTAAGGGTGCATAGGAGATAACAGGTTCAGTCACCCATAGTAGAGATAGAGATTACGCTAACCTTGGTGGAGGAGCAGGCATAAAGAAGTTAGCAAGCAGAGTTTGCAGGAGACAAGTCCAGGAGAAAACCCAAGTGTCCTGCAGTGACAGGAGGAAAGGGAAGTGCTGGAGGCTTTTTAAAATTGCTGCCGCTGCAGTGGGTGTGATGACACATTTGCGCATGCGCATTTGAGTGCCGAGGAGCCGATCGCCATATTAGAAACTGGCAATATGGACTCCCGACTGCGTCACTTCCACTCATGCATGCGCAGAAGCGATCGAACACTCGGGCACCATCTTAGGAATGGCAGGCTGGCTGTGCGGGACTACAGAGACCAGAGAAACCCTGCGAGTGCAAGAGAAGGGAAAATGGAGACCAATGCGTATAATTTAAGCCTGTTTAAGGCTTGTAAAGTGCCAGGCAACATACCCCTGAGACCACCAGAGTGGGGTTCCATCCATCTAGCTGGTTTAGAGACTGAGCAGGCAAGGACTTCCATCCAGGAGAATCTTGAACCTGGCTGGGGCGAGAGCGGTAAGGGGTGCTGAGCTGACCATCATTCTTGACCAGGGGAGGAAAAAAAGGAGAATGTTACGGTGGGTCCTCTCTTACAATTTATAGCTATTTAGTCCTATCAGGTTGTGGGGGCGGAGTCACAACCCAAATGTATGCTGCCATGGTGCGACAGGAAATAGCTTTTTCAGGTAGCTATACTTTTAGGGAATTATGACTCTAATCCAGTTCTGTTTTGCACCTCTCTCGTTTGGCAATTTAGGCTCACTTGGAAATCAGTCAGTGCTCCTGAGCCTGGGGAACAGCAAAGTGGTGTCTGTGAGAGCTACAAGGTTGGTGGAAGCTGTAAAATTTTATGTGTAGACTGACAAGCATTAGGCTTGATCAGCCTTAATAGTTAGGATGTGGATTTGTGTAGTTAGTGCCAGGACATGGCTAGGATTTTGTTTTGGAGCCTTTGCCTTGTTTATTTTCTGGAACACTGTACAGCACCTGTAAATAGACACGGCACTGTTTGTCACTTCTTCATTGGACTGGTATCTGTGCCTAAAAGTGTGCTCACCCCAGGGAGCTTTGTACCTGATACCTATTCCCAGCTCACAAGTGTAATTTATTCCCAGAAAAAAGATCCCTAAAGACTATTGTGCTTATATTCCCAGTATTAATTTATTTCCACCTAAACCCCAATTGTAACATGACCCCTAACATCTTTTTTTAAATATAAGTGTAGCGCACTACCCCCGTTCCTATTCGCTAGTGTGGTTCTATTACCCCCCTTCCTTGAACTGATGACACAGCAGACAGTCTTAAACAGATAAACGTGAAACTTTATTCTTTCCCATTGATGCATAGCTGAATAGAATGTGCGATATGTACCTTCTGTATCCTCAGGAAGTATAAGCTGCCTTTATAAACTTGGTTCCTGTAATGGTTGTTATAACCTTTTCCTTTGATGAACCGACAGCGCCCCTCTGAAAGACACCTTGGGTCTCAGATTTTTAAGAAGTGTTAGGCCTCACCTGTCCATCTTGACTTCCACAATCCTCCCTGGTTGGTTCAGGAAAAGTCCGAGATAGCCCCAATCTACCGCATACTCTTGACAGTCACTTCCTGCTCCACATGTTCAGAACCATCCCATACAGTAATGTCTGATCCATGACTCCTGGAGATTCCTTAAATGTCTTTAGCCACCTCCTTTCCCACATGGCACACTCCTCTCCTCCATGGCACATTCCTCTCCCCCATAGCACACTCCTCTCCCCCTGAGGGGAGAGAACCCCAGGCTGCACCAACTTCTACATGATGTCTTCTGCAAATCTTTTCCCATCAGCCAGACTCCTTTGAGCATGTGACGCACAGTTTATATGAGCTTGATAGCCCCTGCCCACTCAAATTAATGATTGGTTCAGGGTAGCCCATACAACTAACTGTATCCTGTTTCCAAGTTACCTTCCCTCCAGCACCTCTCACTGGACGAACAAGGCATCACTCTCAATAGAATGCAGGTGGTCACACCCTCAACTCTACTCTGTCATTTCTCCCAACCAAAATAAACCCAATCAGGCTTAAACCAACAGGGTAATGCACTGCAATTTTTACCTAACACTAACCTTCACTAACTAGTTAGCACACCCCTAAGTAGGTGGGTGCTACATAAGGTGCACTTTACATTTCACACTATGTGAGCAGCTTTTGTAGGACATTTACCAGATACCAGGCAGCTTTTAATTTGCACTAAAATGAAAGTTTAATGTGCATGCTAGCTAGGTGAAGAGAGGGTAGTGTTAGGTGCTCAAGCAAATTTAGATGGACTTCAATAACAAATTGAAGCTGAGCTCCATTTAACAGTTTCTAAGCAGTTACAGTAACATTTTATTTTATGTTTCCTTTTGGGATAAAGGGTTTTCATAAATAAATAAATAAATAGCTAACCATTGTAAGCACCCCTGTCAGCACTAAATATGTCTCTCTGCCACTTTTGCTTGACAGCTTGGTCTGTTAAAGGAAGTTTAAAAAAAATAGACAGATTAGCCAGATCACCAGGTGAAATTAATGGAAATACCTAAAAAAGAAAACTAATGCAGCTTCCACATTTGGTGATTGGTAAGCTGTAATATATTATATTTTTGCTTTTGGGTTTAGATATGCTTGAAATCACCTGTACTAAGCCTAAATTTGAACATCCCTTTTAAAATCCAGAAATAAACATTACAGTGCATTTTTTTTCACAATTAAAAAAAAAAAAAAAATTGCAAAGCTTAGGTTTCCAGGTTTCCAGTCTTACATCTGTTGTACTAAAAAAAAAAAAAAAAAATGTGATTATATAAGTTACATAGATAAGCAGCAGCACAAAGTGAGATACACACAAAATTGAAAAATATTAAAAGAAAGCCGCGCTATACAAATTCTAATAGTGAAAAATTATTATATGAATAATATAACTGATTAAATTGGTGTATAAATAAGTCCATAAACCACAAGTGAATGTGCATAGTCGTTCAAAATCTTGAAACAGCTCTCAAACACCCCTACAGACTCGTGACCTCCACCACATAAAGTGCATGCTTACCGGAAGGCAAGCTATCATAAGCTTGCGGCTATCAACCCAGCCAGGGCTATTATCCAGGAAGTGTTGAGATGACAGCTCACAGACAGATGCTTAGCATGATATGGGCAGGACACCAGCCAATCAACCAGGAAGTGAATAATAGAGCATCAAAGTTAAAAGCCAACCGGCTAGCAAACACCCATCCTCTCGGGATAACAAAGTGATGAGGTCAACATGCCACTTCATGCGTTTCGTCACAATCTGATGTCATCCTGGGGCCCCATTAGTAAATGAGGGAAAGCTCTGCTGACTTCTATCATCCAATCCCATGCAAGAAAAAATTTTGTTTTTTTTATTTTCCTGGCACGTGATTGGGTATTGTTTGCAAAGCGGGGCTTTACCTCATTTACTAAATTCTGGAGCAACTGCACTTGCAGAGTGAAATTGCACTTTGCAAAGTGCACAATCTATTTGGCTTTAGTAAATCAACCCCATAGTGTCTATGTTTTGAACAATTCCACAATGCTTATAGATAAACAATGAATACATTCTTGTATAAAACTGCTTTTACTGCTTATTGAGAATGTGTAATAATTTTGTGGCCATGATTTGACCACAGGTTTACTTTAACATGCAAGCATATATCTGCTAGCTCAATTTTAACTGTTGCTTAACAGTATCCAGTCAGATTTTCAGTAGGGGGAAACAAAAGGAAATATATATCTGACTGACTTACAGAAGGTAATAATGCAGCAAAAAGAGTGGGCTAAAAGAAAATTAGGGAAGGAGATAGACTTTACAGTATGGATGACACTTTTTCGTTGAACTTTATTTTACTTTTTATCTTTTTTTGGATAACTGTGTAATTCATTGCAGTAACTCAAAGAGAAAATCCCAATAGTACAGTGAAATAATTTTACTAAACAAGTGTACTGCATATACAAACTTGCGGTTTACATAGCAACCATTACAAGGCATACAGAGTACTATAAATATTCATACATATGCACAACTACCCTTTCCTAGCATAAAACAATAGTCTGCATGCGAATGGAAGTACAATAAAACATACTTCAGACAGGACAAGAGGGAGGAGTCTAGTAATGGCGCTGGCTCAGAGCATGCTGTAGGCGCATTCAGTCTCTCATCCCCTCTAAATGGTATAGCCTTGGACCACCCGGGCCTTGCCCTGTCCCATCCCATCCTGGACCAGACCCAAAAAACCCCGTGCCTACGCTGCCCTTTCTTTGCAGACCTGAAGCGAGCCAGTGTGGAGCTTGGGTTATGGACAGAGGAGGTGACCCCTTTCCATTAGCCCCATTCGGATAGTCTATTCCCCTCCTGCGGAGACGTGAGCCACGGCGCGGTGATGAAGCAGGACAGAGAAAGCACGCGGGGAGAGTGTGGAGAGGTGAAGTGGAGGTGCTCCCCCCTCCTCCCCTCTTCTTTGGCTGAAGCACTGTGAGCGATGCTGGAGCAGATAGTGGACAGGACTCGGAGGTGTGTGGAGGTGATCGAAGGGAGTGAGTGTAGGCGGAGGCTATCAGATACACGGCTGTTCGGAGAAAGCCGGCGGTAGTCGGGAGCAGAGTGGAGATAGCCGAACAGAGCCAAACCGAGCTGAGTGGAGGCCACCGACCAGAGAGAGTGAGGAGAACACCTCACGGAGACCCAGCGGAGCAGAGACATGCCCCCCTCTTTTTCTGGCTTTTCCACTGTTAAAAGCATGGAGGAAATCGAGTAGCAGCAGAGGCAGCAGAACAATAACCAAACATAGAAGGAATGAACACTATACAGTAGAAAGTGGGAGTGCTGAGTACAACTTGTACATTTACATCTTACACATATAGCATATATGGCATATATAGCATATGTGACACACAGAGGCATATGGAGGCACTTTTTTGAAAAGACTGTTGGTTCTATACACACAGCATACCAAGGTTTACATGGTGTGTCTTGAAGAAGTTGTATTGCTTGAAATATCCCTGCTCGGATAACAATTTGTACTCTCCTGCATGCTTGACGAGCCCTGAAAGCACTGTGTGTTTTTTGGGCCTAGTAGCCAATGTGAACTGACCCCTGGGAGGAACAGGACTAAGACTCTAGAGACCAAAGGTCTATGATGATTTCTTGGTAAAAAAATAGACCGCAATACTCACCACCCCATCTTCGTATTGCGTGCCGGTCCTCATATTGCCATATCATTGGACAATCTGTAAAGGCTCCTAAAAGGAAAAAAAAAAAGGAAATAAATATTCTGGGAAAAATATGAGGGGGAAGGTGGTGAGGGGAGGGGCAGTTCCAAAATAACCCTGTCCTAGCCTAAGCCCCAGGTCAGGCCCTATGAATAAATTTGTAACCCATAAGCAAACAACAGAGAAACTACAAAGCACCAAAGGCCACCAAACTGAGATTAAGAAAAAAAAAAAGAGAAAAAAGCCAGAATAAAATACCCTCAGAAACAAGTACACTTTCAGAATCTAGAATAGAACAAGACCCTGACATAGAGCTGGAGGCAGGGAAAGATGAGGAACATCAGAGGGAAGCTCAACTGCCAACAAAAATATTTGTGGAAACCATGCTCGCGGCCTTTCTTTAAAATTAGAAATGGCGATAACTCACAAAGACCTGGGACGTATGCTTGCAAGAGTAAAGGAAGTGGATAAAAAAACGGATTGTCACACAATCACAATAAAAGAACTAAAGTGAGAAATAAAATCTTTAAAAAGAGTACAACAGGAACAGGCTTATGGGTTAGAAGACCAAGAGAACAGAGATAGAAGGAAGAATCTAAGAATAAGAGGCTTTCCCGAATCTACCCAGACAGAAGATTTAACAGAAATAATAAAGAAGATATTTAACTCATTACTTGGTAAAGAGGTAACAAATCCAATAAAAATCGAAAGAGCCCACAGACTAAGAAGACCGGAGGGAAAAGTCCAAGAGATATCATAGTTAGATTTGATAATTGGAACCGACTTTGGGGAAACATGAGGGACAAGTCACCAATTAAATTTGAGGAAAATACTATACAAATCTTTCAAGATCTCTCACAATAAACTTTAAGAAGAAGGAGGGCTTTAAAACCCCTACTAATGGTACTACAGAAACATGAAATCCAATATAATTGGGGCTTCCCCTTATGTTTGATTGGCAGGAAAAATGGTCGTTCTGCAAAACTTTCGACTTTTTTAAAAAAAAACTGGAGATCCCAATACCAAACAGTCTAAAGGAGACAACTCTAAGACAAGTGAGAACCATACAGGGAGGAGAGCAGTGGCAGTCGAACCTCGAGAAAAACAAAATCAGAGCAAGAACAACGAACTGAACTCAATGATCAATAAAATATGGTGGGGACTGGACTGGGGGAGGGGGGGACAGGGGGGAGGCGGGGGAGGGAGGATAGAAGCAAGTAGGAAATTATATTTATCGAGGGGATGGAGACTTGGATACTCGGCGGGCCCTGGAACCACCTCTCCGACAGTAGGGAGGGGAGGTTGATTCAGCAGTGCCAGATAGAATTCCACCTTGGGCCTGAAAGAGCAGAGGGACAAGGGAGTCCCTTAAGAAAGAAATTAGAACTCTGCTCAAAGACCATGAGGTCAAAATACCAATAGATGAGGAGTGGGGGATGGGGGGTAGGGAAATGGGGGATACGATCTGTGAATTTTCATATTTTGGTCATCTTTCAGGTACTGCTTAGGAGGGGCTCCCCTCTCCCGCCCCTGTTGTGGGGGGCCCCCACCCCCCTCTTTTTGTGGGGGGGGGGGGGCAGGAGAAGAAGGATGAGAGAAAAGAAAGGAAGGAAGAAAAAAATTATGAATGGTATACATTTTGTAACATATAATGTAGGAGGCTTGAATTCCCCAAAAAAAAGACATGGTTTTAAGGGAACTGGAAAGATACTTTTCAGAAATAATATTTATGCAAGAGACACATATATCACAGGATACAAATACTAAACTATATTTGAGGGCCATTCCAACATGGTTTTATGGAGATTCTCCAAATAAATGGGCAAAAGGAGTAGCCATTGGAATAGAAAAAAAGGCTAGTTTTATTCTGGAGGAGAGGAAGGTAGACCCAGAGGGCTGTTTTTTTTTTTTGAGGGGGGTCCTACAGGGGAAGAAGTATTGACAAATATTTACTGCCCCAACAAACACCCAAAAAAAATCTAAACAGGATCCTGAATGCCTTAATAGATTTCAAACAAGGTTACCTAATTCTGGCTGGGGATCTAAATTTCTCAATGGACAACAAACTGGATAGTACGTCTGGTGCACTGAACAGGGAAAATAAACAATTAAAATTGCATACACAATCACCAGCTGGTCGATGTTTGGAGAATACAACATCCAAGCACAAAAGATTGTACATATAATTTGTCAGTGCACGCCATGCATTCCAGGTTGGATTATATACTTGAGGAACCTGGAGTATTGGAGTATGTAGTAGAAACCTCAATTGGAATAACATCGATTTCAGATCATGCACAGTAATGATGAAGATGAGGTTTAATGAGACAAAATATAGGAAAGGTTCATGGAGGTTAAATGAAGACCTCATAGAAGACACGAAAGTAGGAAAGATAATAATAAGCGAAATTGAACAATATTTTACGACCAATGAGACGTCAGAACTAACATAGGCAACAATTTGGGAAGCCCACAAGGTATATATTGGGGGAAAATGATCTCTATTGGGGCAGGAAAAAAGAAGGAGAGAGCAAACAATATGAAAAACATAATAAAGTAATTATAAGAACTAGAACAAAGACATAAAACGCAATTAGACACCGCAGTCCATCAGGCACTAATTATGAAAAGAGACCAACTAAAGGATTTAATGGAACAGGAAACAAGAAAAGTATTTAATAGGGTTGCAAAGGAAAGATATAAATGGGGAAACAAGCCTGGGAAATATCTTGCAAAAACCTTAATGCCCTGTACACACGGCCGGTTTTGCAGTCGGAATAAACTCTGAAGGTTTTTACGACAGAGTTCCGACAAAATTCCGCTCAAGCTGTCTTGCATACACATGGTCACACCAAATTCCAACAGTCCAGAACGCGGTGACGTACAACACGTACGATGGGGCTAGAAAACAGGAAGTTCAATAGCCAGTAGCCAATAGCTTCCGTCTCGTACTTGCTTCAGAGCATGCGTTGTTTTTGGTACGTCAAAATAGTAATTTGTTCCATCGGAAAAATATAGAACATGTTCTCTATTTAAGTCCATCTGAATTTTCGACAGAAAAAGTCTGATGGGGCATACACACGGTCGCAATATACGATGAAAAGCTCCCATCGGATTCTTTCTGTCGGAAATTCTGCTTGTGTGTACGCGGCATAAGAAACAAAAAACTTTAAATTATATAGAAAAAAATGAGAAAGGAGAGATGATACATAAAACAACTGATATTGCAAATGCCTTTCAAACATATTACAGTGCATTATATGCAGTCAGAAATAAAGAGACACGAAAGGAGGACAAAATAAGAAAACTAAAAATACAGGAATATCTAGCGGATGCCAATTTACCAAAAATTACAGCAGAAAGATCAGAGGCCCTAGATGAACCAATCACACAGGAGGAAATCAGAAAGGCTTTAAAGCAGTGGTCATCAACCCTGTCCTCACGGCCCACTAACAGGCCAGGTTTGCAAGATAACTGAAATATTTCACAGGTGAAATTATTTGCAGCTCAGTAATTGCAGTATTCTAGTCTGCATCTCCCCAAGGTAATACATAAAACCTGGCCTGTTAGTGGGCCCTGAGGAAAGGGTTGATGACCACTGCTTTAAAGGAAACACCATCAGGGAAAAGTCTAGGCCCAGATGGATTTATGATTAAATACTATAAAAAATGTAAAGAACAGTTAGTGCCAAAAATCTGTTATCTGTTATAAAATCTGTTTTATTACTTGAATAAAATAGGGGAGAATGAAGAAATAAGAAGAGAATCTCTGCTGGCTCATATTACAATAATACCTAAGGAGGGAAAGGATACAACATAGCTTTGTTAAACGCAGATACAAAGCTATATGCAAAAATTCTGGCGATAAGATTAAAAAATCTGATGCCAGAATTGATAAAGGTAGACCAAACAGGATTCATACCGGGAAGAGAGGGCAGAGATAATAGCATAAGAACAATGTTAATGCTATGAAAAGGAAAGGATAGGGGGTCCCCAGCGCTACTCCTGTCACTCGATGCGTAAAAAGCATTTGACAGGGTAGACTGGGGATTCATGATGGACACACGCCAATACCTGGGCATGGGTCCAAGAATCATGCGCTGGATTAAAAACTTACATAACCATCCTATGGCTATGTTAAAGGTAAATGGAAGTATGTCACCACCTTTTGAAATGTTCAATGGAACAAGACAGAGATGCCTGCTCTCAACATTCCTATATGCGTTATCACTGGAACCACTTTTGGCAATATTACGGAATAGTGTGGGTATAAGAGGGGTGAGATTGGGCGAAGAGGAACATAAGGTGGCAGCATACGCAGATGACATATAATTATATGTAACCGAACCTAGGTTGACACTGCCCAATGTAATGAGAGAACTAAAAAAATATGTGGAACTCACGAACTTCAAGATTAACCCAATAAAAACAGAAATATTAAATATAGGGGTAGATAAAAAAGAAAAAGCACTACACAGGGAATTCCCATTTACATGGGTAAGAAAAGAACTTACATACTTAGGAATCAAATTGACACCCACTTTAGAGAAGTTATATCAGACAAACTACATCCCTTTACTCAATGAAATTAAAACAGAGATTAAGAAAATTTCGATGAGACCTCTGTTCTGGATAGGTAGGATAAATATGCTAAAAATGGTGATCCTACCAAGAATAATATACAAGTTCCAAATGTTGACAATAGTTTTTTTAGAATAATAAAAACAATGATGTTAAAATATATATGGCAAAACAAAAAACCCAGAGTAAATTTTGCACTACTTAGTAGAAATAAAAAATATGGGGTTTTAGCAGCACATGACGTAAAAAGATACTACAAAGCGGTTATAATAGCACGTTTGGTGGAATGGACAAATGTATACAGTGAAAAGAGGTGGGTGAAGATGGAAGATACTTTAAGCACGACACTATTGCAAAACAATAGTGTCCAGGCGCTATTCTCCTTGGAGGGTTCCCCCATTTCCCCGGGGGAGACATCATGCCTCGTGCCCCCGTCTTCCTTGGCGGATACCGGACTTGGCCCTGAGGTTGTTAGTAAGTATCCCAATCTATCTCCACCTTGTTGGGACATAATTCCCCTGCCCCCATTATTCTAAGGGTAATATCGTTAATCCTCTGTTCTTTCCTAGTATATTACTTCATAACACTCCTAATGAATGGCTATAACGCCAGGAAACCCGTAGAGTGCCACTAGATGCCAACAGTTACTTGTTTTTATTACATTTGTCTTTCAATTGATTTATTATACCATGTATATTTACCATGTCTACTTTTCATTTGTATTGCATGCTGTGAGCAGCATACTTAGTGTACGTCTGGTGACTACCTATCTATTTAATACAAAATATCTGATATGTATTCTAGATTGTAATAAATAAATCATGTACTGTACTTTCATTTTTATGTTGTCACTTTCTCTCAACATGGCGTACCCTCATTTCAAGTCCCACCAAATTCCTCCTTTTTATCCACTAAATCAGGGATGGAGGCCACCATGTGTTTCATATAGTGTGTGTCAGGTCACGTTCATTTACTGTATTGCAAAACAATATTTGGATACCACGGAAATTTAGAACACATAATCACATGAACTGATTAGGAATGTATTTAAAATATGGGACACAATATATCACCAGGGAAAATGGAAATATAATTCCCCCTTAATCTCACTCACAGGCACAAATTTTTTTTACCCTGGAAAGGGACACTTTTTGGTAGTCAAATGGGAAACGCACAAATAAAAGATGTTATAGCACAGGGCAGAATAAGGATACGCCAGGAACTAAAGGTTATAAACGGGTGGCAGAAGATTAGCGAGTGGGAATATTTACAGCTAAAACATTTTGTAAGTACACTACCGCAACCAATCAGGGACTGAAATGAGTTAAATCCATTAGAAAACACCAGAGAGGATCCATAAATATCAACAAGATAAATCACCCCCAGTGCTGGAGGGAATGTAAACAAATCAGCACAATGATACATATCTGGTAGGATTGCCCAAGAATAAAAGAATATTGGCAGGAATTTCAAGAATAGATAGAGATAACAGGGGAGAAGATCTTAAATAACCCCTGGACCTGTCTGTTTCATGTTACAAATGATACAAAAAAAGCAATACAAGAAAACGCTACTTCCATTTCTATCGAACGCCACAAAGGGACTAATACCAAAAAAATGGTTAAATGTAGGAAAACCAAGTTTAAAAGAGTGGTTGGAAAGAGTAGATTATACTTGTAAGATGGAATACCTAAGCAGCAGAGACGAGGGGCAGGTCGAAAGATATAGCGAGATCTGGGAAAGATAGTTGGCTTTTAAGTTGTCTGGGAAATTTGCAGAGGGGATGAAGGAGGAGGTCAGCGGTAACTGAAATAAGAGAGACGGCAGAGGGCAGATCAGGGGTGGAGCGGCGGGAGGGAGGAGAGAGGGGAAGGAGGGGAAGAGAGGAAGAAGGGGAGAGAGAGAATAGGCAGGGATATGGTGGGTGCTCGATGGATATGGAATGTATCTCTCTTGACTCTCTTTTTTATTGGTATTGCTCTTTTTTTTATTATATGTAATGGAAAACTAAATAAAGATTAAATATAAAAAAACATTTCAATTTCATTATAGCTGGTCCACAATTTACTTATTGAAAAGGACTTTGGGCATTTAAGTGCTTGTAGAAAATAAGCTCTTGATCTTGGCTGTCTCTCTTTTTTTATCTCGTAGTACTGCACAGGTTTACTGTTTCTTTTATTAAAGACCCTCCTTCAACTTGTGGAACAAGCCTTTCATCTAGTATGTTTGTAGTCAATCCTACATGGGCATTGAGTCTGTCTGGGATTACATAAGGTAACAGAAGGATTTGAGGCAGCTTACATCCACAGAAGATCTGTGGTTAGTTCCCCAAGATGTTTGGAACAGCCTACCTGCTGACTTCCTACAAAAACTGTGTGCAAGTGTACCTACAAGAATTGAAGAATTGGATGCTGTTTTGAAGCTAAAGGAAGGACACACCAAATATTGATTTGATTTGAATATATCTTCTATTTGCTTTCTGTTTTGTTTATTAATAAAAAATAAACTAAACACTTCTATTTATGAAATTTATGATTCCTTATTTACAGCATTTTTTTTACACCTGCCTAAAACTTTTGCACCATACTGTATATATCACATTTTTACAGTTCAATAACTTTTCATGTACATTATTCATGTACATTAGATACTCAAAAATGCGAGAAGTAATCAAAAACAAAAGTAAATTGTCCCTCCCTCGCGGCACTGATGTTACCTAACACTGATACATAAGCAGCCACTATAAATATAAACAAATAATCTCATATATGCTACAGTGAAGCTATAACATTAGCAGCACTAAAACTTAAAACTAGAAAGATAGTGTCCAAATTTAAATGAAGGAATCATAAGTCAATCGACAAAGTTCATATGGGGTATGAGTCCAAATTGAATCCAGTCACCACACCGCATGTGAAAACTGCCCTGTGGTAATGAACTTACCAGATGAATCAAGAAAATGTGCCTGTATCAATCAATTCCTTGAAAACCCGGGAACACTGTGTAGATTAGGCATGTCTGACCCCTATAATTTGGGGTCCATCTTGTCCGGTAAGAGGCCATCTGGCTTTATTTTTCTCCGCTGGAATATAAAGCACCTATTAGCAATATTGCAGATACCTAAGGCACCGCACCAGAAATTCATATGAACATTTATCATTACCTGATTTAATGCTTTGTCTTTGGGACTTCTAAAGTATTAAGCAAAGCAACAGGTTTATTTGATTATTTTATTAATTGATTCCCACTGATTGATGGACTAATATTATTAATGTAGTTTCACATGTATATCAATAGGTTTACATCACTAACATTGTATGTGGTTTAGGGTTGCGCAACTCCCTCCTATATATATAAGCTCAGTATATTGCTTTATAAAAATTTAATTGGGTACTAATATTTATAGGTAAAGTTGATCCAGGAAAAATCCGATTGCCTTTCAGGGGATCAGCAAGGAATTTTTTCCCCTGCTGTGACAAATTGGAGCCTGTTTTGCTGGGGTTTTTTGCTTCTCATTTGGATCAACTGTGGGTGAAGGATTGTGTATATGGGAATGTATTTTTTTTTGTGGTTGAACTAGATGGACTTTTTTCAACCTGACTATGTAACTATGTAAATATGTAGGCTTGAAGACTATTTAAAACCCCCATTTGGTAGGTATATATTTTTTGAAAGCAGTGAACGTGGAGAATAAAAATGGTAGTAATTATACATGATATTAGCACATCAGCTTTGGGAGAACAGTCAATTTCTCTACTCTCCGAAAATCACATAATTTCATACTTTTTTCCTTTATAATTAAAATATTTTTCTACAAACAAGATTATTCAGTTGCTGCAGAGCTATTGGGGCTTATTTTGAAGCTTTCCAGATCAGCTAATCATTGTATAGTCCTACATTATACAATATTCTTTTTGAATTTCCTTTAGATTTACCTTTAACTATGTAGTGCAAGGGCCTGCCTGATTGCATACCAAAAATGTTTAGGTTTGACCTCATAATATAGGGTTTTGGTAAATCTAAAGAAAATAGTACAAGAACATTGTATTATGTATGGCCAGCCTTAGGCACTTTCCTAAATGTCCTTGATGTAATGTGTGAGTTAGCTGCTTTACAGATGATTTACAGGTCCAGGTGACTCCATTATCTGGCGGGAACTTGTCTTTAAAGACTCACTGGGGAGAATGCCAATCAAAAGGTTCAAAGAAATTACCACTCCAGGTGATGATCCCACATTCACACCATCCTTGCTTCTCAGGAGATAGAGTGTGCTGGCTCAGCATAAGCAATCAATGGAAGAAAACAGGATGGACGGCCGCACGCCAATATAACACCTTTATTTCATAAACATGCTCCATACACCGACAGAGGCACAGGTTACAGGTACAATAGCTGATGCATTTTGCACCGTTACAGGTGCTTAATCATAGCTATAGGACCACTGACCACAATCTTTCACTTGTAGGTATAGACCCCTGGTCACATGACCAGACGTATCTTCTCCAGACTTTGATTAGGTGTGATCCATCACAAGTTTCACATACATAGAAGGGAGTGGGTGTGGAGGCGATCAGTGTAACTAGTATACTTGAGTTAACCCCAAAAAAGATGGGATAAACTTTTCTTGGGTCCAAAGACTGCACATAGTCGCTTACCAACTGACTCCAAACATAATTCGTTGTACATCTACACCAAGAAATCACATTTCAATATCCATATATCTAATATACACCCAATAAAAACATTTTATGGATTTTACATATAAATACATATACATGGACACAAATATTGTTTCAAATATATGAAAATTTAAAAAATGTAAATTAATATTCGCCCATTAGTGTTCAGAAACCGACCACCCAGATGGTAAAAATCAAGAGACATGTATATAGACCCTTCCATTTTAGAGAAGCTGTACAAAAATACAAAATCTATGTAAAGAACAAAAACCTGCCTCAACAAAGTACATATGTGCATTTAATGAATATCCTATCAATCTACACCGTTAACACATATAGTTTAATTCAACTTAATTTAGTTTAGTTTTTTCTCTGATATAGTTCTAGTACCAATTATGAAATATAGACTAAATATGCACAATATATATGTATATATAAAGGATATCTAAAAATGACATCTAAAAATGACAAGCTGGCAAAGAGAACCCGTAGATGAAAGGATGCTTGTGTCAATCAAAGAAATGGGACACATCCCACTCAAAATTCATTCCCACCGGCTTTCTAGTATTGAGGTTAAATATCCAGAACACTTCTCTTTTACAGAGTGTTCTGAATTTGTCTCCTCCTCTAATGGGAATAGTGATCCTTTCAATGCCTTGTATGAGCAAACATGAGACATCTTTATCATGTACAGTAGATCATTCCAGTGCCTGGCAATGTTGGTTGCGTGATTTTTTTTGTCAATGTCATGCAAGTGATCCTGGAGACGGTCTCTCAACCTTTGTGTTGTTCGTCCCACATATTGAATATTACAAGACTCGCAAGTGATGACATAAACTAGAAATCTTGTATTGCAGTTAATTAATGATGAAATCTTGAATGTTTTGCCAGTGATGACTGAACAAATGACATTGCCTCTCTCTATAAAAGAACAGTAATGACACGTCTTGCTCCCACACTTAAAAGTACATTTAAATTGTAGCCAATGAGAACTTGGACTAGTACTAGGGTACATACTGGGAGATAAATATCTTCCTAGCGTCGAGGCCCGACGGGATAACGTTTTAATACCACCTGTCAAAATCTGAGCATACAGCAGATCGTTGCACAACAAAGGAAGGTACTTAGTAATAATGTGCTTAATTGTATTGAATTCCACACTGTAAGGGGTGGAAAATACAGGAGTGCTAATATTTGAAAAGGACCTATCTATCTGTATTTATATTAGAGTCCCTATCCATAATCAACCTGTTACGCGGAGTGCTTTCAGCAATTTTAAAGGCTCTAGAGCAGTGGTTCTCAACCTAGGGGTCAGGACCCCTCGGGGGTCGAATGACAATTTGCCAGGGGTCACCGAATCCTGGGCTGTTCCTGAATCCCGCACCGCTTCCCCAGCCTTTTCGCGGGTACCCAGCAGGGCTGTCCCTGGAGCCTGTGGCCGCCCAGCTGGGCTGTTCCTAGAGCCCGCAGCCATCCACTCAGCCTCTTTGCAACTGCCCATTCAGTTCACATCATAGAGACTACAGGTCAGCTGACTGGTGAGAAATATGAAGTAGGAGGGGCTGGAGGAGACCCTATCTCATGATTCGGCATAGGTGTCACTGCTGCGAGACACCACAAAGTTGGAGACGCAGTGAGTAACACTACCTGTAATTAGAGTTGCCATTAAAAGTCCCCACTACAGTTCTCAGATCAGCAGATGACCTTGATCAAGAGCACCTAAGTTGGCTGATCAGAACTCTCCCCAGCACTGCCACTGATCCCACCCCCCACCAGCATTGCCACTCATTCCAACTCCACACCAGCACTGCCACTCATCCCATTCCCCCCACCAAGGAGTAAGAGAAGGAATAAAAATGGAGAATACATGGAAGGGAGAGGAAAAGAGGGGGAGGAACAAAGAAAAAGGGAGAGAAAGAATAAGAGAAAGAACAAGAAAGATGGCTAGAGAGAGGGATGGGGAAAAAAACAAGAGATTAGGATAGAGAGAGATGAAAGGGAAAGAAAGGAGAACAAAGAGAAAGAGTGGTACATCTTAAAATGTACCATAAGGGGTTTTAATATTATACAAGTGGAAGGGACTCAGAGAGCAAATGTCCATGGGTTAGGGGCGCAAATTACTTGCTAACCCAATCTTTTGAGGAAGAATATTACTGCTTGTATGCCCTGGTAATGGGGGATAGATGAATAGAGGCTAGAGACATCACAGGTAATCCATTTATAATGGGGTTTCCATGTGAAATGCTTCAATTTTATTAGAAGCTGTTCAGTGTCTCTAAGAAACCTCAGTAAATCGCTCATCAGGGACTGCAACTGATCATTCACCCATTGTCCTAGATGTTCATTCAACGACCTAATGCCAGCAACAATGGGTCTACCTAAAAGGGAGTCTAACCCTTTATGAACTTTGGGGGATGGTGAAAAATCGTCATAATTGGACATTCTGGAATTAACAAATCCCTTTCTTTTTGTGTAAAAAATACCTGTGAATACAGCTCTATCTAAAAGAGTGGAAAATTCTTTCCTGAAGTGTTGTGTGGAATCTCCCCTAAACTTAAAGTAGGTCTCCTTGTCAGACAATTGCCGTAGGGCTTCATTTTAATACATTTCAGAATCCAGGACCAACACCGAGCCCCCTTTATCTGCGTTTTGAATCACAATGCTGTTATCATCACTTTTGAGAGCAATTCTTTCTGGGCTAGTAAGATTGTCTGGCATGGGCCCACTTCGGTTATTATGGGCTAAACAAGTTAAATCCCTCTCCACAAGTTTCTGAAAAGGATCTAAATTTTTACCCTGTGAAGCAATAGGACAGAAATCTGACCTCAATTTAAAAGAAATTTTAGTACTGTAATCTACGGGATCCTCAGAAGGAGGACTGGATTCAATAGCCAAATCAATTAGATCTTGTAGACCACACATCAGAAAATAATTGGAGAGAGGGAGGAGACTCACCCATCAAAGAGACATCTGATGAACCTTCCATGATATTCCCTGACTCATTAAAATAATGTTTCTTTAACCACTTCAGCCCCGGAAGATTTGACTGTGCAATGACCAGGCCATTTTTTGCGATGCGGCACTGCGTCGCTTTAATTAAAAAAATTGTGCGGTCATGCAACGCTGTACCCAAACAAAATTTTGTTTCCCACAAATACAGGTTTCTTTTGGTGGTATTTGATCACCTCTGCAGTTTTGATTTTTTGTGCTATAAACAAAAGAAGAGCGACAATTTTGAAAAAAACACAATATCTTTTACTTTTTGCTATAATAAGTATTCCACTTTTTAAAAAGAAAAATAATTTTTTCCTCAGTTTATGCCGATATGTATTCTTCTACATATTTTTGGTAAAAAAATCGCAATAAGTATATATTGATTCGTTTGGGCAAAAGTTATAGCGTCTACAAAATAGGGGATAGATTTATGGCATTTTTATTTATTTATTTATTTTTTTACTAGTAATGGCGGTGATCTGTGATTTTTATTGGGACTGTGATATTGCGGCGGACAAATTGGACACTTTTGACACATTTTTGGGACCATTGACAATTATACAGTGATCAGTGCTATAAAAATGCACTGATTACTGTATAAATGTCACTGGCAGGGAAGTTGTTAACACTAGGGGCGATCAAGGGGTTAACTGTGTTCCCTAGATGTGTTCTAACTGTAGAGGGGATGGGACTGTCTAGGAGGAGAGAGAGATCAGTGTTCATATTTAGTATAAACACACAATCTGTCTCTACTCCCCTGAAAGAACCGGGATTTGTGTGTTTACACTCACAGATCCCGGTTCTCGATCTGTCATGAGCGATCGCGGATGCCCAGCGTTCATCGCCCTAGTGGCCAAAAGGCGAAGCGACGTAAGGTAATGTTGTTTCGCCCAGCCGTGCCATTCTGCCGCAGGAAAACTGTGGCTGCTGGTCGCCAAGCACGTACAAATTTATTGACATCTAATAAAGTTCCAAATAAGTCAAAGTGTTTAGATGGGCAAAAATTCAGTCCTTTACACAAAACAGATTTTTCTGAATCATTTAAAGATCTATGTGATAAATTTAAGACATTAGTCTCTAGTGTTGCACTTGACCTCATAGCAAATACCGGCTGTTGTTTACACCACTTGTGCTTCCTTCCTCCTCGCCCCGTTTTCCTGTTTTTTTCTTCTTTTTTTTTGTTGAACTTGCAAGGGTTTTTATTTGTGTTTGCGTTTTGACCATACACTGGATGATCTCCACCTGTTAGCATGCCAATGGGTTCTGGGGATGAATCGGAGGCTGTAATAGTCAGGGTATCGTTGACTGCTCATTCTCGGTGTCAGAAAAGCTAACAAAGAGCTTTTTAATGGACAGTTTTCGTTGTCGACCAGAGAAAGAAGAGGGATTTCTCAGAGAATAAACATTAGCACTTTTGTAGTCAATACGGTCTCTTGTCATTTTTTCTTTCTTATTTGCAATAATGTTCTTTCCAGCTTATCAAATCTTTTGTTGAGACAATTATCCAATTCAGAAAAACTGTTATGTCCTTGTAAAACTGCGAGGTCTTTCTGAATGGTGGACATTTCACTTTGCAGTTGTTCAAGCTCTTTTTTCTTTGAAACTATAATAATTTCCATCAATTTAAAAGAGCAGGAAGACAAAGTGTCTGTCCATTCTTTTTGAGATTTTCATTGAATAACTCAAATGTCGGAAACTTTTTTATTCTTAGTCCCCACGGGATCTGTTTTAGAGCAAGATATTCTGTTAACGAGTTTATATCCCAATAGGCTTTAGTATCCTTTACCATAATATTCAATATGTGGGACGAACAACCCATAGGTTGAGAGACCGTCTCCATGTCTTGTATGACATTGAAAAAAATCACTCAACCAACATTGCCAGGCACTGGAATGATTTACATGATGTCTTGTGTTTGGTCATAAAAGGAATTGAATGGATTACTATGCCCATTAGAGGAGGAGACAAATTCAGAACACTCTGTAAACAAGAAGTGTTCTGGATATTTAACCTCAACACTAGAAAGCCGGTGGGAATGAATTTTGAGTGGGATGTGTCCCATTTCTATGATTGACACTAGCATCCATTCATCTACGGGTTCTTTTTGTCAGCTTGTCACTTTTAGATGTCATTTTTAGATCTCCTTTATATATTTATTGTGCATATTTAGTCTATACTTTTTAGTCATCATAATTGGTACTAGAACTATATCAGAGAAAAAACCTAAAATAAATTAAGTTGAATTAAACTATATGTGTTAACGGTGTAGATTGATAGTATCTTCATTAAATGCACATATGTACTTTGTTGAGGCAGGTTTTTTGTACTTTACATAGTTTTTTGTATTTTTGTACAGTTTCCTTAAAATGTAAGGGTCTATATACATGTCTCTTGATTTTTGCCATCTGGGTAATCGGTTTCTGAACACTATTTGGCAAATATTAATTTACATTTTTGACATTTTCATATATTTTATACGATATTTGTGTATGTATATATATATATGTATATTCCATAAAATGTTTTCATTGGATGTATATTAGAAAAATGGATATTGTATAATGTATATTAGAAATGTAATTTATTGGTGTACATGTACATCGAATGGAGCTTGGAGTTGGTTGGTAAGCGACTATTTGCAGTCTTTGGACCCAATAAAAGTTTATCCCATGTTTTTTGGGTTTAATTCAAGGATACTAGTTGCACTGGTCACCTCCACACCCACTCCCTTCTATGTATGTGAAATTTATGATGGACCACACCTGATCACAGTCTGGAGAAGATACGTCTGATCATGTGACCAGGGGTCTATACCTATAAATAAAAGATTGTGGTCAGTGGTCCTATAGCTATGATTAAGCACCTGTAATGGTGCGAAACGCATCAGTTATTGCATCTGTAAGCTGTGCCTCTGTCGGTGTATGGACCATGTTTATGAAATAAAGGTGTTATATTGGAGTGCGGCCGTCCATCTTGTTTCCGCCAATCAGTAGGTTCTTCAAAATTCAGCACAATACCTTTTTTTTTAATTGCACCTATATGCTGACTTCTGCCTGGTGTACCTACTGAATCTACATGGCCTCCTTCCTGATGCTCGCAGTTCACATGCAAATTTAATTTTCAGTGTGTGCGCAGACTAGTACATATCTCTCACCTTCTCTACAGCGAAAATACTTTTATGTATACTTTTTACTCAAACCTGTTCACTTTTCCCAAAGCGAGAGTGGACATTTACCCCATTCTAGATCTGAAGGTTCTCAACACCTTTCTCCAGGTGTGGTATTTCGGTATGGAATCTAAAATACTTGTAGGCTTCTGTGGACATTCAGGGCTCTTACTTACATGTCCCTATCTTCCTGGCACACCAATAGTACCAGTGCTTATCAACTCATTGCTCTTCTTTGGTCTGTCCACTGCACATCTATTTTTTTTAACAAGGCATTAACTCCTGTTTTTGCTTTGGTTTACTCAGGGCATCCCCATAGTGGGATATCGGACCTTCTTTGGAGGGACCAGTCTGTGTTAGCCAACATTCTTTGGACTGTTTAGACACTGCAAAGATTTGGATTTGGATACTAAACCTCCAGATGCCATCACTCATCAATTGGAGTATTTAGACCTGGTCATGAATACAGCTCTGTCCATTTTTTTCCTTCCATGGAAAAAAATCCAGATTCTCCACTTTCATGCTCAGATTTTACAATCCAGGAGACAACCATACCTTTTTACATGAAGGCTCTAGGTAAAAGAAAAAGAGAGGGGCAAGTGGGACTTTAAATGAAGCATGTCAATTGAAAGTATAATAATAATGAATACATGTGAGTAGGTAAAATGATTGGATTTAATTTATAGTCAAGTCCATGATTTTGATGCATACAGTACCAATAAAGTAGTATAGGTACAGACATAGTCGCATGAATTGATATATAAGCATATTAGCAGTAACAATCATTGAAGACTCAGTAGTGTAAAACAAATCAATGGACATACATATATGCAATTCATAACAGAAATACATGAATTAAAATCGCCAATCAAAATCACAAAATCGCATGAAATGAGAAAACTCGATAAAAAATTGATAAATGTCAGGGATATGATTTAGGCTTGATAGGGCATCCTTAGTTTGCGAACCCGACGCGTTTCTTGGCTTCTTGCCAGTCATCAGGGGTGGGATGCATAATTTAACTGAGAAAAACAAAGGAATATCATAAATATTGATACATGTGGAACCTCCAGCCAATAGAGAAAATCGTATCAGAAATGTCCATTGTCTACTTTGAATAAAGAAGCTACTTACAAAATAGCCCAAAAGTCAAGGAGAGTCGCCAGCAATGGGATCTGTTAGGGTGTGAGATATAACCGTCTCAACCGGGGTTGAGGCAGGGCACCGACCATCCTCCCAAAGTGATTGGAGGGTGGGCCAGGAGAAACCACAGCCAACTGATTCCTGAGCCCTCAATATACTGGTCAATGAGTTGTAAATGGGAAAATCTGCAGAAAATTGAAGAAAATGGAATGTGTCAAAGAAAGTAAATCTAGAGTAGAACGTGTTGAATGAATAGAATGACTGAAAGAAATATGTACTAGGTACATCTGAAAGAGTAAATGTGTGAAAAATGAGATGATAAAGGGGAATAGAAATAAAGTAGATGCATAAAAATGCACGTGAAAAGAGATAGAAAAAGAAATCCTTAGGAAATGTGTGAAAATAGAGAGTGTCGTGCGCCAGGTAAATGGGTGAAAGGATGGAAATGTGTGTACTGTAAGCAGAAAAAAGGATATATAAAAAAAAATAAATAAATAAATATATATAAAAATATATATGAATTACCCATATGTTGAATAGTGGCTGCTTAACAGAGCGGTCCCTTCCTAGCGAAGCACAGTGAGGGAGTGAACCGTCAGTCTGTCGGTCCCAGCTGATATACTCTGGCCCTGGGCGGGTCCCTGCCAGCGTCATGCATGACGTCATTGGCAGCTGAGAGACGAGAGAGCAATCACAGCTGAGAGTAACTCAGTGGATGTCTACTCATCACAGCTGTAGGCGTCAGATGGAGAGAAAAAAAAAAAAGAAAAAAAAAAAAAAAAGAGAATGCATGGCGCCGATGCGTAACAAAGGTCATAAAGAGTACCTGTCACCACCTATTACTGTCACAAGGGATGTTTACATTCCTTGTGACAGCAATATAAGTCATCAAATTTTTTTTTTTTTAAACACAATTTATAAATATAAAAATAAATAAAATAAATAAGAATTTTTTTTTAAAGCACCCCATCACTGCAAGCTCGTGCAGCAAAGAAAACGCATATGGAAGTCGCGCCCGCATATGTAAACGGTGTTCAAATCACACATGTGAGGTATCGCCGCGATCGTCAGAGCGAGAGCAATAATTCTAGTACTAGACTTCCTCTATAACTCTAACCTTGTAACCGTAAAAAAATTTAAAGCGTCGCCTATGGAAATTCTTAGGTACCGTAGTTTGTCACCATTCCACAAGTGCGTGCAATTATAAAATTATGACATGTTTGGTATCTATTTACTCGGCATAACATCATCTTTCACATCATAGAAAAAAATTGGGATAACTTTACTGTTTGTTTTTTTTCAAATTCATGAAAGTGTCCCTTTTCCCAAAAATTTGGGTTTAAAACACCGCTGCACAAACACTATGTGATATAAAATATTGCAACAATCTCCATTTTATTCTCTAGATTCTCTGCTAAAATATATATATATATATATATATATATATATATATATATATATATATATATATATATATATATAATGTTTGGGGGTTCTAAGTAATTTTCTAGCAAAAAATACGGATTTTAACTTGTAAACACCAAATTTCAAAAATAGGCTTAGTCATGAAAGGGTTAACTTGTAAGGTTTCTTTACTGGTGTCATACCTTTGATCAGCATATAAATGAAAGAGTAAATACAATGAAAAAATACATTGTATTTAGTCAAGTTTAATTTTACAGAGGAGCAACTGTATTTTGGCAACTGCTCCTGCTGTGTGATCCAAAGCAATTGCCAGCTTTTAAGTGGTAGTGGTGAAAAGGGACCAGGAGAAAAGGTGCAGGATGCAAGAGATGCGTCCTTGAACTTTTTTGAAGTTTTCTAAGATGTATCTCTTAAAGTCCCCAAGTGGATTGAAACAGGAGTAGGTTACAGGAGGCAGGGATGCTTACAAATGAGCAGTTCTAGCATGAGTCAATACTTCCTTTGTCTAAGGCTTTTCAGGTGTCAGACTTGGTTTCTTGAAGTCAGACCCTTCTATTTATAGTGTCAGAGGACAAGCACATTACAGTGTGAAAAACACACAGTTTTTAAGTCATATAACACATGACTTCTGCAGTATTCATTGTTTATATTATTGTGTTATAAACTTATCAGTATTTCATAAAATGCAAGCTTTTTTTATACATGTAAACAATTAAATACAGTTTTAAAGCGCCTCTTGGCACTAAAATTAGCATTTTCAGAAGAAATCATTTCTATAATGATATGGTGGCAGAGTTGTGGTGTTTGAGGATGTGTGTTAAAAACTATCCAACATCTGCTACTTTAATTGGCCACAAGGGAACCCTTGATTGAAGTATAGTATACAGTATATCAATTATTGGATTCTTTTTACTATGAGATCTTCACCACTGTAGACAGCTGACTTTGTTTAATTACTTTAAAGCTTGGGAAAAGTACTTGTCAAATTTTAAATAACTGTATTTTAAAGGCTATTAGAACAACAAGCTGAAAAAATACAACGGGGACTGTTGCTATGTTTGTAAATGCTTTATAACACTTATACACAAGTTTTTGCTTTTCCTTACATACCTGGAATAATAACTAGTAAATATTGTATACAAACTACATACAACTCTTTGGTATTATTTTAATTGTACCACATACCATTCTTTTACTGTCACAGACTAAATATAATGCTTTTTGATAGACTTTTTTCGGTATCAGTTATACAAATATAAGTATCAGTTTTACAAATGTAAAAATAAACAAACTGTTTTACTTTGGCGTAAAACAAATGGAATAGACCTAGGTTAAAATGTTAAATTTACCCACAGATGTTTAGATATTGAAAGTCATGAAAGCCTCCTTAAGGTTAGGATGTTTAGAAGTTTCTTTACCCTTGGCCATCATCAGGACTTCTATGGTATTATTACAGTCTCCTCTTTTATGGACCCAGCCTAGATCATATCAAGAGCTACAGTATGTTGATGATCCACTAGCTTACTAATGTGTCAGCAAACTGAAAGAATTCTAGGGGATCATTGACAGAGTCCAAAGGGGCAGAAAAAATTCAGGATCCATTTTCACTCCAATGCTGAAGGTGTTCAGCCAAGCAATCCAACATAAATCAAGATCCTTCCTATATTTGTGACTGATTTTTTAATGTGTGAGGACATCTTTGAAAAGAAGCAGCGAATCAAAGATTAATTAAATAACTACAACACAAACGAATCTCAAGGGTAACTTCTCAGGTCTGGCTCCTAGACTCTTTAGGTAAAGATGAACTAACCTTTTAAAAGGTTTGTTTACCTTTTAATAAAAAATGAAAAGTTAAACTAACACCCTAGTGCCTCCCCACTTCCTGGTCCCCACTGTAATTACCTTCATGGGTGATGAGCTTTCAGTGCCCACGCAGCTAATGCAGTGGTCCAGCAATATGAAATGCTCAATGTTAATCCAATTTTAAAATATACTTTTAATAAATTTGAAAAAACAGTGCAATAAAGAATATTTACAGAAACGATATTACAAAAAACAGACAATAGCAACAGTAAAATGAATGGAAATAAAGTAAAAAAAAGCAACTTCTTAACAAAGTTTGCCTGGTCTTTGTTTGCAGCAGAATCTTATTCATTGCAGAGGTGTCACTTGTGAAGTTTATTGTCTCCAGCTTAGCTCTGTTGCAGTGTGACTTATGTGAAATGTGTTTCCCACACAAGATATCAAATCTAATCATCTGTCACTGACTTGAGCATTTTGGAGAAAAGAGGGTGCACTGTGTTCAGCATGAACCTTTCGTTTTTACTCATTTGGGTGTTCAATAGGCCTTATTATTGCTACATGGAGGGCTATGTAGCAGATAAATTAATGATACAAACCCCTTTTAGCTGTGTGTTAAAGTGTTGATCAACTTCAAAAGGAGTTGTGCTACCCTAAATACATATTTCTTGAATGGGAATCTTTAGACTGCAATAAAAGAACAAAACTGATCTTGATTGGGGAAATTGTTGCTAGCCAAAGAAAACAGTATCTATTGCAGTGGCAGAACTATAGGGGTCGCTGCAGTCGCACTTGCAACTGGGCCCTGCCATTCTGCCACTGTGGGGGGGCACCAAGACCCGGCATCTTCCCCTGCACACCTGGCTGTCCATTTAAAATACAGGGGGGAGGTGGAAGGCAGCAATAGGCAGCTCTATGGTGCCAGCGAGTCGCTGGGGCTTGTAGTTCTCTCTCCGAATGTATACATTGGAAAGGGGAAGGGCCTCTGACCCAGGCATGTATCGGCTTACTCTTCAGTGAGTCACTCTGCTTTATCACTCTTGATGATACATGCCTGGGTCAGAGGCCCCTCCCCTCTCCAGCGGATACAGTCGGAGAGATCTACAAGCCCCAGGGAGATCCCGCGGCCAGTGGACACCATAGAGCTGCCGATCGCCGCCTCCCACCTCCCCCCAGGTGGAGGGTACAGAGATGTGCTGGGGGTCCAAGGTGCACAGCGGAGACTAACCAGGTACAGGGGAACCTCTGGAAGGGGGGTGACTGTCTGAGGACCCTGATGTAAAGGGAGGCTCTCTGGGGACCCTGATGTAAAGGGGCTCTCTTTGGGGACCCTGATGTAAAGGGGGCTCTCTGGGGACCCTGATGTAAGGGGGCCCCTCTGGGGACCCTGATGTAAGGGGTTGCTCTCTGGGGACCCTGATGTAAGGGGGGCTCTCTGGGGACTCGATGTAAGGAAGGCTCTCTGGGGACCCTGATGTAAGGAGGGGCTCTCTGGGGACCCCGATGTAAGGGTGCTCTCTGGGGACCCTGATGTAAAGGGAAGCTCTCTGGGGACCCTGATGTAAGGGGAGGTTCTCTGGGGACCCTGATGTAAGGGGGGCTCTCTGCGGACCCTGATGTAAGGGGGGCTCTCTGCGGACCCTGATGTAAGGAGGGGCCCTCTGGGGACCCCGATGTAAGGGTGCTCTCTGGGAACCCTGATGTAAAGGGAAGCTCTCTGGGGACCCTGATGTAAGGGGAGGTTCTCTGAGGACCCTGATGTAAGGGGGGCTCTCTGGGGACCCTGATGTAAGGGAGGCTCTCTGGAAACCCTGATGTAATGGGGCTCTCTCTGGATACCTTGATGTAAGTTGGGCTCTCTGAGGACCCTGATGTAATGGGGGGCTCTCTGGGGACCCTGATGTAAGGGGGCCCTCTGGGGACCCTGATGTAAGGGGGGGCTCTCTGGGGACCCTGATGTAAGGAGGGGCTCCTTGGGGACCCTGATGTAAGGAAGGGGCTCACTGGGGACCCTGATATAAGGGGGGCTTTCTGGGGACCCTGATGCAAAGGCAGGCTCTCTGGGGACCCTGATGTAAGGGGGAGCTCTCTGGGAACCCTGATGTAAGGAGGGGATCACTGAGGACCCTGATGTACAGCGGGGGTTCTCTGAGGACCATCATGTAAGGGGGGATTCTCTGGGGATCCTATTGTAAGTAGGGAGGCTCTCTGAGGATCCTGATGTTAGGGGAGGCTCTCTGGGGACCCTGATGTAAGGGGATCCGCACTATGTAACGATATTTTATATATATCTATAAATATATATATATATACATATATATAGATATATACACACACACACACGTATATTATATGCATGTGTATGCCCGCTCAAGCGTATGGCTTTCTTTACTTTGCTTCTATGGGCTCTAGCCCGAGATATTTTGTGGACTTAGCAATGCCCCTGGTGGGGGCCCTTCATGGTTTCTTGCATCGGGCCCTGAAGATTCTAGTTACGCCTCTGATCTATTGTATTATATAACATATTGAAGTAAAATGTAAATGTAGTAAGTATGTTGTAACATGTACAAAAGAAAGAGAAGAAGACAAAGAATAGGAGAGTACAAAGAGAGGGTAGCATAACAGAATAAACCAAAAAGGTGATTGGAGAAGCTCAACTTGCATTTTAAAAGCGGCCAGTGGACACCATAGAGCTGCCGATCGCTGCCTCCCACCTCCCCCCAGGTGGGGGGTACAGAGATGTGCTGGGGGTCCAAGGTGCACAGTGGAGACTAACCAGATACAAGGGAACATCTGGAAGGGGGGTGACTGTCTGGGGACCCTGATGTAAGGGGGGGCTCTCTGGGGACCCTGATGTAAGGGGGGCTCTCTGGGGACCCTGATGTAAGGAGAGGCTCTCTGGGGACCCTGATGTAAAGGGGCTCTCATTGGGGACCCTGATGTAAAGGGGGCTCTCTGGGGACTCTGATGTAACAGGGGCCCTCTGGGGACCCTGATGTAAGGGGTTGCTCTCTGGGGACCCTGATGTAAGGAAGGCTCTCTGGGGACCCTGATGTAAGGGGGCTCTCTGGGGACCCTGATGTAAGGGGAGGCTCTCTGGGGACCCTGATGTAAGGGGAGGTTCTCTGGGGACCCTGATGTAATGGGGGCTGTCTGGGGACCATAATGTAAGGGGGGCTCTCTGGGGACACTGATGTAAGGAAGGGGCTCTCTGGGAACCCTGATGTAAGGGGGATCTCTCTGGGGACCCTGATGTAAGGGGGCCCTCTGGGGACCCTGATGTAAGGGGGGCTCTCTGGGGACCCTGATGTAAGGGGGGCTCTCTGGGGACCCTGAAGTAAGGGGGGCTCTCTGGGGACCCTGATGTAAGGAAGGGGCTCTCTGGGGACCCTGATGTAAGGAGGGGCTCTCTGGGGACCCTGATGTAAGGAAGGGGCTCACTGGGGACCCTGATATAAGGGGGGCTTTCTGGGGACCCTGATGCAAAGGCAGGCTCTCTGGGGACCCCGATGTAAGGGGGAGCTCTCTGGGGACCCTGATGTAAGGGGGATCCACACTATGTAACAATATTTTATATATATATATATATATATATATATATATATATATATATACACACACACGTATATTATATGCATGTGTATGCCCGCTCAAGCGTATGACTTTCTTTACTTCGCTGCTATGGGCTCTAGCCCGAGATCTTTTGTGGACTTAGCAATGCCCCTGGTGGGGGCCGTTCATGGTTTCTTGCACCGGGGCCCTGAAGATTCTAGTTACGCCTCTGATCTATTGTCTTACATAACATATTGAAGTAAAATGTAAATGTAGTAAGTATGTTGTAACATGTACAAAAGGAAGAGAAGAAGACAAAGAATAGGAGGGTAAAAAGAGAGGGTAGCATAACAGAATAAACCAAAAAGGTGATTGGAGAAGCTCAACTTGCATTTTAAAAGCAAATTATTAAAAAGGGTTACAACATATCTATTTAATGTATTTACAGCTTTGTGGAACAACAAAGTGAGACAAAGTAATAAGGTAAATAATTACACAATTTCTGTCATGTTCAATGACACGATATTCATTGTCTACTTACTGCCTTTATAGTTTCCTTCAAATTATGTTATCTCTAGATCTAGATCTGATAGCCTGACAGCTTTCATCCACCATATCCATTATGTTCTCTGGCAGCTATCCTCTAACTAACCACAGTAGCTTCTTATTAAGGACTCTCCCTGCTGTCTTCCTAAACCTTGATCATTTTCCATAATACCAACTGCTGCAATTAGTGCTAAACACGCCCACCTGTGCTTTGTATTGTACCTCAAATCTGAGGCTTGCCCTCATTTCATCACGCTGTGTTCCAGTGTCTCTGGCATTCTGCACCCTCCATTCTCTGCAATTTTATCATTTTTGGGCATGTTATCCCAAAATGCTGTACCCACTATTTTCTGCCATATTGGAGAAAACTCACAAGCAGATATTAAATGACAAATTATCTTTTATTAATGTACAGTCTTGCATGTTCTTAGCATTGATTAGACATGTGCAAATCATTTTGGTCCGAATCAAAATTTGGACACATTTTTGGTTATTTGGAGATTCGGATGTATCCAAATTTCCAAGTAACGAGTTTATTTTAATTTGTCTCATTTATTCACTATCTAACAAATTCAAAATTTTCAGAATGATTGGACTTAGAATTGGTCGAACATTTATTGACCGATCCAAATTCTGTGTGAAGAATAGCTGGTTGTTAAGGAGCAAGCCAGGCGGCCAGCCGCCGCTTTCTTAACAACTGTTGACTTATAATCTGTCAGCAGGGTTTCCCCCGCTGACAGCTGAATGTAAAAAATAGAATGCCGGAAATGAAAAATAAAGAAGAAAGAAGAAAAAATAATGAAGAAAAACTACCTGGACAGACAGGAAGGGGGGGGACAAGCGAGTGCCCCCCTCCTGAACCATACCAGCTCACATTCCCTCAACATGGGGGGGTGCTTTTGGGACAAGCACCATGATGATGAGGACAAAGGCCTCTTCCACGTAACCCTGGCTGGTGGTTGTAGGGATCTGCAGGCAGAGAGCTTATCAGAATCTGGAAGCACCATTTAACAAGGGGGCCTCCAGTTCCTGCCCCCCATGTGAATGAGTAGGGGTACATTGTACCTCTACTCATTCACCAAAAAACTGTCAAAAAACATAAAAACACACACGTTTTTTGGTTAATGAGCAGGGGTATAATATAGCCCATACTCATTCACATGGGGGAGACCTGGGGTTCTTGTTAAAGTGGGCTTCCAGATTCCAACAAGCCCCTTGCCCACAGACCCCCACAATCACCAGTTAGGGTTGTGAGGAAAAGGCCCTTGTCCTCATCAACATGAAAACAAGGTACTTGTGAGAAGGCAAAGCCCCCCTACCCCAAAGCACCCCCCATGTGGCCTGGAATGGTTCAGAAGGGGGTATGCTCACTCAGAAAAGGGTCAGTTATGGATAGGGGGAACCCCACACCCCACGCTTTTTTTTTCTTTACTTTTCATTGCCGGTATTCTTTTGTTTATATTTAGCTGTCAGCGGGAAAACACACTGACAGGTGATGAGTCATTAGTTGTTAAGGACAAGGAGGCTAGCTTCCTTGCTCACTCCTTAACAACCAGCTATTCTTCACACAGAATTTGGATCAGTCAATATATTTCCAACCGATTCGAATTCGAATTTGAATCGTTCTGAAAATTTGAAATTAATAAACAAAACTAAACTAAGCGAAACAAAACAACACTAAACAAATTCTAAAATGAATCCACAAAACAAAATGAGTAACATAAATGTATCCGAAAAAAAAACAAATGTTTCCATTCTGCACATGTCTAGCCTTGATCCTTATTAAAGCGGGGTTCCACCCAAATTTTGAACAATATCTGTATGTATTCTCTTCCTTGCCTAGATGCTGACATGCTGTTTAAAAAAATTTAAATCGCCGTAATTACCTTTTATTTTTCTATTCTTCTTTGCACTTCCTGGTTCTCCTCCCATGGGAGTAGGCGTGTTTCTAGCCTCTACCAGACTCCGCACAGAATCCTGGGAGCTAGTCTCAGGCTTCCCAGGATGCCACTGAGCATGTGCGGGAACGAGCGGTGAATGCTGGGAGCACAGCATTCACCACATCCAGGAAATAAATGCTTGTGGGCTTCAAATGCCCACAATGAAGATGGAAACCGCCTGCAGTGAATAATATAAGTTATTCTTTCTGACGAAATCTGACACAGGCAGACATATTACACACAATATGTGAGTATGTAATGCTGAGAAGAAAAGTTTGTGAATGAACTAAAAAAAAAAAAATGATAGACAGGTGGACCACCGCTTTAAGAATGAGCTTAGGGGTCGGGCCAAACACATGTTCCTACCAAACCTTAGCTGTTCAATCATTGGGAAATCCAGAAAAGGGGAGGCAAGCATGTACGCTTGCCCCACACACGTCCAAAACCATACGAGAACATACACCTTCAACATGGGCGAAGAGGGCAAGAGCCTCTTCCTCACAATCCTTGCCCAGTCATTATGGGGGGTTTTTTGATGGAGGGCATATCATAATCTTGAAGTGCTCCTGTGTGAATGAGGAAGTAGCACACAGAACAACTACTCATTCACAAAAAAATTCAAGTGTAGATAAAGACAGAGAAAGTTTATGCAAGTCATTTAATAAAAGTCAAATAATGTACATCTACCTCAATCACATTCTCCAGTGATGTAGATCCATGTCCATCATGCTGCTTGATGCCCGCAGACCCACCAAAATGAAATAATAAAACAACCGTGACACACGTCTAGTCCCAGAACTTTATTTCAATTAGGCAGGGCCTCTTGAGTGATGTCTTTGAACATATATAGAAATGATCATGTATGGTCAATGATGTCATGGGGATCTACATCGTGGATGACATAATTGATAGTGGATGTACATCATGAGACTTTTATGAGTTACTATATACCCCTACTTATTCACATAAAAGGGACAGTATCTGGGGCCCCCTTATTATTAAAGAGGGCTTCCAGAATCCGATAAGCCCCCCTGCACGCAGGCCTCCAAAACCTATGGTGTCTAGGGCTGTGGAAAGAGGTCCTTTGTTCTCATAAACATGGGGGCAAATTGCTTTGCCAGGGAGGACCTTGAAAAGCTCCTAGATCACTGTTGTTAGAGGAATGAATATTAGATGAAATACATCTGGTGGAAGAGAGCATTATTTTTTTTAAAAGTCAACTATGAAACAAGCTACAAAACTTGGGAAAACTGGATACACTTTAAGAACTCAGATCCCTGCAAATAATTTATGGAAACAGTCCCAGACCTCACAATACCATAGAATGTATTAAAATAAATATTAATTGTAGTAGCTTAGAGAAGGCAATTGAAAAATGGGAAATATGATAGCAGATGACTTTACTAACAGCAAAGATTTTTAACCTTTCTGCTTTACCCCTGAAACCCACGTTTGTCTTTATATAGAAAGATGGAAAGTTGTTCACTTCTGTTCTTTTCACACATTCAATTTTGAAGCTCTTCCCTGTTGCTCTGCATGTAGTAACTGAGACACTCCCAGTTTAATGGAAACATTATACAAGCAAAACTGTTTTGTGGCCAATGTTTATTATAAAAGTACACAATTTATTCCTGATACTTGATTTGTATACTGTATGTGTGGAAAAACCGTTAATAACATTTTACTGGGAAAAAAGAAATCTGATTGAAAAGAAATGCAAATCAGTGTGTTATGCAGAATCTGTTAACCATTCAGCCTAAATTAACCCATTACTGAATGGCATTCATTTCTGGTTTTCGATAAAAACAAAAATTTTAATGTAAAATTCAAACACCTGCCTTTCATAATAAACATCAGCTCTAAAAATCTGTCCTGTAGTGTAATACCATAACAACATGAAAATGAGTCTTTGGCACCAAAGTTTCATTAAAAAAAGATTTGATTAAAAAGTCAGAGGAAATCTTTGAATACAAAATTCAAAACTGCTATTTTCTTCTTTAAAGTAAAACCCATCTTCATAAAACATTTCAAAGACATCTGAGTTATGTGTGATAAGATATGGCTGGCATATTCTGGATATTCTATTGTCTCTTTTATAATATGTGCCAAGACACCTAGTGAAAGAGACAGGAAGTCCCTAAAAGCAGTACCACTTGACCAATCTGCTGCAGAAGTGCAGGGATTAGGGGTTACCCTTGTGGTCTGAGAAACTCTGTGCATTAATAGAACATAAGAGCTCATGCAATGGCAGCAGATCTGCGGCAGCTGTTTGTTTAATGTTTCATGCTTTTAGCCACATCTGCTCCAAATGAATGTTAATATTGCAGTGGCATCTACCAAAGAAGGGCTCTGTCAGCTTTGCTGAACATCACTCTGACTCCAGCAACAAAGGAACTCTTGTCCACTCACTGTATTTGTAACATTCTTTATCTTTTGTAGTCTACACTTCCATCTTCTACTTGCAACCGCACAGCAGGCTCTTCTCTTCAAGGAGAAAAATTGCATTAATTTCCAGCACCTTGTCCAGCAATGTCAGATAACAGTTTATTCATCCCCTGGCCCCTGGATGACATTGAAGCTTATCAACAGTGACAAAAGTATATTGAATAATTATCTTGAAATTAATACATTATCCCAAACTTAAATAAATGTCATCTGATCAATATATCTTGGAATGGAAAGGGAAGAGAATGTGAAGGGCATCACTTCATTATTCATTAATTTTAGAGTAATGTAGGCAGATGAAATGGTTATTTCCGAGCACTGCTATTATACTCACTGGCATTTTAAATAACTCCCAAGATTTAACAGTATATATTCCCTTGTCAGAGTGGCTTATAGCTCTTAACACTTTAGCTTCTTCACAATGGCTCTACAATAGCCTTACTAAAGCTGGCAAGGACTTTCGGACATTTCTCCTGTAATTGGTATATTCTACTGTTATATGTCCGCCTAAAATATCTTCTCATAAATCTAACATTCTCCTGCTAGAATGTTTCATCCATATGCACAGATCAAGATAATTTGTGTACAGTGGTATTGCTTTTAATGACCAAGTTCTCAGATTCTTTTTTAGCTTAGTTATGTGAACACTTTAACTCGGTAACTAGTGAAAATAGGCTCATTTTAATCAAGTATGAGGAGAAGGTTTAATCTTATGTATTTGTTTATTATAAAGTAGAGATTAATTACAACTGAGCAAACAACAGAGTGAAGACTCTGTTTTCAGTGTTATATTTAGTCAGACAGATCCAGGAAACAATGTTATGTTGTATATACATTAATTTACACATACACATATACACGCACACCAACACCTCTTGGGTTATTCCTCCCACCAATGGATACTCCAACTGAAAAAAAAAAATTTATGTGTAAAGTGATGTTCAATCTAATAAACACAACTTCCACATATGATAAAATGTCTATGGTTAAAATAATGGAATTAGCACTCCATATTGTCCTTTTAGACCACTTAGTATAAACACATAAGGGCTGATCACTAAAGACAAATAGGGTTTTTTAATAACCTGTCTAAATGGACTTTTTGGAGTACGGGGTAATGATGTAGTTTCTGCAGTGTGCCATCCATTGTGGTCATTTCAAGCATCCTACTGATCATACTGGTCTAACGCTGCAGATGTATTGCAGCTGTGAACAAAGACTTTCAGTTATATTTGTGATAAGGCACTATTTTGTCCAATGCGTTATACCACAACCCACAGTGCATTCACAGCTGTGGTTTGTGTAGCACTGAAGGGCAAGTGTGTTTGTTAATACTTTATATGCGTGTAGAAGTACCTTTCAGAATGCCCATGTACAGCCATGCATTAGCGAGCATTGCGGTAACATGCGTTAAATTGTAAGTTTTATTGCACATTACCACAAATCTGTAAGCGTGAATCCAGTCTAAAACACATGCAGCTTAGTGCATGAAAATGGTGTTGTAAATGGACTCTTTGGAGTCCATTAGATAATTATTATACAGTAAGTGCTGTTTTTTTTTTAAATCATACATTCAGAGTTTTGGCCTATTGGCTGCTTGGAAAGTTAATGGTTGTAGTGATGTACTTCAAAGATAGTTTGAGTGGTTACCTTAATAGAAAAAAGTTCAAGTGTCCAAAAACAAATTCCAACAGGAAAGGTGTGTGCAAGCTGATGCTGTGAAATCTAAAGCAGAAATCCAAACGTGAAGATTCAAAACACCACAAATAACCCTTAGTGCTTCACCTTAAGCCCCCTTAGCGGACATGACTCACCAGACATTTTTACCTCACATTAACCGCTTCCTGGCTGCCCACTGCACATTTACTGAGCAAAACAACGTACCTGTACATTGTTGTTTCTTCCGGGTCTGGGATGCACGCGCATTGAACACAGCGGAAACCATTCAGCGGGTCCGGCTGACGCTATGCCCGTGGGACCCACCGATCATTGATAGAGAAGGCAGACAAACAAGGCAAACCACCATTCTGTCAGAGAGTAAGATGGAGAGCTTGTGTTTCTGCTAAACAGGAACACAGATTTCTCTCTTCCTCCAGTTAAGCCACCCCCCACACAGTTAAAAAGCATTCCCTAGGAGCACACTTAACACTTTGCTCGCCCATGATGTTAACCCCTTCCCTGCTAGTGTCATTAGTACATTGAGAGTGCATTTTCTAGCACTGATCACTGCAATAGTTTCACTGGTCCCCAAAAAGTGTCACTTAGTGTCCAATTTTCTGCCAAAATGTCGCAGTCCTACTAAAAAGTGCTGATCGCCACCATTACTAGTAAAAATAAAAATGCCATAAAAATATCCCATAGTTTGTAGACACGTTAACTTTGAGAAAAGCAATCAATATACGCTTATTGGTATTTTTTTTACCAAAAACATGTAGCAGAATACATATTAGCCTTAATTGATGAAGAAATGTGATGTTTTTTAAAAATTGTTTTGGATATGTTTTATAGCAGAAAGTAAAAAATATTGTTTTTTTTGTTTATAACGCAAAAAATAAAAACCGCAGAGGTGATCAAATACCACCAAAAGAAAGTTCTATTTGTGCAAAAAAAGGACATCAATTTTGTATGGTTACAGCGTTGCATGAGTGCACAATTGTCAGGTAAAGCAACGCAGTGCCGTATTGGAAAAAATGGCCTGGTCATGAAGGGGTGAAACATGGCAGGGCTGAAGTGGTTAAGCTCGGCAAACTCAGCTTCATTAATCATACACCTCCTGGTATGCAGTTTGACTCACAGGTGATCCACTTGCTCAGGTCATAAAATCTTTGAAATATCAAAAAGGAAAACTCCCATAGTGCATTACCGTGAGATTATTTAAAATGTATTCAACATTATATATAACATATAACATTATCTGTTTCAAACAGGCTGCAACATTCCTGCTGCTAACATTTGTCACCACATTTCCAAGTGTCACACAGCCCTGGTTGTCTCACCCACCTATACAGCATTCCAGACACCAAGTTCCGACTGAGATGACGAGTGACATCATCAAATGTCGCTGTACAGCTAACATTGGCAGCAAAATAGTTAACTCCTGCAAGTGGAGGGCTATAAATTGCTTGGTTGCCGAGCTGTGCGGGCTTGGCCCTTTGAAAATGTTGGTTGGACGAAACGTTGCATCAGGAGATATTTGATGATGTCACCTGTCCTCTCAGTGGGGAACGCTGTATAAGTGGGTGAGATGACAGGGGCTGTGTGACACAAGGGAAGAATGTTAGCAGCAGGAATGTTCTTCTCTATAGAAAAGGGTATTTTCAGGGATCATCTAAAAGTGGACAGAGTAGGAGATATTTGGACAGCTTGGAGTAGGGTGTTCCAGAGGATGGGAGAGGCTCGAGAGAAGTCATGGAGTCAAGCATGGGAGGAGGTGACACGGGAGCTAGAGAGCAGGTGATTTTGGAAGGAATGAAGAGAATGATTTGGTTGGCATTTTGAGTGGAAGCTAGTGGGGGAGATTGGCATAGAGGGGTAGCAGACACTTTGTAAGGTGGATGAGTATGGAAGTACCATTCATGATGGACTGAAAGGGGATAGCCTATGTAAAGGTAACCCAATGAGGAGGGAGTTGCAATGGTCAAGGCAAAATATAACCAAGGAGTGGATTAGAAGTGGTATCATTGCTTAAGAAGGTACATATTTTGGAGATGTTGCAGAGGTTGAGGCAGCAAGATTTGGAAATTATGTGAATGTACAGTCTTGTACATGTCCTTTTGGTGTCTTATTGTCTGATGTGGCTGTCCAGATCGAGTACTTAAAACCCAAGCAAACCTTCAGACGTTAACGACACATTTGGAAAACAAAATAATAACTTGAATTTGAGAACAGTCACCGAGGCCTTTATACTCAAGGAACGCTCTTTAAGAGTTGCACTCATTTGCTTTTGTGGGTGTTTAAGAGCCCCAAGAGAAACAGAGAGGTTGTCAATGCCAAGTTTAGATTCTAATGCCGCGTACACACGGTCGGACTTTTCGTCTACAAAAGTCCGACAGCCTGTCCGACAGACTTCCGGCGGACTTCCGGCGGACTTTCGGCGGACTTGCAGCAGACTTTCTAACGAACGGACTTGCCTACACACGACCACACAAAAGTCCGACGGATTCGTACGTGATGACGTACACCGGACTAAAATAAGGAAGTTCATAGCCAGTAGCCAATAGCTGCCCTAGCATGGGTTTTTGTCCGTCGGACTAGCACACAGACGAGCGGATTTCGGGGTCCGTCGTAGTTACGACGTAAAGATTTGAAGCATGTTTCAAATCTAAAGTCCGTCGGATTTGAGGCTGAAAAAGTCTGCTGAAAGTCCGGAGAAGCCCACACACGATCGGATTACCAGCCAGCTTTAGTCCGTCGGCGTCCGTTGGACTTTTGTAGATGAAAAGTCCGACCGTGTGTACGCGGCATAAAAGTTAGATACCTGACTTTCATTTTAATCCCATAGCCTCAATATGTTGAATCATTAACCAATAATAAGCATGCAGATAAGGAACTCTGATCTTTTTCTAACATTTATCTGCATAATTTTTCTGGGCCAGCAATATTAAAGGTTGGTGAGTCAGCATAATAGTCAGTCAACTAGCATTTTCAGACCGTAGTCAGCAATGGCAGTCCACTGTACATATTTAACGCCATGACAGTGTTACTTTATGTTTTATTTTTACAGTTAGTAAATTTTGTCTGAACCTACACATTTTAAATCCTTAAAAAACTTTCATTTATCCTCTGATCCAGGTAAGTCAAATAAGTTTGTAGGCTACCATTCAGGGATGGAATTACAGATCATAAGGCCCCATGGTAAAATATTGATACGCCGCCCTCCGGTGTACTTCCTCTGTGACAGTGTCAATTATGACTATACTGTCATTGAATTTAACATAAAGTATACCTACATCAAATGCAGTGCAATACTAGGGACCATTGCTCTGCAAGGCAAAATAGGCAAGTGATGTAGGGATCCTTAAAATTCCAACTAACTACTCTGTCCTCAAAAGTTGACTTGTTTATAAGACTTTAGTGACTTGGTGTACATTTTAAGCCCTCCCATGCCATAGAATAAATACTGTAGTGTAAGAGGTGGTCTAAGGTCAATTTTGCATTATTTTGGCTGCATTAGGGACTCTGAATCAAATAAATCTACTCCAGATGTGTAGCGGAACCAGACTGCACTGCTTAGACACCTAGCAGCCTTTACCATAGGCAAGCAAATGCTGTGATAGGGACAATCTAAGAGCTGTGACTAGTGATATCCCTGATGACTCCTCCTGTGCATCTGACATCACCTCTGCTTGACTGGAGACTTCAGAGGAAGTAATTACCTCTCCAAAACTTAATCGATCAGACCTGATCTGTGTTATCTTTACATGCACACAAATTTTCTATGTTTAATTTGCTCCAATAGCCTTCCACCTGGGGCCTTACTTCTAACCCTAGGCTTATAACAGCCATATTTTGACTTGTTTTATGTTATATACAACACAGAAAAAAAAACATTTTGCCCACAGGACTTTTAAAGAGTCACACCTCAGACAGTAGATGTAAAAAATATGAATAATGTATTATCATACATTTAAAAACATGTGTACCACAATAATAAAGAAGACATACATGATAAACATGAATGGTGCTGCATAGAGTTCATATGAAAAAACTAGATATGCAGGACCTGAAGGCACCATACAGATACCCCAATCGATCTAGAGATGCTGTACGACTGATCTCTACATTGTTGTGTTTATTTAGTCAAATATTGGGATCTTTCTATCCTTATTGGTGACACACATACACTTTTTTTATCACTTCACCGATTTTTCCTCCTTTTGCTAGGTAATTCTCGCTTCCTCAGGAGAGGCACAGGTAGGTATCTGGAGATAAAAATGGATCCATGAATAAGAATAATAACAAAAAATAAAAAAATTTCAAATTAAAAGGGAAGAAGGGGTGGTAGGGGGAAGGGGAAAGGGCAGGAGGAGAGCCATATATGTATGAGTATAGCTCAATATCTTTAACTTACACGTAGTGCCAAATGCTGGTCAACTCTTGTCAGAAAAGTAATCCAGTTGGATAAAGAAGGCAAGCTTATGTGTAGCAATATATATGGTAACATACAGAGGGTCTCCCCCAGGCGTGTCCAGGAGCCAACACCTTTTCCCCATGGGAAGGGGCGGGGAGATGGTAACAACGTGGTGTGTTCACAGATCTGACATCCTGGTGGTCAATGTAAATGCAACCAAAGAAAGGAAAAAAATGGCACACACCTGGAAACATAATGGTGTTGTTTAATATATGGGTAAAAAATGTGCTAATGACAAGAAGGAGAAAAAATCGGTGTAGTGATAAAAAAAGTGTATGTGTGTCACTAATAAGGATAGAAAAATCCCAATATTTGACTAAATAAACACAACAATGATGGGGATACCTTAATAATAAGGAGGTAACCAATCAGGCGTGTATAGGATAGTAGTAATGAGGCATAATAAGTGTTGCAAACACTATATACCTAATAAACCAATACCCAGTCCTCAGTTGCTGAAAGTTGTACATACATATATATATATATATATATATATATATATATATATATTAGTAGTATTTCATTAATCTACCATACCACCATACCATTTAATTAATAAAAGTGTGGGGTCGAATATATATGTATAAATGTGCCAGTGATAGCGGGCGGGTGTGGCATATATACATATATATTTGACCACGCTGTGCACTTTTATGAATTAACTGGTATGGTAGATTAATGGAATACTACTACCATATATGTACAACTTTCAGCAACTGCGGACCGGGTATTGGTTTAGTAGGTATATAGTGTTTGCTACACTTATTATGCCCCATTACTACTATCATATACACACCTGATTAGTTACCTCCTCATTATTAAGGTATCCCCATCATTGTTGTGTTTATTTCGTCACATATTAGGATTTTTCAATCCTTATTGGTGACACACATACACTTTTTTCGTCACTTCACGGATTTTTCCTCCTTCTTGTCGTTAGCGCATTTTTTACCCATATATTAAAAAACCCCATTATGTTTCCAGGTGTGTGCCATTTTTTTCCTTCCTTTGGTTGCACTTACATTGGCCACCAGGATGTCAGATCTGTGAACACACCATGTTGTTACCATCTCCCCGCCCCTTCACAGCTCCCATGGGGAAAAGGTGTTGACTTCTGGACATGCCCAGGGGAGACCCTCTGTATTTTACCATATATATTGCTACACATAAGCTTGCCTTCTTTATCCAACCAGATTACTTTTCTGGCGAGAGTTGACCAGCATTTGGCACTACTTCTAAGTTACAGATATTCAGATATACTCATACATATATGGCTCTCCTAGTGCCCTTTCCCCTTCCCCTTACCACCCCTTCCTCCCTTTTCATTATTCAATTTTTTAATTTAATTTATTTTTTGTTATTATTATCATTCATTGATCCATTTTTATCTCCAGATACCTACCTGTGCCTCTCCTGAGGAAGCAAGAATTACCTTACGAAACACATAGAGATCAGTCGCGCAGCAGCTCTAGATCGATTGGGTTATCTGTATGGTGCCTTCAGGTCCCACATATCTAATTTTTTCATATGAACTCTATGCAGCACCATTCATGTTCATCATTTATGTCTTCTTTATTATCGTGGTACACATGTTTTTAAATGTGTGATAATACATTTTTCATATTTTTACATCTACTGTCCGAGGTGTGACTCTTTAACCACTTACGGACCACCCGCCTAGCTAGCTACCATAACCCCGGTATCTTCATCTTCATCGGGCGGTCTGCTTTCAAATAAAAGTGGTCTCTGCAGCGGATATGCTGCAAGATCACTTTTATCGTGGTGGGAGAGGGCCCCCCTCCCGCCGCACTCCGGTGCCCTCTGCTGCTTACCGGGGCCATCAGTTGTGGCGGAGGTGATCGGGTCCTGTCACATCTGTAGTATGGAGATGAGTGAGGGGAAGATGGCCCCCACCCATCTCCATACGACTGCAGGGCGGAAGCGACATCAAAACATCACTTCTGCCCATAGCTCTTAAAGGGACATTTTTATTTTTTATTTTTTTTCAAATGACAATTATTTATTTATTTATTGCGTTTTAGTGTAAATAAGAGATCTGAGGTCTTTTTGACCCTAGATCTCATATTTAAGAGGTCCTGTCATGCTTTTTTTATTGTTGATTGTTGGATGTTTACATTCCTTGTAATAGGAATAAAATTGACACCATTTTTTAAAAAATAACAATGTAAAAATAAAAAATAAAAGGTATAATAAATAAGAAAAAAAATTTAAACGTGCCCCGTCCCACCGAGCTCGCGTGCAGAAGCAAATGCATGCGTGAGCAACACCTGCATATGAAACCACAAACCACACATCTGAGATATTGCCACGATCGTTAGAGCGAGAGCAATAATTCTAGCCCTAGACCTCCTCTGTAACTAAAAATGCAACTTGTAGAATTTTTTAAACGTCTCTTATAGAGATTTTTAAGGGTAAATGTTTGTCGCCATTCCACGAGCGGGCGCAGTTTTGAAGCGTGACATGTTGGGTATCAATTTACTTGGCGTAACATTATCTTTTTTTTCATAAAAAGTGCACTTGTAAGACCTCTGCGCAAATACGGTGTGACAGAAGTATTGCAATGACCACCATTTTATTCTCTAGGGTGTTAGAACATTTTTTTGGGGGGTTCTAAGTAATTTTCTAGCAAAAAAAAAAGTTTTTACCTTGTAAACACCAAATCTCAGAAAGAGGCTTGGTCCTTAAGTGGTTAAAAGTCCCGTGGGCAAAATGTTTTTTTTTCTGTGTTGTACATACCAATTTGGGACTGAGACACTACCTCAACACTTCTCACATTAGCTCTCACTGTCTGTCTTTGTTTTATGTTATACTTTGATTTACTACATAATTGTTTTGGCTTGCAAAGCAGAGAAAACTAGACCACTGTCGTTTGCAGAAGGGGCCAGAGATGTGATCCCCCATATTTCTCTTGTGACAGACATACTTTAACTTTTTTGTGTGGCTGGTACATGCAACCATTATGCCCTGTATACAATTTTTATCACTGATACCCTCTTCAGCAATGCATATAAATATCTAAATAATAATAAATGTACCACTTTACACAAATTGTTGATTTTGAATATGCATTCACAGCAATTAGACACTTTACATTTGCACATAAATTTTGTTTAAATTTGTTTTCAAATCTTGTCTGGATACAAAACGTTTTCTCTCATCTTTGCTGAGGAACACAGGATACAGCAATGGAACAACAGCTGTCTTTTAATCTAATAATAAATCATAGTTATGCTTCATTATCTTTAACAGTATGCTCATGGATCTTATGGAGAAAACATAGCCCTTTGCCTGCAATAAACCATTCTTTGCTGCATATTTAGCAAAGATATGACATTTATGATGGGAATCTCTGGAATGAAATGCTGAAATATTTTGTGTTAGTATTAAAACTGAATATCTGTGATTATGATATTGTTGCCAGGGCCACCTGGCCTCTGATTAAATATCATTATGGCCAATGACACCAGACACATCTGTATGTTTTGCTGCACATTTGATCCTGGAAACCTCTGCAGTAGTGAAATTTTATAGTTTGCAGATTTCTTTCTCATTTTTCAGGCAGTAAATTGATCACACAACTCTGCTCCTTTTAAAAAAAAAAAATAGAGTTTGTCCATTAAAGTTACTGCTGCATCTAAAATCTGTGCACATAAGCTTTCCCTTCTAGTTTTAGTATGTTCTTTACAGCCCAGTGAATAATTTGAATAAAAAATTGCTCAACATCTTAAATCATTAAACCAGAGAAAAAAAAGTACTAGAATAAGTGCGGTCTTTTTGCATCACTAACATCTGCCAAATGTCTGATTGGGGAATGAGTGACTTGGCAAGTGACCTGTCTCTCCATTTATAGTTCTGATAATAACTCTTTATGCATATGCTGTACTCCAACAAGAATTTCAACATGAATTTATTTCCCAGTAAGAAATGCTTTGGCCTGAAATTTTGTGATTTGCACCTGAATGGGTTTTGATTACCAACATGTTGCCCATGTGAAAGAGATCAATGCCCACATCTTACTGCCAAATGCTAGGCGGCAGTAGTAAGTGGATCCCAATACTTTATTATTTCAATATTATTTTCACAAGCCTGGTATTTCAGCAGTGTTTAAAAAATATCATGTTAAGTTGCATTTATTGGAATAAATGTAGGATTATTAACAAAACAATGGCAATTATAATAATAACAACAACAATATATCAACAATCGTATAAAAAGGAAAGCAACTTAATGAATGCAATCATACTCCTGTAATTGCTCATAATTTGGCTGAGCTATATAATGGACAGTGATAAACTGTTCTTGAAAATTCATTTCAAGTGGTTTAATTCACTCATTATACAGTAGGAAAAGAAACCCACACAAAATAAAATGTAATCTCCTGGCATACACTACCATAGTGAGATATGAACCCATGACTCCAGCACCATGTTATTCCAATTTCTTTGTGGGTTATTATGAACGTTCTGTATATCCTCATACAATCCAAAGCTATACTAGAAAGTTTTAAATGGTCTACCTTCTCAAATGATCTTGGTAACTTTATGATAGTTTTGTCTGCTGTAAAAAAATTGGTTTGCTAAGTTCAAGGGTCTGATGTTGATTGTAATATTATTATTAACAAGCCAGTATTATAAACTTGAATAAGATGTTAGCAAAATTGAAAATATTGCTACACAGGACATGGGTCCGCTTCATGGTGACCTAAGAGGATTTCATATTTCCATTGGGCAGTAAATGTTTTAATAAGAGACTGGTAACTTGGTTGATTTACAAGTGGTTTATTAGTCATAGGGATGAACAAATGTGTCTGGGTTCCATTCATGGTGAATTTGTCAAACACATTGTGAAGTCTGAAAGTTGAAAACTTAAATCGAAACCCCTTTGAAGTCTTATGGGGGGTTGTTAAACCTTGAAAATCAATTCTGGACATTTTTAAAGATGATAAGCAAGGAATTGTGAAACAAAGGGCAAGGGAATCATGTGCCAATGGAGAGAAGGCCCTTAAGAGGAAGAGGAATTAAAAACCAACAGTGGTATCCATCACATCAGCAGGAAGGCAGATGGTCTCAGACATGGAAACAGGGGAAGCTCAAAACAAGAACCAGGCAGGATGACAACAAGCATAGCCAGCAGAAGGATGCCACTGTTGTTTTTAATTCCTCTGGCTGTTTTATAGATGCCCTTGGCCTCATAAGGACATGTAAGTGTAGAATATCACATACATTCGGGGAAATAAGAAAACATGTTTTTTGCTATGTATGTGTGACTACTTTGGCCACATTTGTTTGTACTCATATGTTTTTTTTATAGAACAGATACTTACCTTACTGCTACTAACCCCCTGAAGAAGGAATCAATATTCTGAAACGCGGCGGGGGTCTTGTTGTATGTAGCGGTTATGCCTCATTCCTTGTGAGGCCAATAATATATATATTTAATCACATGTATCTGTGTTATGTACCTTGCTGGTATTTTAGTTGCTACATCAGCCATTTACTGTTCTTCTTTTAACAATTTTTGTAATATTAGAATTTACATTACTGCTTTTTATATGCAGTATGTTTCTCACTCTCTTTATATACTCTGGGACCACATAATCCCATTCAATATTTTGGGGGTTTTCCTTTCATTTTCCCATGCCCAGGGATGACGGCCCGCCCTTCCTCAACCATGCCCTCTTTTTGCAACTAAACTTTTTTCACAGATAATAGCCACAGATATTGTACAGTGTCTGGAAAGCTGCAATGTAAAAGGAATAGTCTAGGCAGTTTTAAGTATGAAATAAAAACTGGAGTACATTAATTCAGAGGCAATAGTCACAAATATTGTACAATCACTGGAGAGTTATCAGCAGCTTGATTAGGATGCAATTTAAGAGAGAGAGATGAGCCAGGTTTTATCCCTAATTAAAAATACAGTGTATTATTTTACAGACATTAGCCAAAATTATTTAAAGTTGCTGGACAGTATATAAGCAGCTTACAAAGAGACAAGGCAGATTTTATAATGAAATAAAAATTAAGGTGTATTATTCCAGAGAGACAGTAGCCACAAACATATTTGGGTGCTAGAGCATTGAATAGGCTGCAAACTGGAAGACCCTGCAGCAAACATTAACATTTTTGCAGCTTAGGTCCAGCTTCAGAAGCATTATTTTTGGCACTTTTACAGTGCAGGAGCACCAGAAAAGACCAGTAGAGGTGACAGAAGCTGGCAATGATGGCAGGCCTAGAGAGATTGCAGGAAATAGTGATACTAGCAGCTCAGCTGAAGTGGCAGATACCGGTAATGAAAGCAGGTTAGTGGAGGCCACAGGAGTTGATAATGAATGGCAAGCAGAGGTGGAAGGAGCTGTTAATGGTTGAAGGAGCTGGTAATGATGGCAGGTCAGCTGAAGTTTCAGAAGGTGGTAATAGTGGCAGTGCTGCAGACATGTTGACATTTTTGGGAGCCAGATTACAAGGAAAAAGGCTGTTGGCAGCAAAAGCTGCAGGGGTTTTGTGATTATTATGTATCTAGGACTAGTTTATTTTTTTAAAGTGAACTGGTCCATTGTGTCAGGGTATAGGTTGATTTGTGTCTCTCTAGAAAAAAAAAAAAAACTCTTATTCTGTTTAAAGCATCTCAGACAACACACTGGCTGTAGGGCCTGAACCTTCAGCACATTCTGGGCAAGCTACTGCCATTGGTGCTGCCTGCACATCCAATAGTCCATTAGGTCCTCACTTTGAAGAGTGTATGCATCAGCCCTGAACATTTGACTGCAATCTAATGTTTTAGGTGATGCCTGTGACTGCTATCTGCAGCCAAGCCCATCCACTGTGGAATGAAAAATAACTAAAAAACATTACTGAGGCAACCACTGTCATTGTTGCTTCTCTTTTCAGTGATTTGAGGACTAGAGGCACGTTGGACATGTGAGGGGATCCTGCCAATATCTGGAAATACTGCTGAGAGGTTATTTTACAGAACCTCATTTAATTGGAGGATATTTTTCTTCCTTTGAGTTGGCAGTATGAAATTAAGGATTCTAAAGTGTGGCTACCCAGTAATAGTCTCACTCTTTCTTGGCACTAATCCTGGGGTTCTTACACAGTCTTCTTAGCATAAATAAGCTAATTTGCTAGGAACTGGCTGAAGCAGAAGACCTAGAGTCCTTAATGTCGTTAAGGACAGCAATGTCCTCAATAGTCTCACCCCACCCACATTTAACTCCTGAGGTTTGGGAGGAATTAAAAATCTCTGTGGAAGCCTGCACTATTTCCTTCTCCTCCCCACTGCCAGCACCCTGACCCTCCTCCTCATTCTCCTCCTCTGTTTCCTCTTGCCTCTGCCTCACATTAATAGAGGTAGTAGGCAAAGGATCCTACTGGCCCTGAGACAGCAGGAAGTCCTGCAATTCTTCTGCTGCTGTGCCTCCAGTGGCCTGTTTTTTGCAGCACACAGTGTGTGCACCAGCAGAAACGCCAGAGGAATCATGCCTTTCACAGATGGTGTACTGAAATAATTCTCCGATACCTTTGTGCCAGTTTGCAGGGCTATGGCAGGATTAGCAATAGAGGAGAAGGAAATGGAGCCTTAGCTGCTCTGCGTCTGGAAGGAGAAAGTCGAGGAAGGTTTTGTGAGCAACACAACTACTTCCTTCACTTGTTCTGGTTGTATAGCTTAGCCTGTGCCTCCACATTTAGATTTGTCTGTCATTATGAATACAAGGAATTGCTTTGCTATATTATTAGCTATGGCAATAGGGAAAATACCAATGTGGTAATTTGGTGCACTAAAGATGAGGTGATTTGGTGCATAAATTGTATATATGCACACCAATCAGCCATAACATAAAGATCTCTGACAGTCAAAGTGAATAATATTGATTATCTCAATATAATGGCATCTTAAAATTGGCAGGATATATTATGCAGCAAGTAAACATGTTGGTCATGAAGTTGATGTGTTGCAAGCAGACAAAATGGGCATCACAGTTTATTGTGTATGGGGCTACATAACAACAAATTGGTCAGGGTGCCCATGCTGACCCATGTCCACAGCCAAAATCTCCTAAAATGTGCACATGAGCATCAACCCTGGACCATGGAGCAATTTAAGAAGGTGGCCTAGTCTGATGGATCATGTTTTCTTTTACATCATGTGGATGGCAGGGTGTGTGGGCATTGCTTACCTGGGGAACACATGGCACCAGGATGTATTATGGGAAGAAGGCAAGTCAATGGGGGGAGTAATGATTTGGGCAATGTTCTTCTGGGAAACCTTGGTCCTGACATTCATTTGGAGTTCAAGGTATTGACTTGGCCTCCAAATTCCTCAGACCTCAAGCCATCGGGCATCTGTGGCATGTGTTAGAAAAACAAATCTGATCCATGAAGGTCCCACCACAACAAAAAAAACTACTTGAAAAAGTAAGCTACTATAAGCATCTGACTCTAACTTGATTTCAAGCTTTTCCAACTACAGCCTCTTCCCTGTACAGCTGCACTGTAAACAGCTTTAGAAACCACTCAGGTTTGCTACATTTACATGTACTGACAAAGAAAAAGCTAACTGGAGGAGATGGCCTCTTCACTCTTCATACTGTTGCTACTCCTTTACTATCCAATCACAAGGTGGGGTGGGGAGGTGACCAGGCTGTGTTGCTTTGCTGTAGCAGGAAACAAAATGGTAATCAAGGTGGCTATGCTATGTGGCAGAGCTGTTTAACTCTCAGAATAATCATAAATAGAAATCCTTTTCCATTAAAAAAACCTTCCATATATGTATTTCACCTATGCATTCATCTGTTTCTATAATCTGGACACTGAACTTTTAGATCACTCAAGAGAACCCAAACACTGTATACAATATATTAATATAGGAACAAAGAAGAATGATCTGGAGCATACACTGTGACCCACCTCCATCCCTAATTGTACATGTAAAAACAGGAAATGGTCATGGGACTTTAACCTGTTGCCGACCAGCCTCCATCATTATACTGAGCATGTTGGCTCTCCTGCGCAAACCGCCGTAGGTGTACATCGGTCGTGCGCGCAGGTAGGGGGCACACGTACACGCACTCACCGTCCCAGCAGCGATAGGATTCAGTAGAGAACCAATCAGTCTTCAGATCCAGGCCAATGATTTCTGGCCTTGACCTGCTGATCGGTTCTGGCGAATGGCAGACCGTCCTCTGTCTGTGTAAAGTAAACACGGGTAGAGGAAATGGTGTCATCTCCCCTCATGGAGCCCTTTTTATGTTCCAGTGCGAGAGGAGAAGACATCTACTGTGAGTACACCAACACTACACTAACACCAGTACATGTAGGTACACTTTTCACCCCCCAATCACCCCCCCCATTAACCCTTTTACTCCCTGTCACAGTGCCAAGTGCAGTTTTCAGAATTTTCACTGATCACTGTACTGGTGTACTGGTAGTAGTAGGCCCAGGTAGGTTTAGGGTTCCCTCATTAACCCCATAATAAATGTTTAACCCTCTGATCACCCCCCAGTTAACCCTTTCACCCCCTGTCACAGTGTCACTAGAATAGTGTACAGATCTCTTTTCTGATCACGGTATTCGTGTGACTTGTGACTCATTAGGGCAGTTAGCGGTAGTTTAGGGTACCCACCATATAATCTCTGATAAAGGTTTAACCCCTTGATCACCCCAGTTAACCCTTTCACTCCCTGTCACTGTGGCATTAGTATAGTGTACAGATATTTTTTCTGATCACCATATTAGTGTCACAGGTTAGATAATTAGCATCAGTTAGGTGTCAGCATAAGTTAGCTTCAATCCCAGATAGCATTAGATTTTAACCCTTTGATTGCCATTAGCACTAACACACAAGCATACACCATACACCTCCCTTACTAGAATAGTGTTTGAGCGGCTCAATATCTTTGATCTGATCAGATCTATATTAGCGTCCCCAATAGTATAGTGTTCCCAAAAACGCGGTGTTAGCAGGATCATTCCACACACCTGCCAGCACCTGCATTTAGCCCCTCCTCCCTGCCCACCCAAGTGCAGTATCAATAGATCACTGTCACTTACAAAACAAAGCACACAAAACTGCAGCATTAGCAGAGTCAGGCCTGATCCTTGCTTGAGCTAACAGTTAATTCTTATTTTATAGATTCAAGCAGTCAACGACAACCAGGTGCTCTTTTACCTGTGAGTCGCACTAGCTGTACCTATAAATTTAGTGGCCAAAATGTCCAAACAGAGGTACACCAGTGAAGAGGCCTACACGTTGCTGAACATGACAGATAAGAGTGAAGGGGATGCCTTACTGTCAGATTCAGGCTCAGTATACGAACCTGTAGAGAGCAGCAGCACCCTGAAAGATAGCTCTGACGATGGAGTAGGGGTCCCTGATAAGGTCAGGCATACCCGAACCCATTCTTCTGTTGCTTAGGTGCAAAAAGGGCATATATGCCGAAGCATAGGGCAGGGTGGACATAAGGGCGGATCACCCCTATGCCTCGACATATATTTTTATATTTATTATATGCCCATCATTAGAAGTGGATGGATGCAGGGCAGTATTCTAATGGTGGGCATACCACCGATCAATCGATTTGAATGGACAAATCTGTTAGGTTCTCTTTTTTCATTCAGCCCACAGGCTGCATGAAAAAAAGAACATTACAATATATGCCCAACAAGGTCCAGGGACGTACTGGTATGTTGTTGGATTTTGAGTGGTTATACTGGAATGGTGCCTGCAGGTTTAGATATCATCTTGGTATCATTCTTTTCAGCCAGCAGTTGGCTTTCATGTAAAAGCAATCCTAGCGGCTAATTAGCCGCTAGACTGTTTTTACAAGCAGTGGGAGGGAATGTCCCCCCCTCCCGCTGTCTTCCATGGTTTTCTCAGGCTCTCCTGTCCCACCGGGGAACCTGAGAATGCAGGCGGTGGTTCCGCCAGCTGACCATAGAGCTGATTGGAGACTAGAATATCTCCAATAATCTCTATGGTCTAAGAAACCGGAAGCTTTTAGGGGTTTTTGGGGTCTTGCACGCAGCTAGGCTCCCATAAAGTCTAACATATGTGGTATCCCCATACTCAGGAGACGCAGCAGAATGTATTTTGGTGTGTAATTCCACATATACCCATGGCATGTGTAAGCAATATATAATTTCAGTGACAACTTTTTTTTTGTTATTTTTCAATCACTTGTGACAAAAAAATAAAATATTCAATGGGCTCAACATACCTCTCAGAAAATTCCTTACAGTGTCTACTTTCCAAAAAGGGGTAATTTGGAGGGGTTTTTTTACTACCCTGCCATTTTAACACCTCAAGAAATGAGATAGGCAGTCATAAACTAAAAGCTGCGTAAATTCCAGTAAATGTACCATAATTTGTAGACACTATAACTTTTGCACAAACCAATAAATATACGCTTATTTAATTTTTTTTTTACCCAAGACATGTGGCTGAATACATTTGTGCCTAAATGTATGACTAAAATTTAGTTTATTGGATTTTTTTATAACAAAAAGTAGAAAATATAATTTGTTTTCAAAATTTTTGGTCTTTAAAATCCCAGAGGTTATCAAATACCACCAAAATAAAGCTCTATTTGTGGGAAAAATGGAAGCAAATTTTGTTTGGTTACAGCATTGCATGACCGCACAATTTCCAGTTAAAATAGCGCAGTGCCAAACTGCAAAAAGTGCTCTGGTCAGGAAGGGGGTAAATCCTTCTGGGGCTGAAGTGGTTAAATGAGGTAGGTCACTGACTAGACACAACTTGGATACAATTAATGGTTTATTATAAATTCATGGTATACAAAAATACATAAAAAAAATTGTACAGACATTTACAGTAAAAAAGCCATCAGAAAATCCATATATGATGAAACACCACATGTATGGTGATATTCACGAGGTATCATAATAGGGTACACAAGTATATATATATATATATATATATATATATATATATATATATATATATATATATATATATATCAATATCAGCTGTGAATGAGCGGCTATATCGTAGCATCTATGGAGCTTTACACGTTTTGTGGATCCCACAAGGTCCATTCAGCAGTAGTTTGATGCAACAAGAGGTCTATGAATATAAGTAAAATTATAATAATCTCATGTAAATGTATTAAAAAATGAATAAATAATAATAATAAATAATAAAAATTTACAGTATATTAGGATATATGATTCTCCACCTGTAAAAGGAAGAATGTAAAATAATGAGTAGCCTTACTACTTACATGCCAGCTCAAATAGTGGGTTCTAGGAGGAGAAATGGAGGTGCCGAGACAAAAGTCTACCTGGGGTTGAGGGAGGAATATGCCGCCCAAATCTTGCCAAAGGAGGAGATAGCCGGGGGGAGAAACAGAACCCCAGGTGCAATTGATGAAGTGTATGAACACATATGGACCAAACAATTATGAGAGAAAAAAGTGGTGTATTTGAATGCATTTTTTTTTAAATACACGTTTTTATTAATTTTCAAAAAAACAGACAACAAACAAAAATGAATAATTGCAGCAATTAAAGAAACTATATACATAGAAAACAAAACACACAAAAAAAACAAAAAAAAAAAAACAAACCCCACATACATACATACATACATTGGTCATACCTGGTTCCTATGCCAGTTTAATTTTAGAGAAAGGTGTCATCCCGTGTTACATATGTACACCTAGAGCCCAATAACTAATGGAGAGATTACAAAGAGTCATATTGCTCTAGGAGGCTATTGAGGCTGTAGAGGGGTCCATGAGCCATTTGGACCAAACCTTTTCATATTTGAGGAGACAACCCCTATTTATATATGTTTCTTTGTATAATGGTAAGCTATTATTAATGAGTTGTTTCCACAAAGTCAGCGATGGGGGGTGGTTTTCTTCCAGCTGAGAGCTATGGCTTTACGAGCTAGGAACAAAAGCAGCCCCACCAAAGTGCGCCCTGCTGTCGTAGGAATAAATTGCTCTGTCAGACCTAGAATACATATTAGCATTGATCGTTGCAGTGGGATATATGTTATTTTGAATATAAAAGCTAGTATTTCTTCCCAAACCTTACGATAGCTGGACAAATCCAGAATATATGGGTAAAGTCTCCAGGAATCTCCCCATATCGCCAACAACCAGGAGCAGAGTCTGAATTAATTTTATTTAATATATGGGGGGTGTAATATGCCCTGTGGACTATCTTAAAATGGATAAGTCTGTCTCTCAAGGAGATGAGAGAGTTGAAGGGAGAGTCCCATATATTATCCCAATCATCCTCATTAAGTTCAGGGATATCCTTAGACCATTTTGATCTTAATTTCTCTAAATCAGGGAGAGAGGCAGTTGTTAAGTGAAGATACAATTTAGATGCGGCATTCTTTGTGCAATCCAACCTAGGAAGCTTCTCTAAGGCAGATTGGACTAGTTGTAGAGGAGAGCCAGAGAATTGACAGCTGAAGACATGGGAGAGTTGAAGGAAACGAAAAGAATACGACTGAGGGATATTGAAATCAGAGATTAATTGGGAAAAAGAAATCAAAGATTTATCCAAAATGATCTGTGTCACTGTTTTTATCTTAAAATTAGCCCAAGCATAGGGGTCGGGTAGTGAATAGAAATGCTCCAGAGTGGGATTTAACCAGAGGGGAGCATTAGGTGATATTGCCTGTAGGGGATATCGTTCAATTTTGAGGCCCTCTCTCCATACACGTAGCGTGGTAAGCATAGATGGTGTCAATGAATATGGAGCACGAGGGCCCCAAAAGATCAAAAATTTCAGCGCCTCTAGGGATCCCAGCACTGCTGCTTCTACCTGAGTAGCGGAATTTGAGGTATCTGGGTTAAGCCACCAGGCCGTAGTTACTAGCTGAGAAGCCAAGTAATATTTATGGAAATTTGGACATGCCAGGCCACCTTGGGAGGTCGGGCGTACCAATGTTGCCCAGCTATACCTAGGGGGCTTTGATCTCCATATGAATGCTGAGAAAATATGATGTAGCCTTGCAAAGAAAGATTTAGGGATCCACTGGGGAGAGTGTCGAAATAAATACATTAATTTAGGTAATACATTCATTTTTATTAAATGTATGCGTCCTAACAATGAAAGGGGTAATGACTCCCATGCCTTCAGCCGTTGTTGAGTCTCCTGGATCACAGGTGTTAAATTTAGGGATATATAGTCTGAAACCTGTCTGGAAACCACCACCCCTAGATATTTAAAATTCTCCACCCATCTTAGGGGGGGTATCCATATCAGCAGTAGCACGAGCCGCAAAGTCTATAGGAAATAGAAGTGACTTTTCCCAGTTTACTTTAAGGCCTGTGACTGCGGAGAAAGAATTGAGGACCTGTAGGGCCCCCCTAAGTGATGGTCCTGCGTCATTAAGAAAGAGGAGTAGGTCGTCCTCATACAAGGCGACCCTTTCCTCCAGCCAGCCAACACGCAATCCCTTAACATGAAGGGAAGTACGGAGAGCCTCCGCCAGCGGTTCCATCGCTATGGCAAAAAGGGCTGGAGAGAGGGGGCAGCCCTGTCGAGTACCCCTTGACAGAGAAAAAGACTGTGATAAGCTACCTCCCAACTTGATAGCTGAGGTGGGGTTTTGATAAATTATTTGTATCCATTTAATAAAGATCAGGGGGAACCCCATCCTTCTAAGGACCTCCCAAAGAAAAGGCCATTCGATAGTATCAAAGGCCTTTTCAATATCTAAGGAGGCCACCACCCTAGTACCTTCATTCAAATTCTTTGCATGTATATTAGTAAACAAACGTCTCAAATTTACATCGGTTGACCTGTTGGCCATTAAGCCAGTTTGATCAATATCTACAACAGATGGTAATAGTGGCTGTAGTCTGATGGTAAGTAATTTAGTCAAAATTTTAAAATCTGTATTAAGTAGGGCAATTGGCTTATAGGAGGCACACAATGAGGGATCTTTTAGATCTTTATGAATTAGTATAACATGGGCATGGCTCATAGAAGTTGGAAGGGCTCCATCTGTCAGGCATTGAGAATAAAGTTGTGCTAGCTTGGGAGCTAATATATTCCCATGTGTCTTATAAAACTCTATGGGGAGGCCATCCGGACCCGGAGACTTCCCCCGCAGAAATGATTCCATTGCTCTCAGTACCTCCTCCGGAGTTATTGGCCCCACCAGAGATTCTCTTACTTTATCTGAAAGCCAGCCTAATGCCAATGGGTCTAGCCAGGATGCCAAATCCTTGGGCTGAAAGTCAGAAAGCAACACATAGGTATAAAGAGAACTATAATATTGGCGAAAGACCTCTAATATATCTGGTAATAAAGAAACTGATGCACCTGAGGCAGACACCACATTGGGAATCACTGTTGGAGGATAATCCGGCTGTGCCAACATCACTAGAAGACGACCATTACGGTCCCCCTGTTCAAAGAACATTTGTTTATTCCGATGTAGATCTAATCTGGTGATCTCAGTGAGATGGAGATGTAGCTTACGTTTTGCAGCATTCAGGAGGTCAAAATGGATATTAGTAGGGTCAGTAGTATAAATATCAGGCTGACGTTGCACAGCTTGCTGTAGCGCTGTTGCAACGGCTGCCTGTTCCCTGTGAATCCCAGCAATAGAGGAGATATATTGTCCCTTGGAAAAGGCCTTGAAGGCGTCCCATATCATTGCAACAGAGGAGGATCCCTCATTAAACTCCCAATATTCCGCCAATCGTGGTGAGATATTGGTCCTCAGGTCTACATGAGAAAGCCAGTGGGTCCCCAAGCGCCATAGGGCTGCAGTTCTATAGGATGGGGCATGAATTTTAAGAAGTAATGGCGAGTGATCTGAGAGTCCGCTGGGTAGATATGATACATCTAATACATCAGACAGCATAGTCGGATTAGCAAAGGCAAGGTCAATACGAGAGGAGGTTTTATATGTGGCAGAAAAACAAGAGTAGGCTCTAGTCTCAGGATGTTTCCACCTCCAGACCTCAGTTACGCCCATTACTTGAGCCCAGGTAAGTAAATCTGTAGAAAATTGTTTTGGGGGAACAGGTCTGTCCAGGTCAGGGGCCATAGTGGCATTGAAATCACCCATCAGCAACAGTTTTGCCGGATAATACGAAATTACTTTCTCCAAGACTGAGTATAGGGTGGACGAAGAAAAAGGAGGGGGAATATAAACCCCTACTACTATATATCGCGTACCCCACACCGTAAATACTATTATTACATATTTGCCTTGGGGATCAGTATAGACCTGTTCCATTATACATGGAAGAGATTTACTGATTAATATCGATACTCCTCTTGCATATGTAGAATAAGAAGAATGAAGGGCTTGCTGAATCCATGGCTTTTTTAGTGCCAAACACTTGTTGCCCCTGAGATGCGTCTCCTGTAAAAGCACCATATGTGGAGAATGTAATTTAAGGTATCTAAAAAGTATCGCCCTCTTAAATTTAGAATTAAGTCCCCGAACATTCCAGGATAATATCCTGAAAACGGAGACATCACGTGTCGTCATTATACGTCAAATTATAAATGAAAGAAGGAGAAGTAGAAAGCAAATTTAATCTAGGTGTACACCCTAATGTACAGCTCAGGGGCAGCACCAATCCAGGGAGTCTATACCTGGTAATAGCATAACCAATGCATAACCAATCATTCCAAACAAAAACATATACGAATACAACACCAATAAACAATACCCAAGATGACAAAAGGGTATCTATCCTGCCCTCATCTGGTGGCGTCTTCCAAAATTTGGAGAGTAGCCAGATCAGGCTTTTACCCAAAAAAACAAAAAAGGAAACCCTAAAAAATGTAGTTAGCAACAGTTTGTTAGTAACCACTTGGTGCTGTAGCGCAGCACCTTGGTAGGGGAAATCTGGTTCAGAAATCGGGGGGAAAAAAATAAATTAAAAAATTAAAAAATAAATAAAACAGAGAAAAAAAAAAAACAAACAGCTCCGAGCATCAATTGAAGCAGCTTTCCCAATACCTATGGGGTAAAAAAAAGGTGATTGCTTGTCGGCCGTGGCCAACACTAAAAAATGGTCTAGGAAGGGGGGAGGGGAAAAGAGGGGAAGAGGGAAAGGAGGGAGGGGAGGGGAATTTTTTATTACCTATTGCCATTGATTTCAGCTAGTCCCTCAAAAAAAAGAGAAGGGGAAAGGGGGTGGCTTCTATACTGAAACAGACACAAGCCGACTTAGAATGCAAGATAATATGATATAGTAATAATAGAAATTGATACAAATGATACAAATTTAATACAAGGGAAAGAAAAAAAAAAAAAAAAAACAGCAGCATTACCCAAAAAAAAAAAGAATATTTGAATGTATAGCGTGACAAGGTAATGAATGGGTAGATCTCATATATTGTGTTCAGTGAATCCAGATAAATCAGTGAAAATGGGAACTGAACACCTGTGTAGCCAATAAGTAAAAATAGGGTAGAACGTAAAAAAAAACCCCAAAAACTAAAACGATATAAATGGGTGCCAAAAAAACAAAGTGAAAAAAAGGGGGAAAAGCACAAGTGAAAGGAATAGAGAAATGAGTGGGAGTGGGAGTGAAAAAAAAAAACCTGTCATGGTAATACCTGTAATTAATGACAAGTGCTGAATGTAGATCCCACTAACCACCTTCAGAAGGGACAGTGTGCAAAATGAAGTCCTGGCTGGCCCTGGCTAAACGCCCCCACAGCCGTGGGCGGACCCCGCCAATACCATGTTGACGCTAAGAAATAGGGGCCATGGAGTGATCCTACATCAAGTGCGAGCACTGGAAATGGGTCAGAAAAGGGTCAGAAACCATCGCCCTGACAATGCGACATCAGGACAGACGCGTGCCGGGCATGGAGGCATGACGTTGATGCGCAGTGTGGCTCCACCCGCCCCTTCCCCTGGATTTAAGAAGAGACAGGGAAGGGAGAGAGGTGACAAGCCGCTCCTCGCAACAGCGGGACAGGCGGGCCCCGGCGGACCCTCCCACTTCCCACTGGTCCCATGGCAAGGAGTGACAAAAGGCAAGATGGAGAAAATAACAAAACAACATAAATAAATAAATAAAAATAGATCTTTCTTTTGAACTGGAAGTACCTCAAAATGAAATTAAAAAATATCACATGTCTTATTAATTATTGTCTACAACTTTGTAAATCACAGAAGCCTTTGTTGACTGATGAAACTCTTAATTTTCAAAGGAACACAATGCTTGACATTTGAAAAATAATTACCCTGTTCAATAGGGAACAAAACTATGACTGAACTGTATGTTTCCACTGCATTCTATTCTGATAGGTAAATCCAGAGGATCAATGCAGTTGCAAGGACCTGCATTTATCGATGTAGGCCAGAGATCTACATAGATCCTGTCATTCCCTTGAAAATAAATGCAATTTTTTACATTTGTAGTTTATATCATTTATAAAAATAACTTCAATAATTAGTATCAAATACTTTTCTTATAATATAATAAGTAACATTTAAGTGTGATAATAAAGGCTATCATATATAAACAAATGTGTCTGTTGCAAGCGAATCACAAATGTACATGTGGATTTTTCCTCAGAGAAATACTACAAGGAGCATCTGTTTATAAATCTGTCTCCCTCTAAAATTTATTTTGTCCTGGAAATCATCCTATAGTAGTTAACAGTGCTATGGAGTTTTTTGCATTATCGCACAATATGCTTCATAAAATGCAATAATGCCAACTCCTGCTGGTACATCTGTTCCCCCGGCTTAGTAAAACATAGAAGAGACAGTCTCTCAGCCCCTTATCTGGGCTTATTGCAATAAACAAAGACGAATCCCATGACGCTATGATTATTGTACCTGAACACCTTTGGGAAACAGTATAGGGACGTATATTCTTGCAGACTGTTCAGGGGCCAAAAATGACTGTGCTTGCCTTTACAACACTCTTTCCTTCAGCCACTGGGACCAATAACACACCCTTAGTGGTCTCATATTCATTTTGTTATTTGATCATAATAATAATTGACCGCTGCTGGAGACAGGAATGGCAGGCATCATAATGGAAATAAGGACTGCCTACTGGTGTGAAATTTGGCAAGACTAGAATTATAATCATCAAGCAACAGATGTTCATAAATTGACAATTACATTTTTATACATCCATTTACAAATATGACCTTAACTAGACAGTTCAAATCTTTATTTTTATTTTTTTTTATTTAACTTATTTGTTGCTGCATCCTGCAGCTACCTATTTCTTATGTACTTTTGTTTATTACTGCAACCTACACTAAATATGAACATTCATGTATCTCTGTAGACCTGTGCCTGAGGACACAGCATATCAAGGTTACCTGCACCCCCCCCCCCCCCCCACACACACACACACCTTTTTTCGTCACTTCCTTAGCCCTATTACACCCAACTTTACAATATATCTTTGTTTATTTAAATAAATTGCAATTCATCCTCTAGTAATGTATATTAACATTGTGAGCTGTGCTCCTGCTTCCATACCTTTTAGCTGGTTATTTCCTTAACAGAAGGTGGTGAACTTTTAGTGATAAATAAAGGACAAGCAGTTTTTTAAGTGGTGAATATTTAAAGTAGTGGGGTAGACTGTACAGTGGCAAAGGAGTGGTAGGGTTAGTAGGGTGTATAAAATAATTCAACTTTGGAATTTTTAACATCCTTAAACCATTGCTCTCATGAGTTCCAGCTTTGGCAGATGTGTCCCTTGTATTTAGCAGTGATTAGATTCATGGAAAAATCCCAGTTATCTTCAATTTTTACATCTATTTCCCACTCTTTGTTCATACTTTGTAGCTAATTGCTATGCATTCAATCAGGAAAATAGGGCTGTGGCCTGTCAAGAGAAGAGCGGCGGGGGCGTTCTCTTCCTACAGCTCTAAATTCATTCCTTCTCACACATCATGTGACCATGCATGTATCACGCCATACTACAGTTACATTAAAACATTTGAACAAAAAAGTCAATATAGTTACAGAGCAAAAAAATTAAATAAAAACATAATACAATAATTATCCTGTTAATATAAGATGATACTAGTTGGATTTTATTATTATGCTTTACTGATTGGTTTTAATAAAAACTCTGTGTTATATGTTGAGTTTTAGTGTGGTATTCTATCATTGCTACAACATTTAATTTTTTAAGGACCAGTGCTGGAGAAAAGGGGCAATAGGCTTTGGAGGTATAACAATGCCAGGTATTGTCTTCAAAACTACTAGGCTCTATCCCCACATAGGACTGGAAATTATGCCCATTTACCACTACACTATTGTGGTTATTTATCAGTTTTCTATCAATTTATTGTGTTTATTTATCGGTTTTCCAAAGACATAAGTGCTAAATCACATGGGTGATTATAATATCAAGCGGGTAAAAAATGTAACCATATCTTGGAAACCTATTCATTTACATCTTATTTGATTCAATGTTTTGCAAGTAGGGTGAATGTCAGCAAGATGTTAAATTGTTCCATGGTGTGAAATTAAAATCCCCTGTGTTCTTTAATCCATTTCTATACATGTTCCTAACCCACATGCCATTGAAAACATTTGCCAACATTATATTAGATAACTTATGCCACATATGCTATCAAGCTCTTCATATGCCAGCAGATTCAAACAAGACAATTACTGTTATTTTATCACATTCAGAGATGTCTAATTGATAGTTGATGGCAAAAAAATAAACTGAGCAGAGTGTGTGGTTTTTATCTTAGATATAACAACATGAAATATTCTGATTTCAAATAACTCCTGTGCATCCCTATTCCATTATCAGGCTGTCTGAGGTTGCTGCAGCCTCACCTGTGCCTGTGCAGCTGCAGCCATGCATGTCACTGCCTGTAGCTGATTCATAGGAATCTTGTGTGAGTGGCTTACTCAGTCCCAACATTGTGACTACCCACAAATTTTTTCTTTAATTTACATGCTGCTTCATGTCTGCCTGCTCACTTGCCACCTGCCATCCCTAATAGTAAATGCCAAATGCTCAAAAGGTAAAAAGTCCCACCTAATAGAGCTGTGTTGGCTGCACCCTTTGTAGGGACACAGGTGAAAGCTGAGGAGGGGGAATTTGGTACAGAAATTAGAGCCGTAAAGGGAGGGCTGACTGCTGAAGTGAGAGCTGTGGTGAGGGGGCTGGTTTCAGAATGAGAGCTGTGGAGAGGACATGGGTGCAGAGTTAACAGCTGTGGAAGGAACAGGATGCAGAGGTGGGGGATGTGAAAGAGAGGGGGCTGGATGCAGAGGTGAGAGCTGTGAAGGAGAGGGGACTGGGTGGAGAGGTGAGAGCTTTGAAGGAGAGGGGGCTGGGTGCAGAGGTGAGAGCTATGAAGGAGAGGGGGCTGGCTAAAGGGGTGAGAGCTGTGAAGGAGAGGGGACTGGCTGCAGGGGTGAGATCTGTGAAGGAGAGGGGCCTGGCTGCAGGGGTGAGAGCTGTGATTGAGAGGGGGTCAGCTACAAAGGTGAGAGCTGTGAAGGAGAGGAGGCTGGCTGCAGAGGTGAGAGCTGTAAAGGAGAGGGGGTTGGCTGCAAGGGTGAGAGCTGTGAAGGAGAGGGGGTTGGCCACAGGGGTGAGAGCTGTGAAGGAGAGGGGGCTGGCTGCAGAGGTGAGAGCTGTAAAGGAGAGGGGTCTGGCTGCAGGGGTGAGAGCTGTGAAGGAGAGGGGGCTGGCTGCAGGGGTGAGAGCTGTGAAGGAGAGGGGACTGACTGCAGGGGTGAGAGCTGTGAAGAAGATGGGGCTGGATGCAGAGGTGAGAGCTGTGAAGGGGGATAAGTACAGAGATATGAACTGTGGAGGTGTCAGGAAAAGCCTTCCTGCAAGTGCTCTATCAATAGAAAGATTAAAAGGATGCCTGTGCACAGAATTGCCGTCCGGTGCATGCGCATGCGCAATAGCGCTAATAGCGGCGCACGGGCATGCGCAGGAGCGCGCGTGCACCCCCTATGACAGCACTTGGCGCCAAAGATGTACTATAAAAATGGACTGTTCCATTGCTGCTTCGCTTTCCGGTCTACAGGTTCCTGAAGACCCCTGCCGCTTAATTACTTATGATCTGCACCCTGAAACCTGTTACCTGTTTGGTCTGTTCTTGACTACCCAGTTTGCTGCCTGCCCCGATCTCAGCTTTGGACTTTGACTACTCTTCTGGATTGCCCTTCTGTACCTGATCTGCCCGCCTGTGTTTTGACCCGGCCTGCCTCTACCCTGCTGTCTACATCCTTCTGCTGGACTACAAGACGCCTCCCTGCTGTCTGCATCCTGCTGCTAGACTACAAGACACCTCCCTGCTGTCTGCATCCTGCTGCTGGACTACAAGACACCTCCCTGCTGTCTGCATCCTGCTGCTGGACTACAAGACACCTCCCTGCTTTCTGCATCCTGCTGCCACTCTACAAGGCTCCTCCCTGCTGTCTGCATCCTGCTGCTGAGTTACAGAGCACCTTCCTGCTGTCTGCTTCCTGCTGCCAGACTACAGGACACCTCCCAGCTGACTACAGGACCCAGCCCTCTGCTCCAGTTTTCCAGTCAGGCACTTGTGCCCTTTGTACTCTCGAGCCCCTATCATCACTACCAGGGGTTCCCGAGTCGGAGGTATACGAGAGGCCGTTCCCTGCATTCCGGGCTCTACCTACCAGTTACGTGACAGGAGGGGAGAGGGGAAGCTAGGTGCAGAGGTGAGAGCGTTGGATGGGAATCTGGGAAGTGGAATGGCTGGCTGCAAAGCTGAGAACTGTAAAGTGGGGAACTGGCTACAAAGTTGAGATCTGTGGAGGGGGAACTGAGTGTAGAGGTGAGAGCTGGAGGGGTGCAGAGGTGAGAACTGTGGCAGTTAGATTTTGTAACATACCTTATACATTACATTCTCTGTACCACTATACTGTGTATGCTGTGCTATATGTTACATAGCTCTTACTCTTATATGTTACATATTAATAGACAGTGGACAGTACTCCTGTATGTGGCACTCTACGATGGGTTGTACATTACATATTCGTGAGACCTGCACTTTGTATGTTGGGCTGTATGTTACATAGCCCTGACAATTGCACTCTGTACACAGGACAAAATGTTCCATAATGCTGACCAGTCAAAAGTATGTAATGCCAGGGCTTTTTTTCAGCAGGAACATGGGGAAACGCAGTTCCGGCACCTCCAGCACTGAATGTATGTAATGGCAAGGGGGTCTATTGATGCTAGTTGCTGGGAGGATCTATTGTTGTCTATTTTTGCCAAGGAGGTCTATTGTTGCTGGTGTGTAATCTACTGTTGCTGGGGGTGGGTCTTATGTTGCTGGGGATCAGTTGTTGCTGGGAGGGATCTAGTGATGCTGGCTGCAGGGAAATCTTTTGTTTCTGCTTGGGGTCTGTTGTTTCTGGGGGAGGGGGTATTTTGTTGTGAGTGATCCATTGTTGCTGGAGGGGGGTCTATTTTTGTGGGACATGGGTGTCTTTTTTGGTAAGGAGCTCTATTGTTGCTGGTGTGGGATCTACTGTTGCTGGGGGTCAGTTGTTGCTGGGAGGGATCTAGTGATGCAGGTTGAAGGAAAATCTGTTGTTGCTGCTGGGGATCTATTGTTTCTTGGGGTGGGGGTATTTTGTTGTGCATAATCCATGGTTGCTGGGGGTCTATTGTTCCTGGAGGGGGTCTATTTTTGCGGGGGGGGGTGTCAATTTTTGCTAAGGAGGTTTATTGTTGCTGGTGTGGGATCTACTGTTGCTGGGGGTGGGTCTTCTGTTGCTGGAGGTCAGTTGTTGCTGGGAGGGATCTAGTGATGCTGGCTGCAGGGAAATCTGTTGTTGCTGCTGGGGGTCTGTTGTTTCTGGGGGAGGGGGTATTTTGTTGTGAGTGATTCATTGTTGCTGGGGGGTCTATTGTTGTTGGCTGCTGCAGAGTCTATTGATGGTGAGATCTGTTGTTCCGTTGCTGCTGGGGGGATCTATTGTTGCTTGCTGCATGGGATCTATTTTCTTGTTATCATTAACAAATTTCATACAAATTACTTAGTACCACAATTAAAACTTGATTCTGTATCCTCTAAAAAGGGCAGTACTGGGAGGTGGGTAAGGGTGAAACCAAGGGACGTTGCTCAGAGGTGGGTGGGGGGTGGAGACAAGGGGTGACGCAGAAAGGGGGGAGTTCCTGCACACATTGTCTGAGAAAAAAAGCCCTGTGTAATGCACAACCTAGTGAGAGAGCAGGGTTCAGGATAAAGCACAGAATACAGGGATAAGGGCCAGGACTATGCAACACATAACAAAGTATACAGATTGCTGCAGTTAGGATTATGTAACAAACAGTGAACATTACATACTCCTGACTAGAGTTGGGCCTAACACCCCCCAGTTCGGTTCACACCAGAACTCCCGAACATGGAAAAAGTTTGCACCTGAGCTGCGAACCCATTAAAGTCTATGGGACCCCAACTTGAAAAAGTCCCCATTTTGAAGGCTTATATGCAAGTTATTTGCAATAAAAAAGGTAAGGGGGCCCAGGTATTGTCTTGTATCAATGTAGACATTTTTTTAAAAAAAAGATTGTTTTAGAGGAGCAGTGATTTTGATGATGCTTAACCACTTCCATACTGGGCCATAGTAAAATGATTCCGGATGGACGTCATATGACGTCCTCAGCTTCCAGGCACTGTGGAGAGCATGCGCTCCGCATCACTGGGGATCCGATGGGCGTGCCCGGCGGCGATGTCTGACGGGCACCCGCGATTGCTCATCACAGAGCAGGGACGTGGATCTGTGTGTGTAAACACACAGATCCACATCCTGTCAGGGGAGAGGTGAACTGATCACATGTTCCTTGTATATAGGAACACCGATTGGTCTCCTCCCCTCATCAGTCCCCTCCCTCCACAGTTAGAATCACTCCCTAGGACACACATTTAACCTCTTCAGCGCCCTCTACTGTTAACCTCTTCCCTGCCAGTGACATTTATACAGTAAATCAGTGCATTTTTATAGCACTGATCGCTTTATAAATGGCAATGGTCCCAAAATAGTGTCAAAAGTGTCTGATCTGTCCGCCGCAATGTCACAGTCATGATAAAAATTGCAGATCACCGCCATTAGTAGTAAAAAAAAAATAATAATAAAAATGACATAAATCTATCCCCTATTTTGTAGACGCTATAACTTTTGCGCAAACCAATCAATATACGCTTATTGTGATTTTTTTTTTTACCCAAAATATGTAGAAGAAAACATATCGGCCTAAACTGAAGAAAAACATTTTTTTTTTTTAAATTGGAATATTTATTATAGCAAAAAGTAATAAATATTGTGTTTTTTTCAAAATTGTTGGTCTTTTTTGTTTAAAGCGCAAAAAATAAAAAATGCAGAGGTGATCAAATACCACCAAAAGAAAGCTCTATTTGTGGGGGAAAAAAATTGGGTACAACGTCGCATGACCGTGCGATTGTCATTCAAAATGGGACAGCACTGAAAGCTGAAAATTGGCCTGGGCAGGAAGTTGGTGAAAATGCCTTGTATTGAAGTGGTTAAAGTGAAACAATTAAATGAAAACTTCCTTTAACCACCACCAGAAGGTTTATCCCCTTCATGACCAGGCCATTTTTTGCGATATGACACTGCGTTACTTTAACTAAACTAACAATTGAGCGGTCATGCGATGCTGTACCCAAATAAAATGTTTGTCCTTTTTTTCCCTCAAGCTTTCTTTTGGTGGTATTTTATCATCTCTGCGGTTTTTATTTTGTGCTATAAACAAAAAAAGACCAACAATTGAATGAAATGAATGAATGAAAAAAAATTATATTTTTTACTTTCTGCTATAAAACATACCTAAAAAAAAATTTAAAAATCATTTTTTTTTCATCAATATATGCCAATATGTATTCTGCTACATATTTTTGGTAGACAAATCCCAATAAGCATATATTGTTTAGTTTGCGCAAAAGCTATAGCGTCTACAAACTATGGGATATTTTTATTTATTTATTTATTTTAACTAATAATGATGGCTTATAGCGGGACTGCGATATTGCGGCGGACAAATCAGACACCTACCTGACACTTTTGACATTTTTTGGGGACCAGTGACACTAATACAGTGATCAGTGCTACAAAATATGCACTGTCATTGTACTAATGACACTGGCTGGGAAGGGGTTAACGTCAGGGGTGACCAAAGGGTTAAATGTATTCCTAAGGAGTACTTACTAACTGTGGAAGAGGTGCTTTGACTGAGGGAAGGTAAAGATCCATGTTCCTGCTGAGCAGAAACACAGAATCAGTACATTCCCCTCTCAGAGAAGGGGTTTACATAGGCAGACAGCCGTTCTGCCTGTCTCCCAAACGAACAACAGGTCCCGGTGGATATTGCTTCCGCTGGACCCACTGATTGGCTCTTGCTGTGTCCAATCACAGCAGGAACGGGACGCTGGTGGCACGCGTGAGCGCCCCAGACCCAGAAGTGTCAGATCACATACTAGGTACATGATCTGGCACAGAGCGGCCACCCTGCCACAGTATATGTGCGTGGGGTGGTCCGCAAGCGGTTAAATATAGTGTCTGGGGTTGAGTCTTAGTCTGCCTGTATAGTGGTCCATCTGTACCATATATAGAACCTGCTGCAGCAAAACGGACATATATAAAGAAAAACAAATGATATTTAAGTTGACTTTTGCCAGCTGCAGCTATTGTTGACAATACAAAAATGTTTTAAAAAATGGTTTTGGGGTCTCACTCCCCATTTCATACCAGACCCTTTGACATTGGCGGCTGGGAGCGCTCTTTGCCTTCTCTCCCAATAGCACTCAGTGTGACGTTGATGGGGTTCTGCGGCAGACTGACCAGCTTTCACTATCGCACCTTGATGGAGGATACACTTTACTTACTCATTGTCCCCCTGTGACAACTCTACACTTTTGGCCAGAAACCCTACAGGCTTTCACCCTACACCACTCACAACCACAGCCGTCGATTGGAGACCTTTTTCCACTACATTGATCAGTTGTCCTTGCTGTGCTGTTGCCACAGTGCCATTACCTCAGCTCCCCCATCGCTCCCAGCTGCCAATATCATTCGTATCATCCACGCTTTTGTACAGCAAATCTACCCATAAATATACCCAGGCTACATCTGCTCCTGATGAGTGGAAGATATCCACGAAACGCGTCAAGATTTTTATTTATGTTATGTCACAGCAACTATGCGTTACCATGTGATTTTTACCCCTGAGAATCATGAATCAATTATACAGTACCATGGCCTTTTATCATCATGTCAACCATGCTTTTAGATAACTGGGTCTATCACCATTTTATCATGTCATTATTTGGATACAGTAATGCAATCCTCTCCCTATGTGAACTCCCTTCACAATAACCTTGAAAACTACTTTACCTTGAATAAAGACTCAGTATCTGAGCAGCACACAATGGGCAGCACATATGGGCAGCACACAAGGCTTACATGCGGGGGCTTTTCATTCAATTGGGGGCTAGGCATAAGAGGCAGAGGAAGCAGCACCTTGACTCTCTACTTGCAGAGATACAGGCCACTGACACACTAAACAAATCCCTACCATCTACTAATCTCAAAACAAAGCTAATTAAATTACGCCTTGACTTACGTTCTCTTCTTTTGGAAAACTTTGATAAGTCTCAGAATTGTCTCAAAATGCACTTTTACATGCATGGTAACAAAGCTGGTAAACTCCTAGCTCACCAAATCAAAGAGTATTACACTAAGACTCCCATTCCCTTCATCTATCACCCTAGTAGTAAAAAGTGCATGACCCACAGGCTATAGCAGATGCCTTCAGCAATTATTATAGCAGCCAATACAAATTAAAGGAGGGCACATCTATAAACCATTCTGAGGTTTCCGATATACAAACCTTTTTGGACTCCGTCCATCTACCGTCCCTCTCACCTGAACAACTAAAGGACCTTAACACCCCTTTTTACACCCTGGAGGTGAGCAAGGCCATAGATTCCCTCACTAAGAATAAAGCTCCTGGCCAAGATGGCTTTGTGGGTTAATATTACCAGCAATTTAAATCTATCCTGCTTGAACAGGTCACAAATGTATTCAATACAGCTGCTTCCTCGGCTTCTTTCCCACAAGAAATGCTAAAAGCATTAATTATTACATTACTGAAACCAGGGAAGGAACCCACATCACCCCAAAACTTTTGGCCTATCTCTCTGCTGAACCACGATACTAAACTATATACAAAGGTGGTCGCTAATAGATTAGTGAATCTTTTACCTTCCCTCATCCACCCTGATCAGTCCGGCTTCATTAAAGGACAACAGACCTCAGATGCCACGCAACGAATGATCAACATCATTCATCACGCTGAAACCAAGGGAATGCCTTCTCTGCTTCTCTCCTTGCATGTGGAGAAGGCATTTGACAGGGTCCAGTGGCACTACTTAAATATGACACTATGTAAGTTTGGCTTTAATGGACATATTCTATCTGCAATCATGACTTTATATTCCTGCCCCTCTGCCCAAGTTTATTGCTCTGCCATGCTATACAAACCATTTCCTATCTCTAACGGCACAAGACAAGGTTGCCCCCTATCTCCCCTCATTTTTAATTTGGTTATGGAACCCCTGGCCGAAAAGATCAGATTGCAATTAGACATCTCTGGATTTGTTATTGGCACTATGGAGCACAAAATAAATGTATTTGTAGATAATGTTATTCTCATGATGACTAACCCTACATCTTCCCTGGCTTCGGTACAAAAGACTTTGGATGAGTTCAGTTCTATATCTCATTACAAAGTGAATGCTTCTAAATCACATATTCTTCCATTAGGAGTCTCGAAAGAAATGCAGACCACTATTGAGAGTACTTATCTATATACATGGACTAGTGACTCCCTTACATACTTAGGGGTCAAACTGACTACTTCTGCATCCTCTCTTTACCGGGTCAATTTTGTTCCCTTTCTAGACAACCTACATAAGGAAATAGAAAAAATTACCAAGCATGCTCTATCCTGGTCGGGCAGGCTTGTAGCATTCAAAATGATCGATCTACCGCAGTTACTGAATCTTTTCAGGACACTACCCATCCCAGTCCCGATATCTTTCTTCACCACTGTCCAGAACCTTTTGGGTCGTACAGTATGGTATAATAAAAAGTCTATAACCTCTCAAGCCTGCCTAATCAAACATAGATCAGTGAGAGGTGTGGGATATATGCATTAGAGACTACTACATTGCTTCCCATTTTAACACAATTCAAAGCGTGGTTCCTACCCAGTTCTTCCTGTATGTGGAGCAACATTGAGGCTCTGCAAATCCCTGGGCATAATTAAAGAAACTGGAATTTAAGTGCTAAATTAAGTAAAATAGGCAACAAAGCTCTCTCCCCCACTATTATTGCTACCGTGAGAGCGTTTGATTACTTTATTACCAACACTCCTTTAGGAGTGTACCACTCTCCGCTCTGTCACTGCTCATTCCCAACATATGCTTGAAAACTTGGGAGGCCAAGGGTTTAAGGTTAATCTCAGATCTGTACCATGTTAACCTCCTTATCCCGTTCCCCTCCTTACAAAATTCATACTCTTTGCCTAACACAGAGTATTACCAGTACACTCGGGTGACCCATAACCATCACCTCCACAAATCTATACCAAAAAAAGTGTAGGTGTTCCTGACGAATAACACCCTGACCACCAAAGGTATCACCCTCTTTAACAACCTAATATGTGACAAATTATTGTTTACTAAAATGCAGCCTATGGCAAAATGGGAAAGGGACATAGGTCTTACATTTACGGATACCCAGTGGAAAACAGCCCTATCCTCTAATCTTCAAGCAACACACTCCTCCAACTTATGGGATCTCTCATATAAATTCAACCTCGGATAGTATATTACCCCTTCACAGATACATGCATTTGACCCACACGCATCTCCCCTATGTTGGAGGAACTGCAGAGAGTTAGGGAACCTATATCAATTACTATGGTCCTGTACCAATATATCCTTCTTTTGGAAAGAGGTATTCAAAATTATAGTTGAAGTTACAAGGATTCACATTCCCCCAGCACCCGAATTGGCACTTCTCAGCATTGGTATCGACAATATCCCTTTTCACCTTCGCTGCGTCATCATTCACATCCTTCTAGCAGCCAGACTAACAATTGTTCGCCATTGAAAATCCCCCGACCACTTATCTAAAATCGAGGTGATAAGCTTAGTGCACACTCACAGTTCATATGAATGCATGTTCGCTATATCTGAGGGGCGTCTGTCATCTGCAGACCAACATTGGGCAATCTGGTCAGAATGGTATAATTTAATAATTTCTGGTTAAAACGTGAATTCTCTTCTTTATTTATTTATTTTTTTTTTTGTCGCATTCCTGTTTGGGTCAGTTATAACTTATTGTATTACGCGCCTGACAAGAGTCTATGATATAACCCATTATTGTTACATTTTGTATATTGTATTTTCTTTTGTATTACTGTTAAGTGGCAACCAATGCTTCCATATCGTACTTGTTCTATTCTCTGTATATGAAAAATTCTTAATAAAAACAAGCTGAAGTAAAAAAAAAACATATTTTGGATATATGGATAGTGGCATATGTGTGTTAAGCCAACAATAAATAGGCTCAGGTTCTAATTAAAGTGGTTCTAAAGGCTGAGGAATTTTTCATTCCCTTCATGCATTTTATGTATGATGGTAAAAAGCTGTGCGCAGCAGCCCCCCAGCCCCCTAATACTTACCTGTGCTTCCCCTCAATCCAGTGATGTGCACTCTCCCTCCTCATTGGCTGAGACAGCCAGTGAGCCAATGAGAATAGAGAGGGGTCTGAATGGACACGCAGAGCAGCAGCTTGGGAGCCTGCCTGCTTGGGTATCCCCATTGCAAGCTGTTTGCTCTGGGGACACTTGGCAGGAGGAAGGGGCCAGAAGCACTGCACAGAGCAGGTGAAAATTACATGTTTGTTATGTTAACAAAAACTGTTCACTATGCGTGCCACATCATCCTTGTCCTTGGAGTGCCCAGGGGTGCCACATGTTTTCACAATCCTATCGGGCTGTCCCTGGCTGTAATTTAAAAGCTCACCAGCTCCGAGATGACTGAGCTTCTTGCCTGAGCTTTTGCTTCAGGGGTTAAGGCCACAGTTACACCTGTGAAGGTTTGATGTTACACCCAACTGCATTAGGGCATTCCAATCATGGGCTGCACAATGCAATAAAATCATGCCAAAGAAGTGCTTGGGTACTTTGGCATCTACACCCCTTCATTCTGTGCTATACATTTCCTATACCACACTGTCCCATCCCATACACTGTACATTTCCTATTCCTACTGAAAGACTTTTGGTGTTCCGCAGCAAAATTTTGTTCTCAAGTACTTCCAATCCCATCCTGATTGGTGGTGTGTCTGTTGGCCTTGGCTGTATTCATTGTTCAGTCTGTTGTTGACTGTGACAAGAGAAAGTGACACCTGAAAAACAGCATCAGAAACACAGGAAAATATTTGTTTCTAGTTCCTTATTAGCTGACCCTTCACATACATCCTGGCCCACATTGCAAATTTAAAGGAGACATAATGGGCTCCATTCCCAGAACCAGATCGCATGTGTGGTATGTAGGTGTCCAGACACATTTTCCCTAAATATCGCGTGCAAACCTGCAACTGTCAATTCACTATAACATTTTGTGGTATATACTGCAAAATGATCAAAACTGTCAGTAAATACCACATAAAAAGGGGTCAAAGTCAATTCACGGAAGGAAATAAATAATTAAATGCATGCAGAAATTAAGTAAAGGGCCAGGCATGCGGTATTTAAGGAATGTAAAAATATAATAGCCAATTTTGATTAGTCTCTGTCTTTTTGGAAAAGCTCTCTCAAACAAAAATGCATAGAAACCTAAATATGGAAATATGGAAATTATTGGGGATGATTTACTTAAAGTATAACTAAAAGAAAAACTTTTTTTTTTATTTTTGTATAGAGTGGAGGTAAATTAGAACACCTATGCGGTTTTTATTTAATAGAGGAGAAATCTTGCAATGGGACACAGATGGCAAAAAAAAAAAAAAAATACTGATAGGGTCTATAACCTTCCCTTACTCTATTCAAAATGAGAAAAAAAAGTTGTGCATATACTTTAAGGCAAGTAAACTTTGCAATTTTCAAGTTGCTCCAGAGTAAATGAGGTAAAGCTTCACTTTACAAAGAATAGCCAATTACATGCAAGGGAAATAAAAACAAAATGCATTTTTGCTTGCACATGATTGGATGATGGAAGTCAGCAGAGCTCTGGAGCAACTTCACTTTCAAAGACATCACTCTGCCTTTAGCAAATCAACCCCATTGAATGTAGTAAAATATATCTACTTTCTCTGGTCATTTCGCCAGATTTTTGGAGACTTTTTTTGTATATATGCAAGCATATCCATCATTTGCTGCAAACCTCCCGATGACTCCAACCATAACACAATGTAGATGCAGATCACAATGGTCTAATCTCTTATTGGAATATATGTAATGTGCAGTACTTTACTTATTCACAATTATTTTTATAGATATCTTTGGCTCAAATATTGGCAAGACAGAATGGGATTCTCTAATAAGAAAGCACAGACCTGTCCGAAGATATAGCAATGACAATGCCAAATATCACAGCAAAAATTACTTTAAAGCATGGTTCCTCAACCAGGCTTCCATGGAAGCCTAATGCCCTGTACACACGAGCAGAATTTCCATCAGAAAAATCTTGGATGGTTTTTCTGATGGAATTCCGCTCATTCCGCTTGACTTGCATACAAACGGTCACACAAAAGTTTGCTGAACTTTCGACCGTCAAGAACGCGGTGACGTACAACACTATGATGAGCCGAGAAAATGAAGTTCAGTGCTTCCGAGCATGTGTTGAATTGTTTCCGAGCATGCGAAGGAATTTTGCACGTCGGATTTGGTACAGATGATCGAAATTTCGGATCAGAAATTTTTCCGACGGAAAAATTGAGAACATGCTCTCAATCTTTTGCTGCCGGGAATTTGGCTGGAAAAAGTCTGATGGAGCATACACACGATCGCATTTTCCGACCAAAAGCTCTCATTGGACTTTTGCTGGCGGAATTTCCAATCATTTGTACGGGGCATTAGATTCCTCCAGGGGTTACCAGGGGAAAATAGTATAAAAAAATGACACACATAAATAAATGCCCTTCTTCCACCAATAAAAAACACAACTTTGTATTTTTTGTTGGTGGAAGAAGGGTATTTATATATGTGTGTAATTTTCAATATTATTTTCATTCAATATTTAACATCTTTAGAGATACTTTGTACCTGTTACTTAATTGAACTTGTTGTTTTTGATACACCACACATGTCCTGTGAAAGCAGCTTCCCTTTGACTTGTATTCCAGTCACCTTTTTCTTTTTTATTAATATGCTGCAGGCAGCTCACTGAGTGAGTGAGTTGACATAGTTCTACTAATAGGTTCTAATTCTTCTCCACTGTATCCATTCCACTAGATATCACATGATATACATTTATTCATGGAGGTCTCTATATATAAGCCCAATTTGAATGAAATGCATCAGAGGGTCATGGCTTAGAGTGGGTGGGGACTATGTTGGAAGCACACTGCTTTGAATACAACTTCATGGTAGGGCTGTCTAAATACTGAGGAGAAAGTAAATGCTTTTGTCTGCCTACAACAGGACATAATCTTAGCCTAAGCAAAGTCGCAGTCTGACTGATTGCTAATTAATGATAAAAGGTACAACATTTCTGAAAAATTATACTGCGGAAGTCAAGAATACTTACTTATTACGTATTATGCTTACTTATAAGGGCTCTTTCACATGGGGCGGATCAGTGATGATCCGCCCCATGAACATCCGCTTGCTCAGCGGGGATCGCTCCGCCATTCCACGCTGAGCAGGAAAATGACAGGTCCGTCGCTGCACAGTCACTGTCAGAGCACCGCTCTCCCCTATGGGGGATCAGGTGATGACGGACCGTAGAGTCCGTCGTCATCCGATTCGATCCGAAAACGGATGGAAAAGTAGGTTTTTCCTCCGTTACACTTTTTCGGATCGGAGCGGGTCGGATGTCAGTGGACATGTCACCGCTGACATCTGACGCTCCATAGACCTCCATGGAGTGTCCATTCAGGTCCGCCTAAAAAACTGACAGGCGGACCTGAACGGACAGTCAGTGTGAAAGAGGCTTAATACTGATAAGTCAAGAATGTATTCACACAAATTTCCAAATTTAAATGATAAGTTCACCTTTAGTAAAATGTTACATGTTACACCCATATTCAAGATGTAACATGTAACCAGGGCTGGTGCTACCACTAGGCAAACTAGGCGGCTGCCTAGGATGCACTGCTGCCTAGGGTGCCTGGCTGCTGGTTTCCCTACTCTCCATCTTGGTGCTGTATTATAAATACCTCTGTGATAAATGTTATAACCTCTAGTGGGCACTGCTGGGTTATAGTATGCACATCTAGGGGGATGCAGGGGATGCCTCTGCTGCATGTTACTCAGGCAGCGTTCTGTAGTGTCATTTAGGCGCAGCACTGGAGGACCTTATGGAATGGAAGCAAACATCCCCTGCATGCCCCTATGATCAGTGCTCTCTACTGCAGCTGCATGCTTCCTCTAGCGCCGGCTTCTGTCACACTGATGCTCGGGAAAAGGGGGGTGGATTTAGGGGCAGAGCCAGGGGGCAGCAAATGAGGTTTCACCTGGGGTGTCAAAAATCCTTACCCCAGCCCTGCATGTAACATATTACTAATGCAGGAGCCCTACCTCCCATCCCCCACTATGACAGTGGATGGAAGACCCTCCCCTGAACCTGCTGTCACAATTTAAAAACAGAGCAGCTGTTCGGGGCTTTCCCCCCAGCCACATAATTAATTCACAGATTTCTGTAAATGAATGTACTACAAGTCCCATCTTCCACCACGGCAGACGGCTTGCAGTTTTTAATGAACTGCAAGTGTGCTGATGAGTGCCCTCATAGTTCACTGATTCTTCCTGCTCTTTACTCTCTTCACACATAGGAGGTACAGACAGACATCTGTACTGAGTGTCTGCAGGAGCCTGACATTGTACCCACAATTTACTGTTTTGCAGACTCCGTTGTTAAAAAATAATAAATGTTATTTTTTTTTACCTGCGAACTCATGTGCATTTGTTTATTTGATTTTTTTACAAAAGGTGAACATATGCTTTCATGAAAGATTCACTTTAATAAGGTAGAGACGGCTAAACTTCTTCTCTCTGGAATTAAGGAAAACCAGTGGACAGACACATCTTGGTAACGGTCTGTCTACAGCACCATTTAGAATCTAGTAAAGCTATGAAATAAGCACTATATATTATGTCTGTTTTTTGCCATTTTGTCAGTTGTTAAAGTGATTGTAAAGTCTCATTTAAAAAAAAAACAAAAACAAACATGTAATACTTACCTCTTCTGTGCAGTTGGTTTTGCACAGAGCAACCTGGATCCTCCTCTTCTCAGGTCCCTCTTTGCTGCTCCTGGCCCTTCCCTCCTATCGAATGCCCCCACAGTCAGCAGCTTCCTTTAAGGGGCACTGGAGCCCAGTTACAGCTCTGTGTGTCCATTCAGACACATAGCCCCAACCCAACCCCGCCCCTTCTCTCCCCTGATTGGCTGACTGACTTTGGTTGACAACTGTGGGAGCCAATGGCGCTGCTGCTGTGTCTGTGTCATATAATGCATTAAGATAAAAAAACTTCTGCACTTACAACTCCTTTAATGTTAAAACTTTTAATAAGTACATATATACAGTTTAACATTTAAAAGTAACTCCTCAATCAGGAGGGGGCGTGACCGGACATGGGTGTGGATGGAGTGCGGGGTGTGAGTGAGCAGCGAGTTGAGAGTCTCCTCACTGTTTACCTGCTACTGTTGGAGCGTTTGGCTGGCTGCTATCACTAGGCAGCCCGGGGCTCGGAGTGACCGGTGGTGAGGCAGACAAGTGAGGAGGTGTCCCTAGATAGAGAGACTGGCGCCTGAAGCCTGAATAGCCAATCACACGGAAGCACCCTCGCTGGAGCCACTGTAGCTACTGCGCCTGCGTGACCGGGGACTTGTGGAGCGGTTAACAGTGGGCCGCTACAGAGCGGTGAGAGAGGAAGACCGGTGACTGTGGAGCTGGTGGATCCCCGAAGTACCTGTGCCAAAGTTAACTGCAGAATTCTTGGAGGTTAGTTGGGGGCTGGATGCTGCGTCCTGGAAGCCTGGAGACCGGAGCAGGCAGGTGAGCGGGACTTTTGAAATAAGGCCTAGGCCCTGTCAGATTACCGCACTTGGCTAAGGGACAGTGTGTATGTGACCCTGTAAAATAACAGGGGGACCGAGGAGCGTATGGGTACCTGAGGTACACCTGTTTAGTGTACTAAGCATTCAAGCGGTACAACACGAATACCGGCCGATTGGAGGTTGCAGGGCCGTTGATAGTGCTTTTGCATAGTGCTTTTGCATTAAAGGGACAGTGCTTGCCTTTGCAACCCCGGCCCCCGCAGCTTTTTGTTTTTTTTTTACTCCCCTTTTATCTATTGTTTTCCCCCTGGTGGCATTTGGCACTTGGCTATATAAAGTTAACAATGGCAATGTCAAGGAGGAGAGGGGAGGAGCCAGTCAATATGGAGAATTTGGGGCCCCAGTCATTGCGGTCAGCAAAGGAGAAGGGAAACCAGGCGGCAGCAGCAGCAGCAGCAAAACTGGAGAGATTTGCACATACCCCTGAACAGACGCCCACCAAAAACGGGCAAGTATCGCAAGTTAAAGCCTCCGGGGACAGGAAAAGTCAGGGACAGGCGTCATCAACTCCAGCTGGAGCAGGGCACAAGAACCCGAATGTTAATAAAGGCACAGGGGTAGTGGAAAAGGCCCATACGCCGCTACCAACCACCGTCTCCGTTATAGAAGCAGAACCTACCTTGAGGGAGGTATTACAAGCGATTAATTCATGTAAAACATCAGTGGAGGGGTTAAGCTGCCAAATTAAAGAGGTTAAAGATGAACTGTTACTAATAAAGCAGGAGCTGCAAAAGGCAATAGACAGGATAACTGGCTTAGAGGGAAGAGTGAGCCAAATAGAGGATGATGTATTTCCCCTACAGCAAGATGTTAAAACCATGAAGGAACAATTGGGCAGAATTAATGAGAAAATGGATGAAATGGAAAACCGCCTGAGAAGGGACAATATAAGGATAGTGGGTCTCCCAGAGAGATGTGAGGGGCATAACCCTATTGCTTTTCTGGAAGGATGGCTTATAGAAGTATTCGGAAGAGATGCATTTTCTTTACAGTTTGCGATCGAGAGAGCCCATCGGGTTCCTTTCAGGGCTCCGCTCTCTGGAGGCCGCCCCAGGTCCTTTTTAATGAAATTTCTGAACCACTATGACAAAATAATTCTGCTACGTAAAGCTAGAGAGAAGGGGCCTGTCTTCTACAATGGAGCAAAAATTTCATTCTTTTCGGACTTTTCACCGGAGCTGCAGAGACGCAGGGAGGGTTTTGTGGAGATCAAACACACCTTACAAAAACTTGAAGTTAAGTACGCTTTATTGTACCCAGCTAGGTTACGGGTAGAGGCAATTGGGGAGGTCCTCTTCTTTGACTCCCCGACAGGAGTAACACGCTGGTATGAAGAAAACAAACAAAGACTGAAACCTAAGGAATGGAGTCCAGAGAGTTAGGGTACCCGATAAGAAGATTTGGACTGTGGGAAGGAATGTGGACTTGGTATAGAGTGGAAGAGGGATGTTGTATGTTAAAGTAGGAATGTGGGAAGAGGAGGATATTACACTTAAAATTTGGCACATGTGGATATTGCTGGTAGGGGGAGGGGGGAGAATGTTAGGAAGGGGTATAGTACAAGGAATATATGAGGTGGTCATGAATAAAGCCCCTAGGGCGAGCCTGGTAAGGTGGGGGGGAGGGAGAGGGGGGTAGTTGGGCAGTGGAGAGGAGGGGGGGTGGTAAAACTAAGACAGAGAGAAATTAAAATGCACTCAGCACTTGGTGTGGTAGACAGGGAGGTAGAAGGGGGGGAGGGGGGAGGTAGGATCAAGCACATGCGTGGTAAATATGATAAGAACACTATGAACAAGACAAGGGAAGATAAAGGGGGACACTCGGAATGCTCACTAGAAGGGAAAATAACAGTAAGAATAGTAAGGTAAGCACTATGGGACTTAAAGTACAGAGGGTAATTAAGGGAATACTTCTCTTTTTCTTTTTTTTTTTTTTTTTGTATGTAATGCACATCACAGTATTAATAGAGGGGTCTCGCTTTAGTTCCCCCACGGGTTTTGGAGTTATAATGGGTAAGGAGGCTCTATTTTTTGGCACAAGGCAATATACCAAGTCTAAAGCTAGTGTCCATGTTCTTCGGTTTTAGTATATCTGGGTCTCTGGGTGCCAATCCCTGCCTGTTGCTTGTTTGATGCAGTCCAAGGTTCTTAAAATAGGCTCCTGGAACATACGGGGGATGGGGAACCCAAATAAGAGGTCTGCCATCTTCTCGCTGTTGGAGATAAGGGGGGTGGGTATGGTCTGCCTACAGGAGACCCACTTGACAAAGGACACGATGAAATATCTCCCAAGTAGGAGGTTTCAGGCCCAATACCATTCGGTTCACTCCTTTTATTCCAGGGGGGTGAGTATAATGGTGACAAGAAGCGAGGTGTTCTCCTGTAGGCAGGCCAGGGTAGATAGTATGGGTTGTTATGTTTTTTTATATTGTTCAATTGAAAATAAAATGTATGTTATAGCTAATATTTATATCCCCCCACCTTTTAAACTGGAAGTGTTGTATAACCTAATGAAGTTTATGCTGGATAAAATAGATACCCCAGTAATAGTTGTAGGGGACTTTAATGAGGTGATGAATAGAGGTCTGGATAGATTTCCACCGAGAGCCCAAACAAATAACGTAGCAGAGGGCCGGTTGGTCCAGTTCCTAGAAGAGGCAGGTCTGACGGATGTATGGAGGGCCCGGAATCCTGGAGTAAGGCAATATTCCTGCTTCTCGGCCTCCCACTCCACCTTCTCCAGGATAGATATGACCCTGGGGAACGCGGAAGCGGTACCAATGATAAAGGATGTAGTATACTTTCTGAGAGGGGTCTCGGACCTCAGTGAGTATAGGGGGCAGGGAGGCTAGAGGATTTTGGAAACTAAGCCCATATTGGTTAGAGTTAATGGGGGAACCAGAGAGGATAATAACAAAGCTAGAAGATTTTAAAAAATCCAATGAAGGCTCAACTACAGCAGGTATGCAATGGGACACATTGAAGGCATTCCTTAGGGGTATTCTGATTCAGGGGGTGGCAGGGGGCAAAGGAGTGGGAGGAAGGGATTAGGAGGGAGTTGGAGATGGCAGAGAAGCAATTTTTAGAGGGCCCAACACCAGAGAAGCAGAAGTTGTGTGAGGATAAACAGGAGACTTATAGAACAGCAGTCTTAAGGAGGGGTGAAAATAAGCAACTTTTCCAGAAACAACGGACCTTTGGGGAAGGAGAAAGTGTGGGACGTATGCTGGCTTATCTAGTGAAAACCAATTCCTCCTCCTCGACGATTCCTGCAATTAGGACCCCAAATGGTGAGATATCCTCTCAAAACTTAGAAATTATGGATACATTTGGGAAGTATTATGAAAATCTGTACAGGTCGAGGGGGATTGCTGGAGAGGAGGACATGGACACATTTTTTAAGGATATACGGGTCCCCACGGCTGCTGAAGAGGATAGAGAGGGTTTAGACGCGCCCATCACATTAGCTGAATTACAACAAGCGGTAAACGGAATGGCAAACCAAAAATCCCCGGGGCCGGATGGTCTCCCGGTAGAGACCTATAAGCAATACGGGAAGATCCTGCTTCCAGAACTATTCAAAACACTGAATTGGGCTTTACAGGTAGGGAGCTTGCCTGTCTCTATGACCGAAACAAATATTATTTTGCTCCATAAAGAGGGGGGTGACCCATTGGAACCATCGGCATATAGGCCAATATCTCTGTTGTGTACGGACGCCAAGATCCTGGCGAGGGTGCTGGCGGCCAGGCTCAACAAAATTACATATAAACTTATACACCCGGATCAAACAGGATTTATTTCCCACAGGACCACGAGTATGAATATCAGGAGGGTGTACTTGAACCTCCAGACCCCGACAGAGAATATAGGGTCAAGAGCTGTGGTGTCCTTGGACATAACTAAGGCCTTTGACAGCCTGGAGTGGGCCTATCTCTGGCGGGTTCTGGAGGAGTTTGGCCTAGGTCCTGTTTTTATAAAATGGATAAAAATACTGTATAAAGGCCCGAGCGTGAGGGTTAAGGTTAATAAAGAATTTTCAGGGAAAATATGCTTAGAGAGCGGGACAAGACAGGGGTGCCCTCTGTCCCCCCTGCTTTTCGCCCTTGCCATGGAGCCATTAGCAATCCATATCAGGTCTAGCTCAAAGATTGAGGGGTTTGTAAGAAGAACAGGAGAGGAGAGGATTGCCCTGTATGCCGATGATGTTCTGCTGTTCCTAGGAGATATGGGAAATTCCCTTAGGCAGGTAATGGATACAATGGAGAGGTTTGGTAATGTGTCAGGACTAGTGGTGAATTGGAGGAAATCGGCACTACTGCCAATAGACACCCCTAATAGTCCTGTGCTGTCGGGAATTTCCCACTTAAAAGTAGTCTCAACAATTCGTTATCTGGGTATAAACATGACAAAAGATCCCAATCCGTACATTGAAGACAATCTAGCTCCACTACTGGGCAAATTTAAGTATAAAGTAGACATCTGGAACCCGGCTGCCCCTGTCTGTAGCAGGGAGAGGCAGCTTAATCAAGATGGTTTGGCTGCCTCAACTGCTGTATCTGTTACATAATTCACCGGTGTGGGTGAATAAAAGGTGGTTTAAAAAAATTGATACGCTATTTAGGGAGCTATTATGGAGGAGGGGGAAGGCTAGGATTAGCCTTCAGAGCCTACAATTGCCAGTTAAAGAAGGAGGAATGGCCCTCCCGCACCCAGGGTGTTATTTTCTGGCAGCACAGTTGCAGCATATAGGGGGTGGAAGTGCTGACAGAGGTTTGTTAACCCTGGAGGCGCCACACAAAACAGTGGTGGAGGCACTGGAGGCAGACTCACTGCCTGGCAGTGGTCCCACAACCAAGTTGATAATAAAAGTCTGGAAGGTAACAAAGAGCCTAATGGGATATGTTGGGTTCACAGAATACGCCCCCCTCTGGCATAATAGGAATCTACAGGAGATAGTGGCCATGGGGGAATTTAAGGAATGGGTGAGGTGGGGTATAAATAGACTATCCCAGTTGTACAAAAGGAACGTATTAAAAACCTTTGAGGATCTTCAAAAGGAAAATGGCATTCCAAAACAAACATTCTTTAGGTATTTACAAATGAGAGCTGCTTTGGATGTACAATTCAGGGCAGGTCCCCCGGTATGGACCGATGCTACATTGCTTCAGAAAGTGGTTAGACCTGGGAAGATAAAGGGTTTTATCTCAGGAATATATGCGCAACTGTGCAATAAAAGTATTGTAAGATCAGAACATCTTGGCTGCAGGGAGGGATGGGAGATGGATGTGGGAAAGCTAACAGATGTACAATGGAGGAAAATACTGGAGATAGGGCAGGAGGTTTCAGTTTCCCCCGCGCAGAGATTTTCTCATTTAATGTTGGTACATAGAGCATACTACACTCCAAAAAAATTATTTCGTTTTGGTGTAAGATCGGATGCCAAATGTCCTAGGTGTGGTGAGGAGGGTGATTTGATACACATGGTATGGAGGTGCCCCAAGCTAATTCGTTACTGGCTTGGGGTAGTAGATTCCATTTCTTTGGATATAGAGCGTGGGACTCAGAGGAGGTAGCGGTTAAAACAGCAGTTTTGAGATGCCTGTACCAAGCCCGGAAGCTTATTATGCAAAGATGGCAAGCAGCCCTCCCCCCGACAGTTGAGGAGTGGGTTAAAATAGTGAATGATATAATATGGAAGGAGAGAGTCCTATATATTAGAAGAGGGAACCTTAAAAAATTTGAAAGGATGTGGAACCCATGGTTAATAAGTATTGGATGTCAGGATTAAAGGAATGGAGGTAGGATCTGGCTCAGGGTGGGAGGGGAGTAGGGATTAAGTGGGAGGGATAGGGGAAAACAGTTATCTGTCGCCTCAACATACGGTACGAAGCTTTAACCGGTGGTTAGAATAAGTAGGTGTAACGGGAACTCAGTAGGAACGGATGGGGGGTATATGGCCCCTTCTCTAGCGAAATATGTCTACATGAAGTTGAGGTTGTTTTAATATGCTTGTTGGAAGGTATGTAAATTTAAGAAATGTTAATAAAGATTATTTAAAGGAAAAAAAAAAAAAGTAACTCCACTTTTGTTGAGATTCCCCTCTGGGTGATTTATGTGCATTGCAAGGATTTTAACAAACTGTGTTGCAGATTCCTACCTTTTATTATTCTGAAGAAATAGCTGCTTGTCTGTGTTCATGTGCAAAGTGAATCTGTATGGAAGCGTCAATATAATTTTCAATCAGCTGCTACACCTACAGGGCTCTAATGAGGAAAGATCAGGGTCAGCACGCCTTTAGATGTGATTTCCCTTTGGGAATATCTCGCCAAAAATTAATTTTTTGTTGTAGGGGATGTCAAAAATCTGATTTGTATCTTGGTGCAGACCTCTGGGAGAATCAGTAAGCTAATCACAAGAAATGACATTCACAGATGGTGTTCAGAACACTTCCAGGTAGCCACATTGCATTGCATTTTACAGAAAATTACAATGCCGCAGATAGAAAAGAAAAGGCAATTTTTAATGACAATCAATTTAAACATGACTTGTGCCGCAATTATATACGCTATATTATAATTTTTTTGCTTATTTTTTTTCCCCACGAAAGTGGAGTTAGCATTTAATGTAATTAAAGTGGTTGTAAACCCTTTACAACCACTTTAAACTACAGGCAAGCCTATAATTAGGCTTGCCTGTAGCTGCACTGGATATCTCCTAAACCTGCACGGTTTAGGAGATATCCCTGTATTTGCATGTGCCGACGTCATGCGGCACATGCACACCTAAGCCAACTGAAGCAATGGCACGTACGTGCCGTTGCTTCAGTTGTACTGTACCATTCGTGGCGGCTCCCACGCGCATGCACGGGAGTGACACCCGGAAGCAAGCCCCAGGCGACATGTCGGCAGCCTGAGGGGGAGACAAGGACAGCTGCGGGGGCTTCGTTCTCAGGTAAGTAATTCATAATGAGCTAGTATGCTATGCATACTAGCTCATTATGCCTTTATCTTGCAGGATGTGTTTTTACATTTTTTTTTTTTACAGGAGGGCTTCCTCTTTAACTCACTTCTTTTCAATATGCATTTCTAAAGAGATGCATTTTAAGGGGCAAATTGAGCTGGTATTTCACCCTCCATATACCTCTTAGATTTAACAGGTATACAGTTCCTAAGTTTACCAGCAACTATTCAGTGCTAGGGCCTGACTAAATATACATAAAATGCATGGTTAGGACAGGCCATTCCCTTAAATAGCTGTAGGTAAATCAGGGTACAACATGTATGCAAAGCTTTAGGCTTTAGCATATTAACTCAACCTTCTCCCAGTGGCATCGACTGGAAACGAAAGCACTAAAGCTCTCAAAACACTTATAACCTGGTTGTTCCTTTTCTGTTTAATCCCGTTTATATTTACCAAAAACTATGTTGAGTAAAGTATTACCTGATTCATTAGCCATTTTACTTTCCATCTTTATTGTGATTGTAAAAGTTTTTCTTTTTGTTTAAATAACAAACATGTTATACTTACCTGCTCTTTGCAATGGTTTTTCACAGAGCAGCCCCAATACTCGTCTTCTTGGGTCCCTCACCAGCGCTTCTAGCACCTGCCCCCTACTGAGTGACCCCATAGAAAACCACCTGCTATGAGGGCACTCATGCAGGCTCACTCCCAAGCTGTTCTCTGTGTGTCCATTGACACAGACAGCGCTGCTTGGCCCTTCCCCCTGCTCCTTCATCACTGGCTGTGGTTAACAGCAGCAGGAGCCAATGGATATCGCTAGTGTCTCTGAAATAGTGAGGAGAGAGAGAGCAAGCAGTGAGCATGCTTTCATGCACAGAGCTGGATTGACATTGGGCTCAGGTAAGTATAAGAGAGGGAGCGGCACACAGAAGGTTTTTTACCCTAATGCATAGTATGCAATGTAAAAAAAAACTTCTGCCTTTAAAACCACTTTAATGTCAGATGACTGCATCATTTGTGATATTTTTTACTTTTTGCATGTTTCACTATTTTTTTACTTACAGCTGTACAGCTGGTTTGAAAAATATCCATCAAATCATACATTTTATAAAAGCATAGGACCCATAGAATAAAAAGACAGGGCTGCTGATTTTGTAAATTCCACAATAGTTGTGCACATGTTATCAATTCTGTATTTTCTATAAAAATACACTAATTTCACTAATATTGCACACAAAAGTGTAGAAAAAGTTGAACGTAGCACTCCATCCTAAATTCTTCATATTCCTTTATTCCATGAAAGCCAAAGTGAATGCATACATTCTGCCTCCACCCAGCATACCACACTCACCGGCCACGTTTCACCCCAAAGGGACAGGGATTAGAGTAGGTACCCACTTCAGTGGGAGTAAAGAACATTCGCTAACACAACATTTATCCTATTATGGGAAATGTTAATATACAGATTTCGAGCAGGCACATATTCATAATCCAATATTGTTTTACCATTTCCAATGTACAGTTTGGCAGTTTGTCAAATAAACTTTGGTAAAAAACAAACAAATGGCTAGATAGAATAATCAGATCATAGAAAGCAACCATAAGAATAATGCTATTTCTTAATTCTTATAATGTGAGGGTTTCCAATTATTTTTACAAAATTTCTCATAAAGGAGCCCCTCAAAAAATGACTTTATTGAGCTGTGACAGCCCTGATTCCAAAACCGATTATACATGTAATTTTGTTATGTAAGGCAAAAATGTTGAATCGGTGCTCCTGGGTAGGGATGAGCCGAACACCCCCCGGTTCGGTTCGCACCAGAACCCGCGAACGGACCAAAAGTTTGCACGAACGTTAGAACCCCATTGACGTCTATGGGACTCGAACGTTCGAAATCAAAAGTGCTCATTTTAAAGGCTAATTTGCATGGTATTGTCCTAAAAAGGGTTTGGGGACCCGGGTCCTACCCCAGGGGACATGTATCAATGCAAAAAAAACTTTTAAAAACGGACGTTTTTTCGGGAGCAGTGATTTTAATGATGCTTAAAGTAAAAAAAAAAAGTGAAATATTCCTTTAAATATCGTACCTGGGGGGTGTCTATAGTATGCCTGTAAAGTGACGCGTGTTTCCCATGTTTAGAACAGTCCCTGCACCAAATGTCATTTTTAAAGGAAAAAATCTCATTTAAAACTGCTTGCGGGTTTAATGTCATGTCGGGTCATGGCAATATGGATGAAAATCAGTGAGACAAACGGCATGGGTACCCCCCAGTCCATTACCAGGCCCTTTGGGTCTTGTATGGATATTAAGGGGAACCCCGCACCCAAATTAGAATAAGGAAAGGTGTGGGGCCACCAGGCCCTATATACTCTGAACAGCAGTATACAGGCGGTGCAAACAAGACAGGGACTGTAGGTTTGTTGTTAAGTAGAATCTGTTTGTAATTTTGAACATTTTTAACGTGTTTAGCTCCAGCCAAAAAATCTTTTCTAAGCTTTTTGGAAAACATAGGGAAGGGTTATCACCCCTGTGACATTTGTTTTGCTGTCTTTCCTCCTCTTCAGAAGATTTCACCTCACTTTTTTGTCCCAATGAAAAATGTTTTTTGAAAATTTGTTTTTTTTTTGTGGAACAAGGATTGGAAAGCATCAGTGGAAAGGAGAAATTGTTTTCCCATATTAACTCTTACAGGAGAGAATTTCCCTTCCTAGGGGTAGATTTCATCTCACTTCCTGTTGTCTCCTTCCGTTTGCAAGTAGGAGTCGTTTGTAAGTTAGATGTTTGAAAGTAGGGTCCTGCCCTATATACTCAGCAGAAATTTGGGCCTTAGGTGTTGCTGTGGCCACAACACTGTAAGCCTTCACAGGGCCCTGCTGTGAAATATTAGATCAAGAATTGTAATTACATGCCCCTGCTGAACAGGAGCTGAAAAATTAGGCCTTAGGCACTGGTGCTGGTGCCACAACACTGCAACCCCTCACAGACACTCTAGTTGGAACGCAGGAACGAGCCCTGCTGCAAAGTATTGCATCAAAAATTGTAATTACACGCCCCTGTTAGACAGGGGCAGAAAAATTGGGCCTTAGGCACTGGTGCTGGTGCCACAACACTGCAACCCCTCACAGACACTCTAGTTGGAACGCAGGAACGAGCCCTGCTGCAAAGTATTGCATCAAAAATTGTAATTACACGCCCCTGTTAGACAGGGGCAGAAAAATTGGGCCTTAGGCACTGGTGCTGGTGCCACAACACTGCAACCCCTCACAGACACTCTAGTTGGAATGCAGGAACGAGCCCTGCTGCAAAGTATTACATCAAAAATTGTAATTACACGCCCCTGTTAAACAGGGGCTGAAAAATTGTGCCTTAGGCACTGGTGGTGGCGCCCAGAACCAAAAATGTTCTTACAAGCTATCAGCGTGATGATTGAGGAGGAAGAGGATAATTACTCAGGGATAGTCACTCAGCATCAGCATAGGCAGTCTTTGAAGGGATCTGAGATTTCAAAAAAAATTATTCAGTTACATCAGCATCAGGTGCTTGGTAGCTGGTGGTGATCCAAGACTCATTCATTTTTATGAAGGTCAGCCGATCGACCGAGTCGGTGGACAGACGCACCCTGTGATCGGTTACCACGCCTCCAGCAGCACTGAATGTGCGTTCCGAAAGAACGCTGGATGCAGGACAGGCCAGTAGCTCAATTGCATACTGTGCAAGCTCTGGCCAGTGATCCATCCTCAAGACCCAGTAACCCAGAGGATTTTCGGTGGGAAAGGTGTCCAAGTCTGATCTTGCCCCTAGGTATTCCTGCACCATGTAAAACAGACGCTGGCGATGGTTGCTGGAACCGATCATACCTTGGGGCTGCGGACCAAAAAATTGTCTGAACGCATCGGTCAGACGGCCACCTTCTCCACCGCTCCTTCTTTGACTGACCGAAGCCTCAGCAACACGTTGTCCAGAAACAGGAGTTTGTAACCTCCCAGTCTCTGGGAACGCATTGCACAGACCTTTCTGCAAGGCCTCCCGAAGATGTTTCATCCTCTGCTCCCTCTGCGATGGCAAGATAAGGTCCGCAACCTTACCCTTGTAACGTGGATCAAGGAGGGTTGCCAGCCAGTATTGGTCCTTCTCCTTGATACCACGAATACGAGGATCCTTACGCAGGCTTTGCAGGATCAGGGAGGCCATGCAGCGTAGGTTTGCTGAGGCATTCGGTCCGGAGTCCTCTGGGTCACTAAGGACAACAACGTCCGCAGCCACCTCCTCCCAGCCACGTACAAGTCCATGTGTTCCTTGGGACTGATCCCTTAAAGACTGCTGCTGATGCTGAGTGCCAGGCTCCACCTCCATACTGACACAATCTTCCTCCTCCTCCTCCTCCTCCTCGTCCTCTTCCTGTGTGATCGGCGGGCACGCAGGAACACTGTCTGGATAAAGGGGGCCTTGAGAGCTAAGGAAGTCCTCCTCTTCCTGCCTCTGTTCTGCCTCAAGTGCCCTGTCCATTATTCCACGCAGCGTGTGCTCCAACAGGTGGACAAGGGGGACAGTGTCACTGATGCATGCACTGTCAGTGCTCACCATCCTCGTGGCCTCCTCGAATGGTGACAGGACAGTGCATGCATCCCTGATCATGGCCCACTGGCGTGGGGAAAAAAAACCAAGCTCCCCTGACCCTGTCCTGGTGCCATAGTCGCACAGGTACTCATTGATGGCCCTCTGCTGCGTGTGCAGCCGCTGCAGCATGGCCAATGTTGAGTTCCACCTGGTGGGCATGTCACAGATTAGGCGGTTCTTGGGCAGGTTAAACTCCTTTTGGAGGTCCATCAGCCGAGCACTGGCATTATATGACCGGCGGAAATGCACACAGACTTTCCTGGCCTGCCTCAGGACATCCTGTAAGCCCGGGTACCTGCCCAAGAACCGCTGCACCACCAAGTTAAGGACGTGAGCCAAACAGGGCACATGGGTCATTTGTCCCTGTCGGAGGGCAGAGAGGAGGTTGGTGCCATTGTCGCAAACCACCATTCCTGCCTTAAGTTGGCGTGGCGTCAACCACCTCTGAACCTGCCCCTGCAGAGCTGACAGAACCTCTGCCCCAGTGTGGCTCCTGTCCCCCAAGCACACCAGCTCAAGCACCGCATGGCATCTTTTGGCCTGCGTACTTGCGTAGCCCCTTGAACGCCTACGGAGCACCGCTGGTTCCGAGGAAGAGGCCATGGAGGAAGAAGAAGAGGAGGGGGTGGAGGAGAGAGGTGTGTCACAATCAGCATTTTGGAGGCGTGGTGGCGGAACAACCTCCAACACTACTGCACCTTGTCCTGCATCCTTCCCAGCTGCCAGCAGAGTCACCCAATGCGCCGTGAAACTTAGGTAACGTCCCTGTCCATGCCTGCTGGACCATGAGTCAGCGGTAATATGCACCTTACCGCTGACCGCCCTGTCCAGCAAGGCATGGACATTGCCTTCCACATGCCGGTAGAGAGCCGGAATCGCCTTCCGTGAGAAAAAGTGGCGTTTGGGTACCTGCCACTGAGGAACCGCACATTCCACAAACTCACGGAAGGGGGCAGAGTCTACCAACTGAAAAGGCAGCAGTTGAAGTGCTAGCAATTTTGCCAAGCTAGCATTCAACCGCTGGGCATGTGGATGGCTGGGAGCAAACTTCTTTCGGCGGTGCAGCAGCTGGGGCAGGGAAATTTGCCTGGTACAATCTGACGTCGGTGTACCAAAAGCAGATTGCCCACAAGTACTTGGCTGTGACACACCTAATTCTACACCTTCATTCCTCTCACTGCAGGTCTCAGAGAGGACTGAAGGTCTAGTGGGGTTGGAAATCTCAGCTGATGAGGAGCAAGGAGAGATCCTCTTTGTTCTTTGGTGTGGGTCTTTTAGATACGCTTGCCAACGAACTGCATGGCAGGTCAACATATGTCTGGTCAAGCATGTGGTACCCAAGCGGGAGATGTTTTGGCCACGCGAGATACGCTTGAGACATATGTTGCAAATAGCAGCGGTGCGATCTGATGCACTCGTCTCAAAAAAGGCCCACACCAAAGAACTTTTTGAATAACGCGCAGAGACTGCAGCGCCCTGCACATGTGGAGCTTTGGGGTGTGATGCAGTCAATGTGCTGCCCTTAGGCTGGCCCCTGGAGGGCATCCTGCCTCGTTGGTGATGTGCCGCCGCCTCCTCCTCCTCCTCCTCCTCCTCCTCCTCCTCCTCTCTCCTATCAGGCACCCACGTTGAGTCAGTGACCTCATCATCCCCTCCCTCCTCATCACTGGAGCAAACCTGGCAGTATGCTGCAGCAGGGGGAGCATGACTGCCAGATTGCTGTCCTTCTTGGGCACCCCCTCTGTCCGTGCTCATGTTACTGCCTTCATCGAGCTCAGTATCGTCATCAGAGCCTTCCAAACGCTGGGCATCCTCCTGGAGCATGTACCCAACACTGTGGTCAAACAGTTCGAGGGAATCCTCATGAGGACATGGTGGAGCTAGGGAAGGAGTCACTGATGACATTGAGCTGAGGGAAGAGGCCGCTGCTTTGCCAGACAAAGCACCCTGGGCATGGGTGAGAGAGGATGAGGAGGATGAGGACGGCTTGGTCATCCACTCGACCAAGTCTTCCGCATGTTGCGGCTCAACACGGCCAGCTGCCGAAAAAAAGGCCAAGCGTGTCCCATGGCCACGTGCTGATGAGGATGCACCGTCTCCACGACCAGCACTAGACACAGAGCCTGCTTGCCCTCTCTTATTGGCTTGTGACTGTCTGCCTCTCCTTCTTGGCCTTCCAGACATACTAATGGCCTGTAGCTGCACTAAGCTGGGATAGAACACCTGTAATTTTCTTCAGGTAGCTTTATATACTGTAACCAGACAAGCCTGCCTGTTAGTAGGAAGATAACAGGAATGGATCTAGCTGAACACTGTGAGCAGGACGCACTGTACTAAATGTAAATAGTCTAGCTGCCTGACCGTGGTACTAATAGGATCAAATAGAACACCTGTAATTTTCTTCAGGTAGCTTTATATACTGTAACCAGACAAGCCTGCCTGTCAGTAGGAAGATAACAGGAACGGATCTAGCTGTACACTGTGAGCAGGACGCACTGTACTAAATGTAAATAGTCTAGCTGCCTGACCGTGGTACTAATAGGATCAAATAGAACACCTGTAATTTTCTTCAGGTAGCTTTATATACTGTAACCAGACAAGCCTGCCTGTCAGTAGGAAGATAACAGGAACGGATCTAGCTGAACACTGTGAGCAGGACGCACTGTACTAAATGTAAATAGTCTAGCTGCCTGACCGTGGTACTAATAGGATCAAATAGAACACCTGTAATTTTCTTCAGGTAGCTTTATATACTGTAACCAGACAAGCCTGCCTGTCAGTAGGAAGATAACAGGAACGGATCTAGCTGAACACTGTGAGCAGGACGCACTGCACTAAATGTAAATAGTCTAGAAGATAACAGGAACGGATCTAGCTGAACACTGTGAGCAGGACGCACTGCACTAAATGTAAATAGTCTAGAAGATAACAGGAACGGATCTAGCTGAACACTGTGAGCAGGACGCACTGCACTAAATGTAAATAGTCTAGAAGATAACAGGAACGGATCTAGCTGAACACTGTGAGCAGGACGCACTGCACTAAATGTAAATAGTCTAGAAGATAACAGGAACGGATCTAGCTGAACACTGTGAGCAGGACGCACTGCACTAAATGTAAATAGTCTAGAAGATAACAGGAACGGATCTAGCTGAACACTGTGAGCAGGACGCACTGCACTAAATGTAAATAGCAGGAACGGATCTAGCTGAACACTGTGAGCAGGACGCACTGCACTAAATGTAAATAGTCTAGAAGATAACAGGAACGGATCTAGCTGAACACTGTGAGCAGGACGCACTGCACTAAATGTAAATAGCAGGAACGGCTCTAGCTGAACACTGTGAGCAGGACGCACTGCACTAAATGTAAATAGCAGGAACGGATCTAGCTGAACACTGTGAGCAGGACGCACTGCACTAAATGTAAATAACAGGAACGGATCTAGCTGAACACTGTGAGCAGGACGCACTGCACTAAATGTAAATAGTCTAGAAGATAACAGGAACGGATCTAGCTGAACACTGTGAGCAGGACGCACTGCACTAAATGTAAATAGCAGGAACGGATCTAGCTGAACACTGTGAGCAGGACGCACTGCACTAAATGTAAATAACAGGAACGGATCTAGCTGAACACTGTGAGCAGGACGCACTGCACTAAATGTAAATAGCAGGAACGGATCTAGCTGAACACTGTGAGCAGGACGCACTGCACTAAATGTAAATAGCAGGAACGGATCTAGCTGAACATTGTGAGCAGGACGCACTGCACTAAATGTAAATTGCAGGAACGGATCTAGCTGAACACTGTGAGCAGGACGCACTGCACTAAATGTAAATAGTCTAGAAGATAACAGGAACGGATCTAGCTGAACACTGTGAGCAGGACGCACTGCACTAAATGTAAATAGCAGGAACGGATCTAGCTGAACACTGTGAGCAGGACGCACTGCATTAAATGTAAATAGTCTAGATAGAAGATAACAGGAACGGATCTAGCTAAACTGAATACAGTGTATATATATATATATGCAACACCTGGGATGCATATATATACACAATACACTGTAAGTGCAGCTAACTGACTGACTGTTCTGCCTAATCTATCTAACTCAAATCAAATGACACTGTCTCTCTCTCTCTCTATCTCTCAGCACACCGGAACACACACTACACAGGGCCGCCGTGCAGGCGGCCTTATATAGTGTGGGGTGTGTACTAAATCCCCTGAGCCATAATTGGCCAAAGCCACCCTGGCTTTGGCCAATTACAGCTCTCTCTACTGACGGCGCTGTGATTGGCCAAGCATGCGGGTCATAGTGCATGCTTGGCCAATCATCAGCCAGCAATGCACTGCGATGCCGCAGTGAATTATGGGCCGTGACGCGCCACACGAATTTAGCGCGAACGGCCCATATCGTTCGCAATTCGGCGAACGGGCGAACAGCCGATGTTCGAGTCGAACATGGGTTTGTCTCGAACACGAAGCTCATCTCTACTCCTGGGGTACATGTGGTCATGAAATATTATATTTCAGTCATGTTGCTGTAATATATAACTTTTGTTACTATATAAGTTAAGTTTGGATGCAAAAATATTACCTGCTATTAATATATTTCAAAAACTTAAAACAAATACTTCATTCTAATGTAAACCACAACACATTGAGGCCTTTTAACCGCTTGCCGATATACGTCGATATACGTCGGCAGAAGGGCACGTACAGGCAGATTAACGTACCTGTACGTTGCCCTTTAAGAAGCAGTTGGTGGGCGTGACCTCCGTGAGTGTGATCGCAGGTCGCATGGACTCGATGTCCACAGGGATACCCGCGATCGTCTCACGGAGAGGAAGAACAGGGAAATGCTGATGTAAACAAGCATTTCCCCATTCTGCCTAGTGACACTGACACTGATCACAGCTCCCTGTAATCAGGGGCGGTGATCAGTGTTGTGTCACACATAGCCCATCCCCTCCACAGTTAGAATCACTCCCTAGGACACACTTAACCCCTTCACTGCCCCCCAGTGGTTAACCTCTTCACTGCCAGTCACATTTACACAGTAATCACAGTAATCAATGCATTTTTAATCGCACTGATCGCTGTATAAATGTGAATGGTCCCAAAATAGCGCCAAAAGTGTCCGATCTGTCCACCATAATGTCACAGTCATGATAAAAATTGCTGATTGCTGCCATTACTAGTAAAAAAAAAAAATATTAATAAAAATGCCTTAAAACTATCCCCTATTTTGTAGACGCTATAACTTTTGCGCAAACCAATCAATAAACGCTTATTGTGTTTTTTTTTTACCAAAAATATGTAGAAGAATATGTATCGGCCTAAACTGTGGGGAAAAATGTTTTTTTATATATTTTTTTGGATATTTATTATAGCAAAAAGTAAAAAATATGCGTTTTTTTCAAAATTGTCGCTATTTTTTTGTTTATAGCACAAAAAACAAAAACCAAAAATACCACCAAAAGAAAGCGCTATTTGTGGGGAAAAAAGGGCGTCAATTTTGTTTGGGAGCCACGTTGCACGACCGCGCAATTGTCAGTTAAAGCGACGCAGTGCCGCATCGCAAAAAATGCTCTGGTCTTTTGCCAGCCAAATGGTCTGGGGCTTAAGTGGTTAAATGCTCAAATCATATACAATTATCGAAAATTTTATAGTTGTCTAACTTCTATTTATACCATCTGTGAATACCTTCTTACTACCATACATTCTGAAATCTATAAAATAAAACTTAGGACCTTCAGCAGCAATCTTCCTAATGCCATTATGATGTACGTTAGCTATATTTTATTAATATGCTCCTATAACAACACTAGCATAAAATGTTCTCCAACTACCAAATACCTGTGTAGCCTTTAATATTCCCTAGTAAATCTGACAAAAAAATATTTATCTCACATTTGGATATATACAAATATAATCACAAGCCTGGAGACTTAGATTCTATTTTCTTTCATCTCTACAAGCAATGAAAAAGATGGATTTTTGATTCATAAATGTTTACAATACATGTTTTGATTCAATGGTAAAAAATAAAATGTCTTGATTTGAAATAAGGATGAGAAACAAATGATTGTGTCACATAATATACAAACATTTGCAGATAATAATTTAATGGAATTATGTAACAGGTTTCTTAGAAACCATAACTTAGTTTAATGTGTATAATTTCAGTTTGCATTAGCAGAAAGCTCAGTTTTCATTGGAACAGAATTTACAGGCAATGTTTAGTTATTAAAAATAGAAGGACCTGGATATTTTTAAAGGCCACTTACACCCAGACTGGTCATAGCAGAGTAACCAACGTCAGTACGTGTGTAAGAACGTGGGTAATTAACTCACTAATACTGTAGACATAAATAATATCAGTATTATTATTCAGGACCCACTTCCGTCATTTCTTGCACATGCGAAATTGTTAACAGATATCATGGAGCTGGATTAGATGTCAAATGTGCATCTTTTAACCACTTCAGCCCCGGAAGGATTTACCCCCTTCCTGACCAGAGCACTTTTTACAATTTGGCACTGCGTCGCTTTAACTGCTAATTGCGCGGTCATGCAATGCTGTAACCAAACGAAATTTGCGTCCTTTTCTTCCTACAAATAGAGCTTTCTTTTGATGGTATTTGATCACCTCTGCTGTTTTTATTTTTTGCGCTATAAACGGAAAAAGACCGAAAATTTTGAAAAAAAATGATATTTTCTACTTTTTGTTATAAAAAAAATCCAATAAACTCAATTTTAGTCATACATTTAGGCTAAAATGTATTCGGCCACATGTCTTTGGTAAAAAAAATGTCAATAAGCGTATATTTATTGGTTTGCGCAAAAGTTATAGCGTCTACAAACTAGGGTACATTTTCTGGAATTTACACAGCTTTTAGTTTATGACTGCCTATGTCATTTCATGAGGTGCTAAAATGGCAGGGCAGTACAAAACCCCCCAAATGACCCCATTTTGGAAAGTAGACACCCCAAGGAAATTGCTGAGAGGCATGTTGAACTCATTGAATATTTATTTTTTTTGTCCCAAGTGATTGAATAATGACAAAAAAATAAAAAATAAATTAAAAAAAAAAAAAATTACAAAAAGTTGTCACTAAATGATATATTGCTCACACAAGCCATGGGCATATGTGGAATTGCACCCCAAAATACATTCAGCTGCTTCTCCTGAGTATGGGGATACCACATGTGTGGGACTTTTTGGGAGCCTAGCCGCGTACGGGGCCCCGAAAACCAAGCACCGCCTTCAGGATTTCAAAGGGCATAAATTTTTGATTTCACTCCTCACTACCTATCACAGTTTTGAAGGCCATAAAATGCCAAGATGGCACAAAACCCCCCCAAATGACCCCATTTTGGAAAGTAGACACCCCAAGCTATTTGCTGAGAGGCATGTTGTGTCCTTGGAATATTTTATTTTTTGACACAAGTTGCGGGAAAGTGACAATTTTTTTTTTTTTTTTGCACAAAGTTGTCACTAAATGATATATTGCTCAAACATGCCATGGGCATATGTGGAATTACACCCCAAAATACATTCTGCTGCTTCTCCTGAGTACGGGGATACCACATGTGTGGGACTTTTTGGGAGCCTAGCCGCGTACGGGGCCCCGAAAACCAAGCACCGCCTTCAGGATTTCTAAGGGCATACATTTTTGATTTCACTCCTCACTACCTATCACAGTTTTGAAGGCCATAAAATGCCAAGATGGCACAAAATCCCCCCAAATGACCCCATTTTGGAAAGTAGACACCCCAAGCTATTTGCTGAGAGGCATGTTGAGTCCATGGAATATTTTATATTTTGACACAAGTTGCGGGAATGTGACAATTTTTTTTTTTTTTTTTTGCACAAAGTTGTCACTAAATGATATATTGCTCAAACATGCCATGGGCATATGTGGAATTACACCCCAAAATACATTCTGCTGCTTCTCCTGAGTACGGGGATACCACACGTGTGGGACTTTTTGGGAGCCTAGCCGCGTACGGGGCCCCGAAAACCAAGCACCGCCTTCAGGATTTCTAAGGGCATAAATTTTTGATTTCACTCCTCACTACCTATCACAGTTTTGAAGGCCATAAAATGCCAAGATGGCACAAAACCCCCCCAAATGACCCCATTTTGAAAAGTAGACACCCCAAGCTATTTGCTGAGAGGCATGTTGAGTCCATGGAATATTTTATATTTTGACACAAGTTGCGGGAAAGTGACAATTTTTTTTTTTTTTTTTTGCACAAAGTTGTCACTAAATGATATATTGCTCAAACATGCCATGGGCATATGTGGAATTACACCCCAAAATACATTCTGCTGCTTCTCCTGAGTACGGGGATACCACACGTGTGGGACTTTTTGGGAGCCTAGCCGCGTACGGGGCCCCGAAATCCAATCACCGCCTTCAGGATTTCTAAGGGCGTTAATTTTTTATTTCACTTCTCACTACCCATCACAGTTTCGAAGGCCATAAAATGCCAAGATAGCACAAAACCCCCCAAAATGATCCCATTTTGGAAAGTAGACACCCCAAGCTATTTGCTGAGAGGCATGGCGAGTATTTTGCAGCTCTCATTTGTTTTTGAAAATGAAGAAAGACAAGAAAAATGTATTTTTTTTTTTCTTTTTTCAATTTTCAAAAGTTTGTGACAAAAAGTGAGGTCTGCAAAATACTCACTATATCTCTCAGCAAATAGCTTTGGGTGTCTATTTTCCAAAATGGGGTCATTTGGGGGGGGGGTTGTGCCATCTGGGCATTCCATGGCCTCCGAAACTGTGATAGGCAGTGAAGAGTGAAATCAAAAATTTACGCCCTTAGAAAGCCTGAAGGCGGTGCTTGGTTTTCGGGGTCCCGTACGCGGCTAGGCTCTCAAAAAGTCTCACACATGGGGTATCCCCGTATTCAGGAGAAGCAATAGAATGTATTTTGGGGTGTAATTTCACATATTCCCATGGCATGTTTGAGCAATATATCATTTAGTGACAACTTTGTGAAAAAAAAAAAAAAAATTGTATTTTTCCCGCAACTTGTGTCACAATATAAAATATTCCATGGACTCGACATGCCTCTCAGCAAATAGCTTGGGGTGTCTACTTTCCAAAATGGGGTCATTTGGGGGGGTTTTGAACTGTCCTGGCATTTTATGCACAACATTTAGAAGCTTATGTCACACATCACCCACTCTTCTAACCACTTGAAGACAAAGCCCTTTCTGACACTTTTTGTTTACATGAAAAAATTATTTTTTTTTGCAAGAAAATTACTTTGAACCCCCAAACATTATATATTTTTTTAAAGCAAATGCCCTACAGATTAAAATGGTGGGTGTCTCATTTTTTTTTTTCACACAGTATTTGCGCAGCGATTTTTCAAGCGCATTTTTTGGGGGAAAAACACACTTTTTAACATTTTAATGCACTAAAACACACTATATTGCCCAAATGTTTGATGAAATAAAAAAGATGATCTTAGGCCGAGTACATGGATACCAAACATGACATGCTTTAAAATTGCGCACAAACGTGCAGTGGCGACAAACTAAATACATTTTTAAAAGTCTTTAAAAGCCTTTACAGGTTACCACTTTAGATTTACAGAGGAGGTCTACTGCTAAAATTACTGCCCTCGATCTGACCTTCGCGGTGATACCTCACATGCATGGTGCAATTGCTGTTTACATTTGATGCCAGACCGACGCTTGCGTTCGCCTTTGTGCGAGAGCAGGGGGGGGGCAGGGGTGCTTTTTTTTTTTTTTCCTTATTATTTTTTTGCTTTTTTATCTTATTTTTAAACTGTTCCTTTCATTTTTATTTTTTTTTAATCATTTTTATTGTTATCTCAGGGAATGTAAATATCCCCTATGATAGCAATAGGTAGTGACAGGTACTCTTTTTTGAAAAAATTGGGGTCTATTACACCCTAGATCTCTCCTCTGCCCTCAAAGCATCTGACCACACCAAGATCGGTGTGATAAAATGCTTTCCCAATTTCCCAATGGCGCTGTTTACATCCGGCGAAATCTAAGTCATGAAATGCTCGTAGCTTCCGGTTTCTTAGGCCATAGAGATGTTTGGAGCCATTCTGGTCTCTGATCAGCTCTATGGTCAGCTGGCTGAATCACCGGCTGCATTCTCAGGTTCCCTGTTGGGACAGGAGAGCCAGAGAAAAACATGGAAGACGGTGGGGGGGGGGCATTCCCTCCCACTGCTTGTAAAAGCAGTCTAGAGGCTAATTAGCCACTAGGATTGCTTTTACATGAAAGCCGACCGCTGGCTGAAAAGAATGATACCAAGATGATACCTAAACCTGCAGGCATCATTCTGGTATAACCACTCAAAGTCCAGCAACATACCAGTACATTGCTGGTCCTTGTTGGGCATACATTGTAAACTTTTTTTCATGCAGCCTGTGGGCTGAACGAAAAAAAGATCTTGATCGGTGGGTATGCCCACCATTAGAATACCTCCCTTCATCCACCCACTTCTAATGATGGGCATACATGCACCGTTTTATATATGCCGAAGCATGGAGGCATCCTCCCACAAAAGGCAGGAGCAAATCGCTCCTCCACCCACTGCTGCCCCCACGCTTCGGCATATATGCTGAAGTATGTAACTGTGGTGGTGAAATCACCTCCGACAGCGCTGGAGTCACGGCTTTATGTATCGTGGGAGCAAACGCTGTTGCTGTCAAGATAAATATATCCGCGCTGCAACTGAATGGCGTACCTGCTAAGCAAATGATGGTAACCAAAGTAACATTACAGTATAACAGTAATACTTACCATACCTGCAAAGCAAATACAAAAAAAAAAAACATAGTAAAAAATAAAACATTTAACGCAACCTGTGCCTACCTAAAATATATATATGCCGAAGCATGGGGGCATCCTCCCACAAAAGGCAGGAGCAAATTGCTCCTCCACCCACTGTTGCCCCCACGCTTCGGCATATATGCTGAAGTATGTAACTGTGGTGGTGAAATCACCTCCGACAGCGCTGGAGTCACGGCTTTATGTATCGTGGGAGCAAACGCTGTTGCTGTCAAGATAAATAAATCCGCGCTGCAACTGAATGGCGTACCTGCTAAGCAAATGATGGTTAACAAAAAACAAAGTAACATTACAGTATAACAGTAATACTTACCATACCTGCAAAGCAAATACAAAAAAAAAAACATAGTAAAAAATAAAACATTTAACGCAACCTGTGCCTACCTAAAATATATATATGCCGAAGCATGGGGGCATCCTCCCACAAAAGGCAGGAGCAAATCGCTCCTCCACCCACTGCTGCCCCCACGCTTCGGCATATATGCTGAAGTATGTAACTGTGGTGGTGAAATCACCTCCGACAGCGCTGGAGTCACGGCTTTATGTATCGTGGGAGCAAACGCTGTTGCTGTCAAGATAAATAAATCCGCGCTGCAGCTGAATGGCGTACCTGAAAACAAAAAAATGGTTAAAACACATTAAACTATAAAAAAATTACATACCTGAAAAGCAAACATGATAAAACATAACAATAAAACATTGCAGAATAGAATACAGTAAAAAAGAGCAGAACAATAGAGAGAAAATCGAGAGAGAGAGAACAATAAAACGACAACTATTTTTGGTTTTTTTATTTTATATTTTTTTTGTGTATTTTTTTTTACTTTTTTTTTTTTTTTACATTTTTTTTTTATAACTGTAACTTTTAAAACAGTAACGGTTCCAGGTTTGGGTCTCTCAAAATGCGATGGCATCTTGGGAGACCCTGTGAAAGTGTGTCCTAGTCTGTGCAGTGCTGTACCCTACGCTAAAACTCAACTAGTGTATGGTAGCGTTCAAAACATTCACCAATGCAAAGACCAGGATTGCCAGGACAGGAGGGACAATAATACCGGGTGTCACGCCTAAATCCGCGCTTGCTGCAGACACGACATTTTCTTTGGGGGGCTCGTTGGGTAGGGGTACTCGGGATGGCATAAGGAAAATGCCTCTCATGCAGCCGGCCTACTGCATTTGGTTGGGGAAGGTGAGGTGGAGCACCGTCTGGAAACAGAAGGGCTCTGACGATCTCTTCCTGGAATTTAAGGAAGGATCCAGTCCGTCCTGAAGCTCTGTATTGCACATGAGCGTTCAGCAAAGCCAATTGAAATAAGTATACAGACACTTTTTTGTACCAGCATCTGGCCTTACGGGCAATTAGGTACGGCGCCAACAACTGGTCGTTGAGGTCCACCCCTCCCATATTTTGGTTATATTCGTGGACACAGAGGGGTTTCTCCACAACACCAGTCGCCGTAGTAATTTGGGTCGTCGTGTCTGCATGAAGGGAGGTAAGAACGAAAACATTCTTATTGTCCCTCCACTTCATAGCGAGCAAGTTATTACACTGCAAGCAGGCTCTCTCCTCCAGCCTAAGACGGGAATCTACAAGCCGCTGAGGAAAGCCCCGGCGATTAGGTCGCACGGTGCCACATGCTCCAATCTGATGATCAAACAAGTGACTAAAAAGTGGCACGCTCGTGTAATAATTGTCCACGTACAGGTGGTACCCCTTTCCGAATAAGGGTGACACCAAGTCCCACACTATCTTGCCAGCGCTTCCTATGTAGTCAGGGCAGTTTGTCGGCTCTACGTGACTATCTTTGCCCTCGTAAACCATAAATCTACATGTATAGCCTGTGGCCCTGTCACAGAGCTTATACATCTTGACCCGGTATCTGGCACGCTTGCTGGGAAGGTACTGTTTGAATGACAAGTGGCCAGAAAATTTAATCAGGGACTCATCAACGCAGACAACTTGATGGGGAGTAAACAAGTCTGCAAAACGTTGGTTGAAGTGGTTTACGAGGGGCCGAATTTTGTAGAGCCGATCGTATTCAGGGTCTCCACGAGGACGACAGAGTTCATTGTCGTTGAAGTGCATGAACCGCAAAATCTGCTCGTATCGTGCCCTGGTCATGGAGGCAGAGAACACGGGCATATGGTGAATTGGGTCAGTGGACCAATATGACCGCAACTCACTCTTTTTGGTTATGCCCATGTTGAGGGAAAGGCCCAGAAAGATCTTAAATTCGGAGACCGTAATTGGTCTCCAATCTCTGGCAAGGGAGGACTGGGGAATAGTGGCGATGTGTTGACCAGCGTATAAATTGCTTTGGTCCACAATAGATCTATAGAGATCTTCGGTGAAAAACAGTGAATAAAAATCCAGTGGCGTAAAATCAACTGTTTCCACCTGAATTCCGGGTTGGCCAGTGAATGGGGGCAATACGGGTGCTGCAGAAGTGGTGGGTACCCAATTCGGATTGGCGAATGCAGCAGGAAGGGCACTATGGGCACGACGGGCCTGTGTTCGTCTTCTTGGTGGCAGCGGGACCCTACTAGTGCTTGCCACCTCACCAGCTTGAACTGCACTTATGGGACTCGCCACGTCACCACGTGATACTGCAGTGCTGGATGTACGACCAGGGTATACTAGGCCTCTGGTGCTTGCCAGTTCACCAGAAGGAATAGCGGCACTAGTACTGCTCTGCTCCATACGAGGGACCTGCGGTTCTTGCACTTCAAGGACAGAAGAAGAAGTTCAGGGTCTGGTACGCCTGACCCTATCAGGGACCACAACTCCGTCGTCAGAGCTATCTGTCATGGAGCCGCTGTCCTCTACAGGATCGTATTCTGAGCCTGAACTTGACTGATGAGTGACTTCCTCTTCACTATCTGTCATGCTCAGAAACGTGTAGGCCTCTTCACTAGTGTACCTTCGATTTGCCATTTTGGGCTCTAAATTTAGGGGTACACTAGTGAGACTCACAGGCAAAAAAGCTCCTGACTGTCAGCGACTGATTCAAAACGCTACCAAAAAACTGTTAGCGATCGCAGGGATCAGGCCTGACTCTGCGAACGCTGCAGTTATGTGTGCTTAGTGTTTTGTGACAGTTATCGATCGATACTGCACTTGGGTGGGCTGGGCTGGGTTGGGCCGAGGAGCAAAACGCAGGTGCTAGCAGGTATCTGGGTTGATCCCGCTAACATTGCGTTTTTTTGGGGACCCTAAACTGCTGGGGAGTATAGATCTGATCGGATCAGATATCGATCCGTTCAGATACTATAGCACTAAGGGAGGTGTATGCTGCGTGCGTGGGTGTTAGCGGTACTGGCGCTAACCTGACGCTGCCTGGGGCGACGCAGACCTTATCTGACCCTAAAAACTTAACTTATATCACCGCCGGGCAATTAGGGGGTTAAACCTTTATAAGGTAATAAACGGCGGGTGCCCTAAAACTGTAATAAACTATAATAAACTATAAAAAACTACAAAAAACAAACCAACTAACCAGCGTCACTCGTAACAATTATATGGTGATCACTGGTGAAGGGGTTAACTAGGGGGCAATCAAGGGGTTAAAACCTTTAGAAGGTAGTATATGGGGGTCCCCGTCGCTATAAAAAACACTGACGGCGAACCTATATACTTACCTCCCTAACTAGCGTCACCTGTGTCACTAATACAGCGATCAGAAAAACGATCGCTTAGTAACACTGGCGACGGGGGGTGATCACGGGGTTAAAACTTTATTAGGGGGGGTTAGGGGGGTACCCTGGACCTAAGGGGGGGTACCCTAGACCTAAAGGGGGCTAACCTAACTGCCCTAACACTTGTAACTGACACAAACTGACACCAATGCAATAATCAGAAAAAAAAAAACCTGCTATTGGTGTCAGTATGTGTGGGGGTACAGGGGGGTGATCAGGGGGTGACTGGGGGGTGACAGGGGGGTGACAAGTGTGCCTGCGTGTTCTACTGTTAGTGTAGTGTTGGTGCACTTACTTGGATGTCTTCTCTCCTCGGTGCCGGATCAAAAAGACCGGCTCGAGGAGAGATGACATCACTTCCTCTGCTTCTGTTTACATTCACAGAAGCCGAGGAAGCTCGTCATTAGCCAGGAGCGATCGCGAGGGGGGAGCCACGAATGAGTGGCCTCCCCCTCACCTTCGATCGACCCTGACCTCGATCCGACCGCCGCTGGCACCGGGGGGGGTCCGATCGGACCCCCCACCCGCGGGCAGGCAAGGACGTACCTGTAAGTCCTTTTGCCTGCCCGTGCCATTCTGTCGACGTATATAGTCGTGCGGCGGTCGGCAAGTGGTTAAAGTGTAACTCCACTTTTGTTATTCTGAAGCAATCCATGTGTGTTTGCCTGTGCCTCTGTACTGAGTGAAGTGGTTTCATAATTAACTGTCAGGTGTGCAGCTGCAGGGCACTAATGAGGAAGTCTATTGGGCCTGCATCCCTTTAGACATGTTCCTATTGAAAGTATCTCTCCAAAAATGACATTTTTGTTGCAGGAGATGCCTGACATCTGACTTGTTTCTTAGGCAGACTTCTGGGAAAATTTGTGAGCTAATCACACAAGCAGGAAATGATGTTTCTGGGGAGTGGTCAGTACACATTTTGTGTGCAGAACTCCTCTATGTAGCCATATTGCAATGTATTTTCAGAAAATTACAGTGGCTGCAGATTGAAATGGGAAGGTAATTTTTAATAACATTCAATCAGAATATGATTAGTATCGCAATTATATGTGCTATATTATTTTTTCTTTATTTGCTATATTTTTCCCCCAGTGGAGTTACCATTTAATGTCTGCCTCACAAATAAATTGCTCTATCATAGGAGTTAGAAGGTATATTAGAGGTACCCCCCCCCCCAAAAAAATAATACCAAACAAAGCAATCAATAACAATCTATGCCCTATACTACTATGCTATCAAAAATAAAATCAAAAATGAAATAGATAATTGTTGTATATTGCTATTTAGACATTTTATTTGTTTTGTGTGACTCCACTTTGGTCCATAAGCTCATGTGGATCGAAGCCTGTATATATATATATATATATATATATATTACTGCAATACTAGTGCTCACATCTGAACTCTGTCATTCCTTTACTCCCACACAGTGGTGGCTCGTCCATAGGGGGCGCGCGGGCACCCCAACCCCCCCCCCCCCCCCCAGCTAGTCACAAAAATAAAAAAATTAAAATATTAAAATAAAAAATGGCCCTTAAAAAAAAAAAGTCCTTTAAGTGCACTGTGTTCGGGCACCGGACACAGTGCACTATGGGAAGCGTGACGCCAATGCAATCATTCGATTGCAGGCGAGATGATTCATTTGCGGGGTTTTGTGAGGCTTTGTGGTGCAATGCACAGCGCCTCTACACTCCCTCATGTGCCATTCTCCTTGATGTCTTTCTGTTGATGATTGGCACTGCTGTAGGACAAGAGCAGTGCTTTCCCCAGAGCAGTGATGTCACTTCTGGTTTCTGTGCCAGTGGGAAATCGGCTCCATGATCATGAATGAAGAAACAAGGTACTGTAATCTGAACAGTGAGTCTGATGCCCTGTCAGTGTCTGTCCAGTGTCCACTATACAGCAGCACCTTGTACTGTGATTTCATCATTGCACATGATCTCCTGTATACCATGAGTAGGGATGAGCTTTGCGTTTCAGTCAAACCCATGTTCGTCTCGAACATTGTCTGTTCGATCGTTCGCCAGGGTGGCTTTGGACAATTATGGCTCAGGGGGTTTAGTACACTCCCCACACTATATAAGGCCGCCTGCACGTCGGCCCTGTGTAGTGTATTCCGGCGTTGAGAGACAGAGACAGAGAGACAGTGTCATTTGATTTAAGTTAGATAGATTAGGCAGGACAGTCAGTCAGTTAGCTGCACTTACAGTGTATTGTGTATATATATGCATCCCGGGTGTTGTATATATATATATATATATATATATATATATATATATATATATATATATATATATATATATATATATATATACACTGTATTCAGTTTAGCTAGATCCATTCCTATTATTATCTTCCTACTGACAGGCAGGCAGGTGTTGTTACAGTATTTGAAGAAAATTGCTGGTGTTCTTCTGATCCTATTAGTCCTATTAGCTACAGTATTTACAGTTAGTGTAGTGCGTCCTCTGCACAGTGTGCACCTAAAGCTACCTGTAGAAGATTGGTGGTGTTTTTCTGATCCTATCACTACCGCAGGCAGCTACATTATTTTTTAGTGTAGTGCGACCTCTGCACAGTGTTCAGCTAAAGCTCCAAGTTAGTGTAGTGCAACCTCTGCACGGTGTTCAGCTAAAGCTCCAAGTTAGTGTAGTGCGACCTCTGCACAGTGTTCAGCTAAAGCTCCAAGTTAGTGTAGTGCGACCTCTGCACAGTGTTCAGCTAAAGCTACAAGTTAGTGTAATGTGACCTCTGCACAGTGTTCAGTTAAAGCTACAAGTTAGTGTAGTACGACCTCTGCACAGTGTTCAGCTAAAGCTACAAGTTAGTGTAGTGCAACCTCTGCACAGTGTTCAGCTAAAGGTACCAGTAGAAGGTTGATGTTGTTTTCCTGATCCTATCACTACCGCAGGCAGCTACATTATTTACACGTTAGTGTAGTGCGACCTCTGCACAGTGTTCAGCTAAAGCTACAAGTTAGTGTAGTGCGACCTCTGCACAATGTTCAGCTAAAGCTACAAGTTAGTGTAGTGCGACCTCTGCACAGTGTTCAGCTAAAGCTACCTGTAGAAGGTTGGTGGTGTTTTCCTGATCCTATCACTACAGCAGGCAGCTACATTATTTACACGTTAGTGTATTGCGACCTCTGTACAGTGTTCAACTAAATCTACCTGTAGAAGGTTGGTGGTGTTTTTCTGATCCTATCACTACCGCAGGCAGCTACATTATTTACATGTTAGTGAAGTGCGACCTCTGCACAGTGTTCAGCTAAAGCTACCTGTAGAAGGTTGGTGTTGTTTTCCTGATCCTATCACTACCGCAGGCAGCTACATTATTTACACATTAGTGTAGTGCGATCTCTGCACAGTGTTCAGCTAAAGCTACAAGTTAGTGTAGTGCGACCTCTGCACAGTGTTCAGCTAAAGCTACCTGTAGAAGGTTGGTGGTGTTTTCCTGATCCTATCACTACCGCAGGCAGCTACATTATTTAAATGTTAGTGTAGTGCATCCTCTGCACAGTGTTCAGCTAAAGCTACAAGTTAGTGTAGTGCGACCTCTGCACAGTGTTCAGCTAAAGCTACAAGTTAGTGTAGTGCGACCTCTGCACAGTGTTCAGCTAAAGCTACCTGAAAAAGATTGGTGGTGTTCTCATACTAATAATACTACAGGCAGGCAGTTGATTTTGCTAGCTGCAGTATCAGTATATATATATATATATATATATCCCAGCTTAGTGCAGCTACATCTCACTGCAGGCCATTAGTATGTCTGGAAGGCCAACAAGGAGAGGCAGACAGTCACAAGCCAATAAAAGAGGGCAAGCAGGCTCTGTGTCTAGAGGCAACAGTGCTGATCATGGACACGGTGCATCTTCATCAGCATGTGGCCGTGGGACACACTTGGCCTTTTTTTCGGCAGCTGGCCATGTTTAGCCGCAACATGCGGAAGACTTGGTCGAGTGGATGACCAAGCCGCCATCATCCTCCTCATCCTCTCTCACCCATGCTCAGGGTACTTTGTCTGGCAAAGCAGCTGCCAACGCGGCCTCTTCCCTCGGCTCAATGGCATCAGTGACTCCTTCCCTAGCGTGTAATTACAATTTTTGATTCAATTCTTTGCAGCAGGGCTAGTTCCTGCGCTCCAACTAGAGTATCTGTGAGGGGTTGCAGCGTTGTGGCACCAGCACCAGTGCCTAAGGCCCAATTTATCAGCCCCTGTTCAACAGGGACATGTAATTAGAATTCTTGATGTAATATTTCACAGCAGGGCCCGTTTCTGTGCCCACAAAGAGTAACTGTGAGGACTTACAGTGTTGTAGCAACAGCACCACCACCACCACCACCAAAGGCCCAATTTTTCTGTCCCTGTTCAACAGGTGCTTGTAATTACAATTCTTGATCTAATATTTCACAGCAAGGCCCTGTGAGGGCTTATAGTGTTGTGGCCACAACAACACCTAAGGCCCAAATTTCTGCTGAGTATATAGGGCAGGCCCCTACTTTCAAACATCCAACTTACAAACGACTCCTACTTGCAAACGGAAGGAGACAACAGAAAGTGAGATGAAATCTACCCCTAGGAAGGGAAATTCTCTCCTGTAAGAGTTAATATGGGAAAAACTTTTCTCCTTTACACTGATGCTTTATCAGCAATCCTTGTTTCATTAAAACCCTGATTCACTGATAACCCTTTGGCCAATCATGGCTTTAGGGGGACTAAGTTCACACCCTACACTATATAAGGCTGCTTACAGAGCGGCCATGTGTAGTGTTGTTGATAGCTTGAGTCAGATTAAGCAGGCAGGTTATTCAGTTAGTGGCAGTGTATTTGATATGTCTACAATCAGTCTAGTATATATATATATATATATATATATATATATATATATATATATATATATATATATATATTCTGCATTTAGCATAGACTATATATTCAGTGTTTACTCAGTCAGTGCAGGCAGTGTATTTATATGTATATATATATATATATATATATATATATATATATATATATATGTATATATGCTCTTCATTCAATGTAGCCTATATAGTTGCTAATACAATGCAGACGGTGTACACAGTATCTAATACAGTGTGTACAGTTTCTACTACACTTCTGGTGATGTACACAGTATACAATACAGTGCAGCCGTTGTCAACTTTCTAATACACTTCAGTTGGTGTACACAGTATCTAATACAGTTTAGTGTGGTGTTTCAAAACAAAAAATACATCATGTCCAGAAGGCCACCAAGGAGAGGCAGATGCACACAGGCCACTAAAAGAGGGCAAGCAGCCTCTGTGTCCACAGTTAACAGTGGTGGTCGTGGACATGGTGCATCCTCTGCAGGTGGCCGTGGGGCACGCTTGTCCTTTTTTGCTGCTGCTGGCCGTGTTCTTGAGCCACAACATGCAGAAGAGTTGGTGGAGTGGATAACAAAACTGTCCTCATCCTCCTCATCCTCTGTCACACAGGCTCAGAGTAGTTTGCCTTCCAATGCACTTGCCAAAGCGGCCTATTCCACCGCCTCCTTGTCCACAGTCACTCCTTCCATAGCCCCACCATCATGCACAGAGGAGTCCTGAGAATTATTCGACCACAGTATTGGTTATATACTGCTGGAGGATGCGCACCGATTTGAAGGCTTTGATGTTGGTTCCCAGGTTGAGGAAGTGAGTGCCACAGAAGGACAAGAAACTGGCAGTCATGTTTCACAGCAGGGCCCGTTCCTGCACCCAACAAGAGTATCTGTGATGGGTTACAGTGTTGTGGTACCACCACCACCCAAGTCCCAATTTTTCTGCCCCTGTTTAAGAGGGGCATGTAATTACAATTCTTGATATAATATTTCACAGCAGGGACCGTTCCTGCACCCAACAAGAGTAACTGTGAGGGCTAACAGTGTTCTGGTACCACCAACACCTAAGGCCCAATTTTCTGCAGAGTATATAGGGCAGGCTGTATAGTATATATACTGATGTTCAGAGTATATAGTGCCTGGGGGCCTGGGGGACCCCCACGCCATTTTTTAAAAAAAAATTGTTGCCGGGTTCCCCTTAATATCCATACTAGACCTGAAGGGCCTGGTATTGATTTTGGGGGGGACATCCATGCCATATTTTTTTTTCATATTTTTATCTATATTTCCAGGATCCGACAATACATTACAGCTGCGAGCAGTTTTACATTTTTTCCTTTAGAAATTTAATTTTGCTGTGGCACTGTTATAAACATGGGAAAGATGAGCTACTTTACAGGCATATTAAGGACACCCCCCAGCCACGATATTTAAAGTAATATTTCATTTTTATTGTTTCACTTTAAGCATTATTAAAATCACTGCTCCCGAAAAAATGGCCATTTTTAAAACTTTTTTTGCATTGATACATGCCCCTTGGGGCAGGCAGGACCCAGGTCCCAAACACTTTTCATGGCAATAACTTGCATATTATCCTTTAAAATGAGCACTTTTGATTTTTCATGTTCACGTCCCATAGACTTTAACGGTGTTCGCGTGTTGGAAATTTTTTTTTTGCCTGTTCGCATGTTCTGCTGCGAACCGAACAGGGGGGGTGTTCGGCTCATCATTACTGTGCAATACTCAAGAAGCAACGATCTTCACATCTCCCAGCAAGTGTTACCCATAACACAATTCTCTAAGAACCTTGTAGTTACCATAGGCAATATTCCTTATAAAGTTAGCTGCATATATTAGTAGTACAGCTTAAATATAAAAGAAAAGAGGAACAAGAGTGCCTGTATACAAAAATCCACTGGCTACCTAGGTACACAAGAGATCCACCAATAACACAAAATCCTGCTGTTCAACAAAAGGAAAGTAGAGTGTCGCAAGTGAGAGCAATAATTCTAGTGGCAGACCTCCTATGTAACTCTAAAACTGGTAACCTGTATAGGCTTTTAAAGTTGAATGGAGAATTTCAGGTACCATAGTTTGGCTCCGTTCCGCAGGCATACGCAATTTTAAAGTGTGACATGTTAGGTATCTATTTACTCAGCATAACATCATCTTTCATATTTTACCAAATTGGTGTTATATTGTGTTTGTTTGTGTACACTAAATTTCATTAAAGCATATTTTTTCCCCCCAAAAAACTCCATAATTTTATTCCCTAAAAATATATATATATACACATATATATATATAATCTTTACATGTAGGAGAAAAATGGCAGAAATGGCCCAGTAGGGAAGTAGTTAATAAAAACAAAAAAACAAAAAAACTGGATGAACAAAACAAATTCAAAATCACAACTCCACATTCCCTGAACACGCTTCCATCCCTGTATCCCCAATTATTTTCAAAATATTACAAATACCGGTATAGACTATGCAGTATATAGGTATGTGTTTGATAATAAAATTGCTGGAATCAGGACAATACATGAGTGCTTATACTGTATAGAAAGCAAATATAATGAGCTCTGCAGTGTGGGCCTTTTTTAACAGATCTGCTGCCAACCGCAACACTGTGCTCCACAGTCTCTGTCTGAAGCATTTTAGATGTGGTAAAAATAACAGGCATTTGGGTACCATATACATGAGGAAACAAATGATTCTGCACCACAGAGTTTGGTGGGAACAGCATGACAGTCAGATGAGTTGTCAGCAAAAGACACATCCTCCCCATTCCTCAAAGGTACATAGCAGCTACTTTTTTTTGTTACTTTTGTTTAGATCCACCTACTCCTAAAGTGTACATAGCAGTTCCTTTTTTTTCAAGCACTTCTAATGTCCCATTTTCTTCCTCCTCCTTCTCCCTTTGAAGGGTACATAACACCTACTTTTTCTTAGAAATCTGCTAATTCATCATTTTTATCCCCCTACTCATAAATTCTGCATAACAGTTCAAGGGCTTATTACTAATTGTGGGATTGTGAGGACCCTCACAAAGTGGTCGCTAATGCCTGCATGCGAAAGTCAGCATTAAGGTGGCACCCAGCTTAGAAGTGAGCTGTCGATAAACTGAGAACTCTAATGTAAAGCATTCATTCCATGTAACTGCACACCTTCTTCTTCCTTACAAATGCAGCATTTCTGAGGGGACAGAGACTGTGTCCCGCTCCACCAGCACAGCCATTATTGGCACCTCACTCCCATGTGAAGCTCAGTGCAGCTTCACATGATGCAGTAATCCTTCCTTTCTGCTCCCATGCTGGAACTCCCTCTGTCACACAAGCTGATCTTGTCAGCATCACAGATAGTATATAGATCAGCACCACAGATAGTATATAGATCAGCACCACAGATAGTATATAGATCAGCACCACAGATAGTATATAGATCAGCATCACAAATAGTATATAGATCAGCACCACATATAGCATATAGATCAGCACCACAGGTGGCTCACTGCACTTTCACAGCACAACCCCCCCCCCCCGCGGGCAGCTCATGACACTTTCACATCAACCCCCACCCTCCCTCCCCGTGGGTGGCTTGTGTCACGTTCACATCACCCTCCGGTGGGTGGCTCACAGCACACTCACAGCTCCCCCTACCCGGGTGACTCGCGGCACTTACCGGGTGTCCTCTCCTCCTCTCCTGTGTCTCCTCCATGCAGCTGATTTCTCCGCTCTGTCCCACTTCTGCCAAAGTGCTGGGCATCCAATAGGGACACCTGGAGCTTTGGCCCACCCCCACTATAGGAGTCTATGCGTTCGGCGTCCTGAAAGGGGCCGAGCGCATAGATAGGAAGGCAGCAGTAGGGATGGGGGGCGGCGCCCATGCGCCCACTGGTGGAAAGGCAAAAAGAATGAAGAGGAGGTGGGAAATTATAAAACTTGGGGGAAGGGCTGGCAGCGGCAAATGTCAGTGTTAAATCCAATGACCACATGTTGTCCACTCCTCTCCCAATCTTCCTACAACAGGCTAATAGCCAGAGGCATTCTGGCATAGACTGGATGTTATCAATGCCTTCTTTGTGGTAGTTATTTACAGTTATTTATTATTAATATTTATATAATTCCCTTTTTTTTTTGTTTTGGTTTATGTATGTAATTTTATTTTACTTGTAGGCCATCCCTAGTCATGTTTGCTTTACCTGGGCTGGGACAGCTTTACAAATAATTAAAAAAAAATGACATAAAAAATTGTAATTGTAAAAAATGTTTTAAAAATGTAAAGTAAACATGGACAGGGATGACAATGCAACCTGGGTACACAACAAAAAAAAGTAATAGGCCTATACAACACCTTTTCCCTATGCAAAAATAAAAAAGGCTGTCTGCCCTTTCATGACACAGAGGGAAGGGCAGGCAGCAACAAGGGGGGGATAAAATTCTATGGTCAGTGGGAAGGACAGGCAGCAACAAAAAGTTTAGCTTTGAATCCTATGGCATTAGGCTGATCCCCTTCTCTACACCTTCTTTTTGTTGTCACAAATATCAGAGAGGCAGGGTGGAGCAGCTCTGGGGAGCTGTTTTTTTTTTTCACCTCACTAGTGGTGAATGCAGCAGGAGGTAGTGAAGTGGCTAACAAACAATTTCTTTTTTTTATCCTCCCAGGTGCAGAACAGCCACTTGCCTGTAAATGCTGTTAAATGCATACTTTCTCCTTTTTTTTTTTTTTACTTCTAATGCACCACTTTCCTTGTCCTACTTCTTAGGGGTACTCATATCAGCCATTTTCATATCCCCGAGGGCAGTTCTAAAGTACCAACCCTTTTACAATTTTCTGTGGATATTCTATTTTACTTGAGTTTAATATGTATAAATAAAATGGATGGAATTATTTATAGAAGTTGGCTGATGATTGTGATGTTATTTTGAAAAATAATATATTAGTGAATCCTCAGCAGAAGTAGTGACACTCTAAAGTTACATTTTGTTTATTTTTGGTAAATATCCATCCTCAACATGCCAGAAAAAAAGGGGGGGTATGAGGGGGGGGGGGATTGTTAGAACTGCTGTACATTTTTTTTATGTCTGTTCCTGTTAGAAAATATTCCCTCACTTTCTGTTACCAAGACATAAAGCGAGGTGAAATTTTCCTAATGGAAGCCCACACAGAAGTAAAACTTGAAAGGGGGCTTATATTCTATTAGAAACAAAAAAAGAAAAAAAAAGTGTACTCGTTTGCACTACGCTGAGTATCATGTTGCATGATGGTCAAGGAGGAAAAGCAGCTCAAAGAAACTGTTAAAATTTTTACTAGCTTTCATTAGGTTGTAATCTAATCAGGTCCTGTACTGAATACATCTCCAGATGAACTAGCTTCCTAGTAATAGCACTATATGGAGTAATAAATAAATAAATACCTTTGACCTGCAGCTAATAATAGCCATTGTCCATTCACCAGCGCAGCATTAGTAACTTGTTTGCTGAGAATATATAGTTAGACAATTATAAATTTCTGTCTGTTGGAGTCATACCATTCTGGAAACTGCTGCTGTCAGTTAAGACATGTTAACAAAAAAACAGCTCGCTTGCTGCAACTGCTCCCAGGTGTCACCACCCTTAACACTGTGGGACTTCCATAGTTTTTGTCAATAGATATCTGCTCTTTGCTTAAATCATGTGCATGTGCAGGAGGGCATGATAGAGTCATGCAATCTCATGCTTGAAGCTAATAATTTCTTTATATTGTAAGCATAAAAGCACTTTATTGTGTAAGATGTGAGAATTTTTTTTTTTTGTCATTCTGATCAATTAGTGGTCATTTACGTTCCTTTCACACTGAGGCACTCTGCAGGCGCTAAAGTGCTAAAAATAGCGCCTGCAAAGCACTCCGAAAGAGCCGCTCAATGCACTCCAGTATGAAAGCCCCGAGGGCTTTCACACTGGAGCGTTGCACTTGCAGGGCGGTCAAAAAAGTCCTGCAAGCCGCATCTTTGGAGTGGTGTAGGAGCGGTGTATTTACTGCTCCTAAAGCGCCCCTTCCCATTGAAAACAATGGGGCAGCGGCGCTTTGCGGGCGGTTTTAACCCTTTTTCGGATGCTAGTGGGGGGTTAAAACCGCTCTGCTAGCGCTGCTAAAATGACGGTAAAGTGGCACTATATTTAGCGCCGCTGTACCACCAGCGCCCGCACACCTCAGTGTGAAAGTAGCCTAAGGGTAATATTCCTTAAAGGGTGTTCGATTTATCTTGCTCATTGCAACCAAACACATTTCAGCTCTCGTTTGCTAGTGCCAGTTAGAAAATGGGAGCTGGAATATGTGTTTTTTAAAGTAGATACTACATCCGGTCCTCTTGTGCCAAAGTCCAAACCATATTCAGTGTTTATCATTTGGCAGTGGCCTTATTCAAATAATTATATTATAAGCCTACTTTAGTGTGTGCCAACAAAACAAACTCATTATTATACCTTGCTTGCATCAGTATGTATTACAAGGTGTTGCAATCCAAAACATTTGCTGCTTTGATTATTTAAGGTCATACATTACAAGGAATGAAAGCCAAGTCAGAATTATTTAAGCAGCATATTTATTGCTGATTAAAAGCATAAACCTATAAGTTAAGGCATAAGTAGCGCAATAAAAAAGTATTCTCTTTGTTTTCTATAATCAGAATTTTTCACTACCCTTTCTAACACACAGTTATGATGCCAAGGTGCATAAAGCCCTATTCATAGACTTGCTTTACATGATATGCATTAAAGCTGTCGGAACAATAAATAATAAAAGATTAAAATCTTAAAAGTTGGGAAAAACTTTAAAAATATACAACAGTGTTTTATTTTGGATTATAAAAACTCTTGAATGATTTACTTTGAGTGACACGTTCATTGCCTGGATGAGAAGGTACTAACGATTGCACAGGACCTGTGATTGGTGAGGGAGCTGCTTGGGAATCATTGTCATGGGCAGGTAATAAAGCAGTCCTTCTACCTGGACACCTTACTGTCACAAAGATATCTTTCACTGCTTGTGAAGGCAATGACATTGCTTAGATATATTTATTCGTGCCTAGCTTGCAATAACATTGGCTATTTCATATAAATGTGCTATGTGCTGTCTTCAAAACATCTAGATGCTTTTGAGAAGTGCTGTAGAAATTTTACAAAAGTAAAAAAAAAAGATTTCAAGATGTCAATGCAAAGTTAAGCTTAGCTATCATTATTCAAAACAATTTGAAATGATAAAATGTTGATCTTAATGTAAAATATTAGTTATAAGTAGTTAATTTTCAAAATTAAATCAGCTTTTAAGAGCTAAACTATTACACCAACTGCATAATAAAATTTTGTTGCTGAGTTGCACACAGTTGACTAATATGTGTTTAAAGCAGGGCTTTTTTTCAGCTGGAATGCAGTTCTGGCACCTCCAGGACTGGATGTATGTAATGGCAAGAGTGCTGGGGTGTGCTGGAGGGTCTATTGATGTTGGCTGCTGGGGAATCTATTGTTGCTGGAGGGGATTTATTTTTGTGAAGGATGGGGGTCTATTGTTCCTGGGGAGGTCTTCTGCTGCTCCTGGAGGATCTATTGTTGCTGGGGTGGGTCTTATGTTGCTGGGGGGGGGTCAGTTGTTGCTGGGAGAAACTTATTGTTGAAGGAAGGGTCTTTGTTGCTGGCTGCTGGATGGTTTATTTTTGCAGGGGGGGTATATAGTTGCTGGGAAAGTCTGGCAAGTCTTGTTGCTGGGAAGGATCTACTGTTGAGGGAGCAGTCTAATGTTTCCGGCTGCTGGAGGGTCTATTGATGCTGACTGTTGGGAGTCCATTGTTGCTGGGGTGGATCTATTGTTGCTGGGGTGTCCATTTTTGCTAGATCTATTTGACTGCCTTTCTTGTTATCATTAACAAAGTCCATACAAAATACTTAACACCACAAAATTATACTTGGTTCTGTATTCTCTAAAAGGGGTGGTGCTGGGAGGTGGGTAAGGGTCGGAAACCAAGGAACAGTGCTCTGAGATGGGTAGGGGCGAAGTCAAGGGGTGACTAAGAAGGGAGGTGCTCCTGAACCTGTTCTCTGAGGGGAAAAAAGCCCTGGTTTAAAGTATGTATAAACCCAAGAATAAAAATCTCATAATATATGTAACGTATTGCAACTTACCAGTCCTTAAATGTGGCATCTGAATTAGTTTTCTTTTCAGTGTTGTTTTTCTGTCCTAGAGTGACAACACTTACTTACTGCAGGGCAGGAAGTGTATCAAGGTGATAACACCTTCTATAGCCAACAGTACATTTTGCATATATTGAACAAATATACAAGAATGCTTAGTTGTATGCATCATTTCCTTGTGGTTACAATAACCAGTAAGAGATTGACTCCACACTTCAATATTTTTTTTAGCCTGTTTCCAAAAAAATACAACCAAATGAAAGATAAAATAACTGTATTGAAAACCTTCCTAGCATTAAACATGCTGTGCGATTAAAGCAGGACAACTCTAGGTGCTTGCATGTTGATATACATTTTGAAGTTTGTAATGACTCCAATAAGCTGTTATGTGTTTCTGGATGATTGCTTTACATTGTTTCCTTGTACTTTGCATCTTCATTGTATGTTTGGAAAATAATCAATAAAGAATCAACACCAACTTATGAAACTATAAAACAATGCTTCCAATTGTATAAAAAAGAGGCAAAAAGAGAACAAATAAGGTACATTTTTTAAGTGTTTATAAAACTATAAAACTGTTTGGCAAAAGTTAGATTATTATTATTAGCGATTTATATAACGCCAACAGTTTACGCAGCGCTTTACAATGTATAGGGGGGACAACACAATTACAGTACAGTTCAATACAAAAGGTACAGGAGGGCTCTGCTCGTAGAGCTTACATTATAAAGGGAGGGGGTAGTGGTACAAAAGGTAATAGCTGCAGAGAATGATTTGATGGGGGTGGCTTATCGATCAAACATATCATATGAATAATTTTAACCTTGATAATTACAGTTTTGTATAGTTTATGGTGTTTGAACAATTGCACAGTTTTTCCTAAACTATTTTTTTCTAAATAAAACTGTTAGCAGTAGTTCCTGATTTATTTAGATTGTTCATTGTCCTTCTCTTAAAATGTAAGTATAGGCAAAATGAAAAACAAATGACACATACTCTATGTCTGTGAAGGGACACAGATGAGTGGTTAACTTCCAAAGTAACCCCACAACATACCAACTCAATAGGGTTTATTTACTAAAACTGGAGAGTGCAAAATCTGTTGCAGCTGTGCGTGGTAGCCAATCAGCTTCTAACTTCAGCTTGTTTAATTAAGCTTTGACAAGAAAATCTGGACGCTGATTGTTTTTTTAAACAGAGAGCTGCAACAGATTTTTCACTTTCCAGTTTTATTTAATCAACCCCAATGTGTGTCTGATATTCTGCAGGCAAATGTCCTGACATGTGATATTTACCAATGTAACCTCTATCAATACCTTTTCCTGGGTGAGAACCCTTTAGGCATATCTCGCCAGTCTCCATGTTCAACATTTATTTATTTATTTATTTTTTTTTTTTTTATATAATCTTTATTATATATTATTTTCAAATATAACAAATAATAGTACAGGGGGTACAAAGAAAAAAAAAAAGGGGGGGGGATCTAATAAATCACAGTGTAGTACCATAAAAGTATACCAAACCATACATATTAAAAGGATGTGCTTTAAAGAGTAAAAGAACATATGGTGCAAACTTTTACTAAAACCTTGACGTAAGTGTGTCATGAGATACTTATGACTTCTTCATCCTGCGTCCGCCATCATAATAGAGGTGGAATCTATGGTTGAGACCACCACTACATCTAAGCAGGTCAACAGTAACCATGTTAAGTAAACAACATCCTGTTAGTGTCCAAGAGTTAGACCCTAGCCGGAAAAAAAAAGGGGGGGTGGGGAAGGGGGTAAAAAAGAGGGGGAAAATTGGGGAGGGAGGATGATGGGTATATCTAATAATCCCTGACATATCTGTCTAATGGCTAGCACAACTGTGTGAATTAAAAGTGCAATATCATTATCATTATGTAGATCTTGGGGGTAAATAAGTACGCCGTGGCTCTCATCCTCCAAAGTTGTTTAAGGAGCAACTCCAGCAATGTCTGATCTACAGGAAGCAGCCCCAGGGGAAGCCTGGAGGGGAGTCGCCGTTTCCTTAGACTTATAATGTGTCCATGTCGCCCAGATTGCATAAAATTTATCAAACTTATCTTTACATTTTGCCATCCACTCCTCCGCTGCCATGACCGAGTCAATCAGGCTCATCCACTCGGTTCGTCTCGGAATACGGGTTGATTTCCAGTGAACAGGGATCAAACGCCGTGCAACATTTAAGAGGTGTGGGAGTATCGACTTCCGGTACTGACTTAGTGGGGTGGATGGCACATGCAGCAAGAACTCCATGGGGGAGTCCGGTAAATCCACATCTAGGATAACCTTTATCTGGGCTCTAACATCTAGCCAGAAGGGCCGGAGCCTCGGGCACTCCCACCAAATATGTAGGAAAGTGCCCCTAAGCCCGCAGCCCCTCCAACATGCAGCCGAAGATGTCGGATATATTTTCGCCAATTTCGTTGGTACCTTATACCATCGGGTTAATAGTTTGAAACAATTTTCCTGCGTTTTGGTATCTATTGAGCTTTTATGAGTGAGCCGATAAAGGTTATTCAATTGGACCTCAGTAAATGTGTGTCCCAGGTCTCTCTCCCATTCCCTAATGTATGTAGGTTTGTTCTGAGATTCCGCAGACTGCAGCATCGCATAAAGCAAGGAGATAGAGTGAGAAATGGGGCCCTCAGATTTACATAGTTTTTCGAAGGGGGTTAGTGATGAGGGGGGTCGCACAGGAAGAGGTAAACTCTTAATAAAATGCTGTAGTTGCCTATATCGCCATCCATCCATAGGAAAGCTACCAAACTGGGATCGGAGCCAATCTAAGGACACCATACCTTGTTCATGAACAAACCGTCCACAGCGAACCTCCCCATCACCAGTCCAATTGCGGAGGTAGGAAAGGTGTTCCCCTGGAGTGAACCAGGGAAAGCCTCCTAGCGGTGCAAGCGGGGATGTTGGTTGTGACAGCTGCTCCTTTGAGTTAATGGTATCCCACAATCTCAGTACATGTATAGTGATCGGGGAAACAAAGCTCGAGAGACCTCTGTTCTCACGCGGGAGCCAAGGGGCATGAGACAAGTTGCGTCCCGCCAAAAACTTCTCGAGAGGAACCCAAGCCTTAGTAGAGGTGTGGTGGTGCCAGTCGAGAACTCTCTGCAGGGCCACTGCCTCATAATATTTGCGGACAGAAGGCACTCCCAATCCTCCCATATTTTTAGGGCGTTGTAGCGTACGGAGAGCTAAGCGGGGTACATGACCCTGCCAAATAAATTTGACAAATAGGCTGTTGAAGGTCGAGAAAAGAGATCTGGGCAAAGCAATAGGTATCATCTGGAGAAAAAACAGAATTCGTGGCAGTACATTCATCTTCAGTATGCTGACCCGCCCCATCCACGAAAAGGAAGTACGATCCCACCTAGTTAAATCAGTTTTGATAGTTGTGAGTAATGGTGCAAAATTGCATGAGTAAAGTTGTGTTATATCAGCTGGGAGGTGGATCCCCAGGTATTTTAAGGAAGAGCAGCACCACGTGAAGGAGAAGGAGGCCTGTAGTTGGGAGCGCATTGCATGAGGAACACTGAGGGGGAGAATCTCGGACTTGCTATAATTAATTTTGAAATTTGATAAAGAACAGAATCTGTTTAATTCAGACATGATGTTAGGTAGGGAGATCAGTGGGTCTGTAACATAGAAAAGAACGTCGTCTGCGTAAGCCGATAATTTATGCTCTGTCGTTCCCACCGTGAGCCCCTTTATATTAGGGTTTGCTCTGATTATGTTGAGTAGTGGTTCTAGAGTGAGGGCAAAAATCAAGGGGGACAAGGGGCACCCCTGCCGTGTACCGTTTCGAATAGGAAAGGGGTTGGAAAGCGTTCCATTTACTTTAACCCGCGCTTCGGGGGAACTGTATAATGACCCTATCCATTGGAGCATATTACTTCCCAAGCCCAATCGAGAGAGCACCGCCTGCAGATAGGCCCAGTCCACCCTGTCGAAGGCCTTCTCAGCATCCGTGGATAAGAGAAGACAGGGTGCACTGGGCCGACGCAGGTTCGCCCAGTGTATCAACTGTATGGCTCGATTGGAATTGTCCCTAGCCTCCCTACCTGTTATAAAACCCGTTTGATCTGTATGAATCACCGACGGGAGGATAGGTTTGAGGCGATTAGCCAACACTTTCGCAAAAATCTTGATATCAGTGTTCAGTAATGAAATCGGCCTATAGCTGCTAGGGGTGGAGGGATCTTTGCCCTCCTTCGGAAGGACGGTGATGTGCGCCATCAACGCATCCCTCGGGAGGGTGGTGCCCGAAGATAACGCATTGAAATATGTGCACATTCGGGCAGCCAGGAGGTGAGAAAATTTGCGATAGTATGCATTAGTTAGTCCATCAGGACCAGGGCTCTTCCCATGCGGAAGATCCTTAATGATTGCTTCTATTTCCTCTACCGCTATAGGCCTATCAAGATGAGCACTGATTTGTTGCGAAATTTGTGGTGTGAGTGCCTCCTCCAAGTATTGCGCAATACAGTCCGCCTTCTGAGAGGGCGTATGTCCTGCAAGTGTGGCTGGGAGTTGATAAAGTTGGGCATAATAATCGCGAAAGGCATCTGCAATTTTAGAGGATAGTACAGTTTGGGGTCCCGAGGGCGTTTGAATTTTATGGACATGTCCGGATGTGCGTTGCCGTTTCAGGGCCCTGGCCAGTAGTTTGCCACACTTATTACCGAACTCATAGAATTTATGTGAGACGTATCGGAGTCTGTCACAGGTTCGTTTTTCTAGTAGGTCTGAGAGCTGTGCCCTGAGGGCTGTTAATTTCTCGTATAAAAGAGGGGTCAATTGTCGTTTGTGTTTGAGTTCTACTGTACGCAATTGTGTCAGCAAGGATTGGAGTTCCCCACAGCGGGCCTTTTTGAGCCTAGCTCCTTGGGCAATAAATTCACCTCTTATCACAGCTTTATGTCCCTCCCAAACATATGCTACCCCAGTTTCTCCCGTCGCGTTTTCTTTGAAATACAGAGAGATAGCATCTGTCACCTGAGCCAGCGCTACTGCATCATCTAATAGGTTTTCGTTCAGGCGCCAAGTCCATTGGCGAGCCTCTGAAGACAAAGGTGCCAGGGGGATGGAAATGGGTGCATGATCAGAAATAGTCATAGATCCGATTGACGAGCCAGAGAGCGATTCCAAAAGGCGTTGATCTACCAGTAGAAGGTCTATCCGCGTGTACTTTTTTTTGTGTAGCGGAATAGTAGCTGAAATCTTTTCCAGTAGGATGTGTCACTCTCCAGCAGTCGATCAGATGACTAGCGTGTAAGGTTTTACGGAAGCGCTTAAGAAACGCAAATGAGTGTGTAGAGTGGCCTGAAGAGGTATCTAACTGCGGGTCGGGGCACACATTGAAGTCCCCTCCCACAATGAGACGCCCCTCGCGAAATTCGGAGAGGGAATCCAGGACCCTCTCCAAAAAATCTAGCTGCCTAGAATTGGGAGCGTACAGCGCCACAATTGTAAATTTTTGATTGTATATAGTGCCTTTCAGAAAAACAAATCTGCCTTCAGGATCTGCGCGGTGGTCAGTGGTGATGAAGGGGCAATTTTTATGGATCGCCACCGCGACCCCACCTGATTTAGATTTGGGTGAATTGCTGAGGAACCATTGATTGTATATGTGTGTGGGGAGGCAAGGGACTGAGTCAGCTCTGAAATGAGTTTCCTGTAATAATAAGATATGTGCACCAGATCTCTTTGTCTCAAGCCACAACTTACTGCGTTTGGATGGAGATCTCAGGCCCCGTACGTTGTATGACACGATTTTCAGATCAGCCATTGCTGGTTATCCATAGGGTCCCCCAGAGGGCGCGAAGAGGGCGAGGAGAGAGCCACGGCATACGACCCAGCAAATCTAAAGTGCTGATAAGAAAAGCAAATGAGTATAACCCATGCAATAGATAGACAACCCTTCCATAGACATCATCATAAAACATTAAGGAGAAAAACAATAAAAAAAGAGGGGGGGAAAGCATTGGGAGAAAAATTAGGAACATCAAGAAAACAAAAAACGTAATACCCTGTGGGCATTTAGTGACCTCTAGGTGCAACGGTGCCGAGATCGCCCGTCGGCCTAGTGGCACCACAAAATGCGGGCGATCACTGCGTCGTGCATTTCCTTCTACAAGGAATGTAACTTTCATGAGCTTACCTATGGGGGGAAAGTGGAGAGTCACTAAACAGGAGCCCCAACTGAGGGGACCCGCTCCTCTATGTGAGCACCTCTGAAAGTCAGATGCATGTGAGAATTATCTGCAACAGCAAAAATTGAACTAGCAGAATTTAGAACCAAAACACGGACATAACGCCAGTCCTGTGGGTGGAAAGTTGAAGCCTCCAAAGTCGTTTCTCCACCTCAACGTACAGCTGGGGAAGAAGGAGGATCTTGCTCCGTTGCGGCAGCTTGTCCATTCCGGGGTTTGTTGCGTCGTCTGCGGCGGGCTTGCTGCCAAGGTTCCTGACGGGCTGGTAGTGGAACTTCAGAGGAAATGCGCCAATCCGGTATGTCCACAGGGGGGAGACCAAGGCGTGAGAGGAAATGAGGAAGATCTGACTTGTTCCGCAAAGTGATTTGTTGGCCATCTTTTGTGACGGAAAGGCTGAAGGGGAATCCCCAGCGGTATACCAAGTGTGCTTCCTGCAGGACTGCCAGCAGAGGCTTCAAGGCCCTGCGCTGCATCAGCGTGCGTCTGGATAAGTCCGGAAATATGGACACTTGTGCTCCATCAAAATCCACATGACGCATACCTCTAACATGAAACATGATGCGCTCCTTCACAGTATACTTATGCAGTTTGCAGATAATGTCTCGTGGTTTATCAGGGTCTTCTGAGGGAGGTCTAAGGGCCCTGTGCGCACGATCGATCTCTATATGGTCGGGAGCTTCTCTCCCCAGAATCTGGGTGAACAACCCCTGAAGTGAGGGGATTATGTCCCTAGGGCCTGTGGCTTCTGGCAGACCTCTAATGCGAATATTGACCCTGCAACTTCTATTCTCCACATCATCAAGTTGATCCAGCAAAGAGTCAATCCGTTGATCCTGCATTTTACTGTGTGCTTGTAAAGCCTGTAGGGAAGGGTTAATGTCCTCCACTGTCACCTCTAGGGCCTCCACCCTACCTCCTATGTGGGCAGTGTCAGCTTGTAAAGTATGTATAAACCCAAGAATAAAAATCTCATAATATATGTAACGTATTGCAACTTACCAGTCCTTAAATGTGGCATCTGAATTAGTTTTCTTTTCAGTGTTGTTTTTCTGTCCTAGAGTGACAACACTTACTTACTGCAGGGCAGGAAGTGTATCAAGGTGATAACACCTTCTATAGCCAACAGTACATTTTGCATATATTGAACAAATATACAAGAATGCTTAGTTGTATGCATCATTTCCTTGTGGTTACAATAACCAGTAAGAGATTGACTCCACACTTCAATATTTTTTTTAGCCTGTTTCCAAAAAAATACAACCAAATGAAAGATAAAATAACTGTATTGAAAACCTTCCTAGCATTAAACATGCTGTGCGATTAAAGCAGGACAACTCTAGGTGCTTGCATGTTGATATACATTTTGAAGTTTGTAATGACTCCAATAAGCTGTTATGTGTTTCTGGATGATTGCTTTACATTGTTTCCTTGTACTTTGCATCTTCATTGTATGTTTGGAAAATAATCAATAAAGAATCAACACCAACTTATGAAACTATAAAACAATGCTTCCAATTGTATAAAAAAGAGGCAAAAAGAGAACAAATAAGGTACATTTTTTAAGTGTTTATAAAACTATAAAACTGTTTGGCAAAAGTTAGATTATTATTATTAGCGATTTATATAACGCCAACAGTTTACGCAGCGCTTTACAATGTATAGGGGGGACAACACAATTACAGTACAGTTCAATACAAAAGGTACAGGAGGGCTCTGCTCGTAGAGCTTACATTATAAAGGGAGGGGGTAGTGGTACAAAAGGTAATAGCTGCAGAGAATGATTTGATGGGGGTGGCTTATCGATCAAACATATCATATGAATAATTTTAACCTTGATAATTACAGTTTTGTATAGTTTATGGTGTTTGAACAATTGCACAGTTTTTCCTAAACTATTTTTTTCTAAATAAAACTGTTAGCAGTAGTTCCTGATTTATTTAGATTGTTCATTGTCCTTCTCTTAAAATGTAAGTATAGGCAAAATGAAAAACAAATGACACATACTCTATGTCTGTGAAGGGACACAGATGAGTGGTTAACTTCCAAAGTAACCCCACAACATACCAACTCAATAGGGTTTATTTACTAAAACTGGAGAGTGCAAAATCTGTTGCAGCTGTGCGTGGTAGCCAATCAGCTTCTAACTTCAGCTTGTTTAATTAAGCTTTGACAAGAAAATCTGGACGCTGATTGTTTTTTTAAACAGAGAGCTGCAACAGATTTTTCACTTTCCAGTTTTATTTAATCAACCCCAATGTGTGTCTGATATTCTGCAGGCAAATGTCCTGACATGTGATATTTACCAATGTAACCTCTATCAATACCTTTTCCTGGGTGAGAACCCTTTAGGCATATCTCGCCAGTCTCCATGTTCAACATTTATTTATTTATTTATTTATTTTTTTTTTATATAATCTTTATTATATATTATTTTCAAATATAACAAATAATAGTACAGGGGGTACAAAGAAAAAAAAAAAGGGGGGGGGGATCTAATAAATCACAGTGTAGTACCATAAAAGTATACCAAACCATACATATTAAAAGGATGTGCTTTAAAGAGTAAAAGAACATATGGTGCAAACTTTTACTAAAACCTTGACGTAAGTGTGTCATGAGATACTTATGACTTCTTCATCCTGCGTCCGCCATCATAATAGAGGTGGAATCTATGGTTGAGACCACCACTACATCTAAGCAGGTCAACAGTAACCATGTTAAGTAAACAACATCCTGTTAGTGTCCAAGAGTTAGACCCTAGCCGGAAAAAAAAAGGGGGGGTGGGGAAGGGGGTAAAAAAGAGGGGGAAAATTGGGGAGGGAGGATGATGGGTATATCTAATAATCCCTGACATATCTGTCTAATGGCTAGCACAACTGTGTGAATTAAAAGTGCAATATCATTATCATTATGTAGATCTTGGGGGTAAATAAGTACGCCGTGGCTCTCATCCTCCAAAGTTGTTTAAGGAGCAACTCCAGCAATGTCTGATCTACAGGAAGCAGCCCCAGGGGAAGCCTGGAGGGGAGTCGCCGTTTCCTTAGACTTATAATGTGTCCATGTCGCCCAGATTGCATAAAATTTATCAAACTTATCTTTACATTTTGCCATCCACTCCTCCGCTGCCATGACCGAGTCAATCAGGCTCATCCACTCGGTTCGTCTCGGAATACGGGTTGATTTCCAGTGAACAGGGATCAAACGCCGTGCAACATTTAAGAGGTGTGGGAGTATCGACTTCCGGTACTGACTTAGTGGGGTGGATGGCACATGCAGCAAGAACTCCATGGGGGAGTCCGGTAAATCCACATCTAGGATAACCTTTATCTGGGCTCTAACATCTAGCCAGAAGGGCCGGAGCCTCGGGCACTCCCACCAAATATGTAGGAAAGTGCCCCTAAGCCCGCAGCCCCTCCAACATGCAGCCGAAGATGTCGGATATATTTTCGCCAATTTCGTTGGTACCTTATACCATCGGGTTAATAGTTTGAAACAATTTTCCTGCGTTTTGGTATCTATTGAGCTTTTATGAGTGAGCCGATAAAGGTTATTCAATTGGACCTCAGTAAATGTGTGTCCCAGGTCTCTCTCCCATTCCCTAATGTATGTAGGTTTGTTCTGAGATTCCGCAGACTGCAGCATCGCATAAAGCAAGGAGATAGAGTGAGAAATGGGGCCCTCAGATTTACATAGTTTTTCGAAGGGGGTTAGTGATGAGGGGGGTCGCACAGGAAGAGGTAAACTCTTAATAAAATGCTGTAGTTGCCTATATCGCCATCCATCCATAGGAAAGCTACCAAACTGGGATCGGAGCCAATCTAAGGACACCATACCTTGTTCATGAACAAACCGTCCACAGCGAACCTCCCCATCACCAGTCCAATTGCGGAGGTAGGAAAGGTGTTCCCCTGGAGTGAACCAGGGAAAGCCTCCTAGCGGTGCAAGCGGGGATGTTGGTTGTGACAGCTGCTCCTTTGAGTTAATGGTATCCCACAATCTCAGTACATGTATAGTGATCGGGGAAACAAAGCTCGAGAGACCTCTGTTCTCACGCGGGAGCCAAGGGGCATGAGACAAGTTGCGTCCCGCCAAAAACTTCTCGAGAGGAACCCAAGCCTTAGTAGAGGTGTGGTGGTGCCAGTCGAGAACTCTCTGCAGGGCCACTGCCTCATAATATTTGCGGACAGAAGGCACTCCCAATCCTCCCATATTTTTAGGGCGTTGTAGCGTACGGAGAGCTAAGCGGGGTACATGACCCTGCCAAATAAATTTGACAAATAGGCTGTTGAAGGTCGAGAAAAGAGATCTGGGCAAAGCAATAGGTATCATCTGGAGAAAAAACAGAATTCGTGGCAGTACATTCATCTTCAGTATGCTGACCCGCCCCATCCACGAAAAGGAAGTACGATCCCACCTAGTTAAATCAGTTTTGATAGTTGTGAGTAATGGTGCAAAATTGCATGAGTAAAGTTGTGTTATATCAGCTGGGAGGTGGATCCCCAGGTATTTTAAGGAAGAGCAGCACCACGTGAAGGAGAAGGAGGCCTGTAGTTGGGAGCGCATTGCATGAGGAACACTGAGGGGGAGAATCTCGGACTTGCTATAATTAATTTTGAAATTTGATAAAGAACAGAATCTGTTTAATTCAGACATGATGTTAGGTAGGGAGATCAGTGGGTCTGTAACATAGAAAAGAACGTCGTCTGCGTAAGCCGATAATTTATGCTCTGTCGTTCCCACCGTGAGCCCCTTTATATTAGGGTTTGCTCTGATTATGTTGAGTAGTGGTTCTAGAGTGAGGGCAAAAATCAAGGGGGACAAGGGGCACCCCTGCCGTGTACCGTTTCGAATAGGAAAGGGGTTGGAAAGCGTTCCATTTACTTTAACCCGCGCTTCGGGGGAACTGTATAATGACCCTATCCATTGGAGCATATTACTTCCCAAGCCCAATCGAGAGAGCACCGCCTGCAGATAGGCCCAGTCCACCCTGTCGAAGGCCTTCTCAGCATCCGTGGATAAGAGAAGACAGGGTGCACTGGGCCGACGCAGGTTCGCCCAGTGTATCAACTGTATGGCTCGATTGGAATTGTCCCTAGCCTCCCTACCTGTTATAAAACCCGTTTGATCTGTATGAATCACCGACGGGAGGATAGGTTTGAGGCGATTAGCCAACACTTTCGCAAAAATCTTGATATCAGTGTTCAGTAATGAAATCGGCCTATAGCTGCTAGGGGTGGAGGGATCTTTGCCCTCCTTCGGAAGGACGGTGATGTGCGCCATCAACGCATCCCTCGGGAGGGTGGTGCCCGAAGATAACGCATTGAAATATGTGCACATTCGGGCAGCCAGGAGGTGAGAAAATTTGCGATAGTATGCATTAGTTAGTCCATCAGGACCAGGGCTCTTCCCATGCGGAAGATCCTTAATGATTGCTTCTATTTCCTCTACCGCTATAGGCCTATCAAGATGAGCACTGATTTGTTGCGAAATTTGTGGTGTGAGTGCCTCCTCCAAGTATTGCGCAATACAGTCCGCCTTCTGAGAGGGCGTATGTCCTGCAAGTGTGGCTGGGAGTTGATAAAGTTGGGCATAATAATCGCGAAAGGCATCTGCAATTTTAGAGGATAGTACAGTTTGGGGTCCCGAGGGCGTTTGAATTTTATGGACATGTCCGGATGTGCGTTGCCGTTTCAGGGCCCTGGCCAGTAGTTTGCCACACTTATTACCGAACTCATAGAATTTATGTGAGACGTATCGGAGTCTGTCACAGGTTCGTTTTTCTAGTAGGTCTGAGAGCTGTGCCCTGAGGGCTGTTAATTTCTCGTATAAAAGAGGGGTCAATTGTCGTTTGTGTTTGAGTTCTACTGTACGCAATTGTGTCAGCAAGGATTGGAGTTCCCCACAGCGGGCCTTTTTGAGCCTAGCTCCTTGGGCAATAAATTCACCTCTTATCACAGCTTTATGTCCCTCCCAAACATATGCTACCCCAGTTTCTCCCGTCGCGTTTTCTTTGAAATACAGAGAGATAGCATCTGTCACCTGAGCCAGCGCTACTGCATCATCTAATAGGTTTTCGTTCAGGCGCCAAGTCCATTGGCGAGCCTCTGAAGACAAAGGTGCCAGGGGGATGGAAATGGGTGCATGATCAGAAATAGTCATAGATCCGATTGACGAGCCAGAGAGCGATTCCAAAAGGCGTTGATCTACCAGTAGAAGGTCTATCCGCGTGTACTTTTTTTTGTGTAGCGGAATAGTAGCTGAAATCTTTTCCAGTAGGATGTGTCACTCTCCAGCAGTCGATCAGATGACTAGCGTGTAAGGTTTTACGGAAGCGCTTAAGAAACGCAAATGAGTGTGTAGAGTGGCCTGAAGAGGTATCTAACTGCGGGTCGGGCACACATTGAAGTCCCCTCCCACAATGAGACGCCCCTCGCGAAATTCGGAGAGGGAATCCAGGACCCTCTCCAAAAAATCTAGCTGCCTAGAATTGGGAGCGTACAGCGCCACAATTGTAAATTTTTGATTGTATATAGTGCCTTTCAGAAAAACAAATCTGCCTTCAGGATCTGCGCGGTGGTCAGTGGTGATGAAGGGGCAATTTTTATGGATCGCCACCGCGACCCCACCTGATTTAGATTTGGGTGAATTGCTGAGGAACCATTGATTGTATATGTGTGTGGGGAGGCAAGGGACTGAGTCAGCTCTGAAATGAGTTTCCTGTAATAATAAGATATGTGCACCAGATCTCTTTGTCTCAAGCCACAACTTACTGCGTTTGGATGGAGATCTCAGGCCCCGTACGTTGTATGACACGATTTTCAGATCAGCCATTGCTGGTTATCCATAGGGTCCCCCAGAGGGCGCGAAGAGGGCGAGGAGAGAGCCACGGCATACGACCCAGCAAATCTAAAGTGCTGATAAGAAAAGCAAATGAGTATAACCCATGCAATAGATAGACAACCCTTCCATAGACATCATCATAAAACATTAAGGAGAAAAACAATAAAAAAAGAGGGGGGGAAAGCATTGGGAGAAAAATTAGGAACATCAAGAAAACAAAAAACGTAATACCCTGTGGGCATTTAGTGACCTCTAGGTGCAACGGTGCCGAGATCGCCCGTCGGCCTAGTGGCACCACAAAATGCGGGCGATCACTGCGTCGTGCATTTCCTTCTACAAGGAATGTAACTTTCATGAGCTTACCTATGGGGGGAAAGTGGAGAGTCACTAAACAGGAGCCCCAACTGAGGGGACCCGCTCCTCTATGTGAGCACCTCTGAAAGTCAGATGCATGTGAGAATTATCTGCAACAGCAAAAATTGAACTAGCAGAATTTAGAACCAAAACACGGACATAACGCCAGTCCTGTGGGTGGAAAGTTGAAGCCTCCAAAGTCGTTTCTCCACCTCAACGTACAGCTGGGGAAGAAGGAGGATCTTGCTCCGTTGCGGCAGCTTGTCCATTCCGGGGTTTGTTGCGTCGTCTGCGGCGGGCTTGCTGCCAAGGTTCCTGACGGGCTGGTAGTGGAACTTCAGAGGAAATGCGCCAATCCGGTATGTCCACAGGGGGGAGACCAAGGCGTGAGAGGAAATGAGGAAGATCTGACTTGTTCCGCAAAGTGATTTGTTGGCCATCTTTTGTGACGGAAAGGCTGAAGGGGAATCCCCAGCGGTATACCAAGTGTGCTTCCTGCAGGACTGCCAGCAGAGGCTTCAAGGCCCTGCGCTGCATCAGCGTGCGTCTGGATAAGTCCGGAAATATGGACACTTGTGCTCCATCAAAATCCACATGACGCATACCTCTAACATGAAACATGATGCGCTCCTTCACAGTATACTTATGCAGTTTGCAGATAATGTCTCGTGGTTTATCAGGGTCTTCTGAGGGAGGTCTAAGGGCCCTGTGCGCACGATCGATCTCTATATGGTCGGGAGCTTCTCTCCCCAGAATCTGGGTGAACAACCCCTGAAGTGAGGGGATTATGTCCCTAGGGCCTGTGGCTTCTGGCAGACCTCTAATGCGAATATTGACCCTGCAACTTCTATTCTCCACATCATCAAGTTGATCCAGCAAAGAGTCAATCCGTTGATCCTGCATTTTACTGTGTGCTTGTAAAGCCTGTAGGGAAGGGTTAATGTCCTCCACTGTCACCTCTAGGGCCTCCACCCTACCTCCTATGTGGGCAGTGTCAGCTTGTAAATCCTCAATGTCCTTTCTAAAGGCCTTCTCCATGCGGGCCATGAATCCTTCAATGTCTGCCCAGGTAGGAAGGGCAAGGATATGGGACCTGAGGTCGCCGTCATCTTGGGCTATGTGCGGGCCTCTGAGTCCTGGGGCTATGTGTTGGGAGAGTCCAGAGCTGGGGGAGGGAGAGGCGGCAGATCGGGCCGGGAAAGCGTGCAGCGGAGTATGGTCATGGCTCTTCCCCGTATCCCTCCTATCCGGGCTACTGAACGGGCTTCCTCTGGATTCTGGAGAGGATGGGAAAAGGGGGGATGCCGGTGGATGGCGCGGCGACATGGCTGGGGATGCCGCGTGTGCGGCCTGTGAAGACTCACCCGGCGCCATCTTGGATTCTGCTCCCAACCGTCTTCCTCCGTAAAAAAAGGCCTCAAGAGAGCTGGAACGGAGCCGTGGGGTTCTCCGGGGCTGCGGGGATGGCTTCCTCCGTGTCGGCATCTCACAGAGCCGGCGTCTGGGTCAATTTGTGCTGCTGCAGGGAGCGATGTATGGAGCGGGTCAGACGGAGCTCAGCTCATACACGTCTGCTCTGTTCCATGTCTCGGCCACGCCCCCCATGTTCAACATTTATAACTGATTTGCACTTTATATTTTACAGAAGCATGTTTAAGTTAGTGACCCTGGTTTCCTTTTCACACATGTGCATTCTGCCACTTTCTACCAACACAAAGGATTCTTTAATCCCTTCCTGGGTTATAGACAAGATTTCTGCCATATCCTCATAATTTCTTGGCCCTTGGTGTCTTGCAGGGTTTTTCTGATGCTGAAGCTAGCACATCCTTGCCTAAAAGCTGTTCAGCAGCACCTTGAAATTGAATATCAGAAACACTTTTTGACACACTGTTAAGCTCTGTTCACACCTATGCAAGTGTGACTAAGCACATATGTTTTTTGTGCTTTCCTCCGTGTTGCATATAGGGCAACCCATTGATTTAAATGGGCTGCTTTGCTGGTGAAAAATGTTGTAAAGAAGTGCAAGACCCTATTAAAAAATCGTGCTTTTGGTGTGCATGAGTGTGTGCACATTGCTAGATGTGTGGAGGTGCTGTTAAGAATGAATCTGCAAAAGGGCTGCGCATTTTGGTGTGTTACAGGAAAGCACATGATTTTGCGCATGTTCTCACATTGCATACATTTGAACCTAGCCTTACACAGGGAGGCCTCCCACACCTCTTCTTCCTACTGTCTAGCTCAGGGGTCTCAAAGTATTGACCGAGTACAAATGGCCCGCAGGCAGGCCGATCCTGGGCGGGTGCGTGTGGTGCACCACGCAGCGGCTGGGGGCTTTTTCTCTCTGTCTCCTGTGTCCTCTCCCCCGCATGTTGCTGCAGCCCAGTGCACACAGCAAAGGAAACACAGCACAGGAGAGCAGAGAGAGAACAGAGAGGAGGGAGGATCCGCCCATTGCCCCACCCACCCAGGCACCGATGATCGAGAGCTGAGCTCCCTCTAAGGCTGTACCCGGCCCCAGGGTCCTGCTGTCACCTTAAGGCGGGAGATTGTGGCTTTCTCGGTATGCTCTGCCACTAGGCCTGTGTTGGAGCCAGGACCTGACAGGAGGAGAGGACTCGGGGGGCAGAAGATCATGTCACCAGCTGACTTCCAGGAGGAGAGGTAAGTGAGCCATCACACAGAGACTGAGCAAAGTCTTTAGTGAGGGGACTGGAGTTTAAATTTGTGAAGAGGGATTATTTGTGGAGTGTGGGGGGGTTATTTGTGGAATGTGAGGGGGGAGGTATTTGTGTAGGGGGGTAATGCTGGGGGTTAATAATGCATCGGCTGACACCAGTGCTGGGGGTTAATAATGTGTCTGCTGACACCAATGCTGGGGGTTAATAATGCGTCCACTGACACCAGTGCTGGGGGTTAATAATGCATCCACTGACACCAGTGCTGGGGTTAATAATGCATCTGCTGACACCATTGCTGGGGTTTAATAATGTGTCCACTGACACCAGTGTTGGGGTTTAATAAAGCGTCTGCTGACACCAGTGCTGGGGGCTAATAGAGCGTCCACTGACACTAGTGCTGTTGTTTTTGAAGTTTGAAACTTTGCATGTGGCATACTTGTCTTGTGGCCCTCAGGTAATTTGAGTTTGAGACCGCTGGTCTAGCTGTTCTCTGGTGTGCCCTCCATACACTGAATTACCTAGAAGCAGCACTGCATGACCTTTTTCATTACCTTTTTAGCGTCAATAATAAACTTTGTTCCTATCTCTATATTAACCTTTGCTCATTATAGTCTTTAATGCCCCGATTATTGGTATTCTACAGTACCAACCAATTTGACAGAGGAGTAGACACAGAAGTGTTAAACTGCTGAACATTAATCAGGTTACACACTCTTTCCCACATATCTGTCATGAATGGGAACCCCAACTCCACCCTCAAGATCCTCTCGGGGACCCTCACATGGCTGATTATATGGAGAGACTTATTTGCTGAAGTTCTATGCATTTTGTATGGGAACCTCCTCGGGGCTAGAGGCAGCTGCATCCCAAAACTTCACACTACTCTGGTGCTCTCCAATAGTATTGCTATGTACCTTATCCGCTATCATCCTCATTGACTCTCCTCCACATCCTTTACAGGGAAATAGCCAGCTTGGAAAACCACATCATAATGCGAGTCTGTAGCTTTTAATTTATTTCTCTTAGGGGGAACACCCTCACCCACCAGAATGGCACCACAGTTGTCCTGAGAACCTCTAGCACTAGTTTTCCAGGCCCTTCACAGGTTTCTAGGGAAACCCCTGTTTCATCTGATACTGTTGCTAAGAGAAGCTGCACACTTTCTTTAGCGGTCACCTCTGCCAAAGTTAGATCAGCACTTAAAATTACTTAGGTTTATAAACAGATGCTTTTACATGAATAAACATTAAACATTCAGGTTCACTTTTAACTCTTGCCTCCCCACAATACAGAGGACTGCACAGAGTGAAGAATATCTCAAAATATATAGTAGGTCTCCAAACTGGGGTCACACCCACATTACCGCAGACATTTTTGTAGCCTGTCTCTCTAATGAGTGACAGTCCTGCCCACTTTCTCTTTGAAGAAAGTCTTATCAGCACGAGGGTAGTGACAACCTTGTAGACTCCTCTTTTCCTTTTGGACTTGCCATTCTTCCTATGTGGTCTCAGGACAGAACAGCAGCAGGTGCAACAAAGGCTTTGTCACTCCTTCAGACTTGACTCTGACTATCATTTGTAGGCATCATCAGTTGCATAAAGTAAGCTGATCTAATTTCAATTGCTACAGGCAACATCACTCACATTGTGCTACTGGACAGCCATTGGTTGTTTCTTTCAATGGCTTTTTTTTAGCATACAGCAAAAAGCTACTCACACAAAAACTCAATTTTAAGAAAGTATCAGCTTCTTCCTGCTTTTTGCCTACCTCTATCATGTTTGAGTTTCAGTTGTACAGCTTCAAGAACCAGTCCACCATTTTTGAGGCTTTTATGATAACATTTGCCATTACAAACCGTAGAACACAACACAATATAGTATTTCAGCGTCCTGGCTTTTTGAGTTGCCCAGCTTGGGCTATACAGTCTCCCTGCCTGTTCAAACACCATCTCTCACTGTGCATGCCAATAATCGCCTCAATCCTCATTGGACAAAGGTCTGGTCAAAGTGCCTGTCTGCCAGACCTGGACATACATTGCCTGCATGTCTGTCCACGCACATGCTGCTCCCTGCAACAGGACTCTCCTGGGGAGGGAAGAGCACATTTCTGGCCAGGCTTATCCCCATCCCCAATTGCAAACAGTCTCAAAATTGCTCAGGCACCCTTTCACTGCTGAACCATTCATTATCTGCCTATTAAGACAGTGACAGACGGGGGGCGTGTCTAGCAGCGAACCGAGGAGGACTTGTGGACACAGAGCTCCACAAGCCTGACTGCAATCTATTGCCATCCTGGCTGCAAACATCCCGGAAAAGCTATCATATTTACCCTGGGGACTCCCTGGGTGGCTTCTGGTCTCATCCTGCCAGTATTGAGAGACAAAGCCGGCTAATCGCGACTTTCCCTGGCCCACTTTTCATGGCCAGGGATCAACGCCATTTTGAGGCCTACGAAGCCTCCTCCATTACCTTGCCGACCGGCTCGCCGACCCACAGACGTCCCTTATCCTGGCCCCAGTCTGCGGTGGAGCATCCGACCAGCGGCCTGTCCTCCCATCCGACCTGTGGACGGTTCCAACAATGCAGGGAGTCGCCGCTGTCTTGCGGCCCACGAGGCCTACATCATCCTCGGTCTGGAGTTCCGCGGATGGCGGGACTAGCAGCGGAACATCCAGACACCCTCGTGCCTGCATCCACGGAGGTAGCCTTTGTCCTGCAAACCCGCGGAGGCCCTCCTGAGTGTCCTCACCGGCCGATTATACAGGCCTGAGGCCCACCGCAATCTTGCGGCCTATAGGCCTGTGGATCCTCCAGCACCCTCCGGCCTAGATTTCCGGGATCCGCGGGTTGAATAACCACTCGTTCTCCTTCAGTTGTGGTGATCTCTCTGAAGGGGTAGCAGAAACCAACACAAACGAAGGTCTGCCTGAGACCCCCTGACATCCAGCCTGCTACATCACCGACTCGCAGCTGTCCTGCGGTCTCAGTCTCATCAGCCTCCTCACCCAGGTACAATACTCCATAGAAATCTTTCCCAGTACTTGTGTGAATATACCTGGCCCTAAGAAAGAGAAAACTTACTTATATACCAACTGCAGTTGTTAGCTAGCTATCTTTGCAGCTTACCTTTTATTATATCTTCAGCAGGCTCTTTAGTTAACCAAATTCAGCCCCTGAAGCGTCAAATAGGGGGATGCAGGTGCGACTAGCACTGATGGAGGACATGTTATAAACTCACTCTGGTCCCCGCTCCTTTCCTAAGGGATCCTGCACCGCTTCGACAGCTTTCACAACCAAAGGATCATTATTAGATGCCTCCGGACATCTCTGGGCACTACATGGGCAAAGTAGGATTTCAGAAAAACATATACGAAGGTTTTATACCACCAACGACATCAAAGTCTGCACAAAACATGGAGCGATTCCTATATAAGCCGCAATCCCCGGCCTTGAATACATCCGCAGAACCGATGGATGCCGCGGACCTATTAGCCTCCACTCCAGGTATCTTTCACATGGGAAATACCTCCCAGCAGATGAATCCCGCCGAAGCAGTCACAGTGGCGGTCTTAGACTTGAAACTGCAGGCACTTCTACAGGAGTTGACACGCAATATAGCTAAAGAGGTTGGGAGGATTGCTCAGGAGCTCAGGGGGGAGATTGATCAATTTGGAGAGTGCACTACCACCTTGGAAACTAAATTTGATGAGACTGTACAATAAACGCATGCACTGGAGGAAGAAGATGCATTCCTTAAACACACAGTCTCCCAAATACAACTTCAGCAAGAAGATCTGGAGAATAGAGAATGTCGTTCGAACCTGCGGATCCGTGGAGTCCCTGAAACAGTCAATGACAAAGAGCTACGGGCATATCTACTCAATCTTTTTGTAACGCTGGCCCCGCACATACCCCATATTGATTGGCGCCTAGATAGGGCTCATAGCTCCTTGGCTCCCAAATCTCCTCCTGGATCCAACCCGAGGGACATAGTAGTTAGTTTTCACTATTATGACAGTAAGGAAGCTTTAACGGCAGCCACACGCAACAAAAATCGCATTGACTTCAAAGGTTCCAAAATCCAGATCTTTAGTGATCTCTCCCCCATCACCCTGGCAAAAAGACGCAATCTTCGCCCAGTCACGGCCCTGCATCAAATCCCCTACAGATGGGGTTTTCCATTTCGGCTCTCAGCATCCAAAGATGGCACTCAATATTCTATCAGAGATCTTCACGAATGCGAGGCCTTTACTCGAAATTTGGGTTTGCCATCTGTTCCAGATGAAGAGCTCCAACTCCCTCCGCCTGCTCTGGCCTCCAAGTCCCTTCAGGCCCCCGCAGCAATCTGGACCCCAGTACGTCGGAGACAACAGAAGGCTTTCTCTACTCCGCAACGCTCCAATCTACCCAGACCTCCCACCTGAGGCCTCAAGATTTTCCTGATTTGCACCTCTTTGTTTTTTTGATTTCCAGATACCCAGGATCTCGGTAGATTTCTTCAGGTATCTGCGGGAGGTGTTCCTCCCTATACCCCTTTCTTACACATGTGTTGTTCCATTTTTGAACGTCTCAGCTTTCCTTACAGTTTCCATTGAAGTTCCAGTCAGTGATGTTATGTTCTGAACATCCTTAACTGTTCAATGTTCGAGACCAGTTATTCCTTAAAGGAGCGGGCCATAGTCCACAGTTCTAGATGACCGCCATGTTCCTCCACATGTCCAAGGTTTGCCGTCTTGGTTTCCTGAAGGACTTTTTTCCTTCAGGCTTTCAAAACATTTGTTTCAATTTTATCTGTTTTATTTTCTTTTTTTTTTTTTTAATCAGGTCCTTTTTTGACCTGTTTTTGTATTTGTTATTGCTTTGGTTTCATTACCATCTTCACAAATATAAAGTCATTGTCTTCTTAATATATGAGAAATGCTTACATATATTACCTTGCAGATCATTTACAATATGGTTGGTTGCACTCTTAGGTCACGTTAAGATAATGTTTGCTGTTCAATTCAGGACTACCGCATGGCCTTAAAAATCTTTTCATGTAATGTAAAGGGCTTGAATCCCATTCACAAGCGTCGGATGGCTTTGAAGGAATTCAAGGCCTCAAGCGCTGACGTGGTCATGGTTCAGGAGACGCATTTCCGCTCGGGGGGTTTGCCTCCAAACTGTTCCCTACTACTTTTATGGCCTCCGATCCCTCAGGCAAAGCAGGAGTAGACATTTTGATCAAACGCTCTTGTCCATTAAAAATTATTACCTCAATATTAGACCCCCACAGTCGGTATATCCTCCTGAACTGTGTCAACCAAAAAACGCCCCTCACATTAGTCAATGTCTATGCCCCTAATTCAGGGCAGATCGGATTCCTCACAAAGGTTTTCGAGAGATTACACACATCCCCATGACCCTTTACAATAGTTGGAGGCAATTTTAACTTGTGCATGTCCCCCAGCAAAGACAGACACGCACTCTTCCAAAACACCCCACCACTTCAAGCCCACAAATTGCCCACCTCATTTCGGAAACTAACACGCTCGTATAACCTGTTTGATGCATGGAGAGTGAAACATCCCACACATAGGCAGTATACCTTCTACTCCCCTCCACACAAAATGTACTCTCGTCTAGATAATTTTTTGCTTACTGCACCTCTATTACCCCATTTAGTTGCTTCTGAAATAGACCCCATTACATGGTCTGACCATGCCCCCATAACGCTAGATCTAGCTATGTACTTTGCACTACCTAAGACATGCCACTGGAGACTTAATGAGTCCCTTCTGCAAAACAATACTACTAAAAACCAACTTCAATCGAAGCTTATAGAATACTTTCAGCTAAATGAAGGCTCTGTCTCGAGCTCCTCTACCTTATGGGAGGCCCACAAGGCCTTCTTTAGAGGCAAATGCATCTCCGCTGCTTCACGCAAGAAATGGGAATTAACCCAACAACGATCTGAGCTTCTGACCCGACTACGTTCAGCGGAAATGCATTTACTTCAGTCTCCCACAATAGCTCGATTACGTACAGTGGTATCTATCCAAAACAAAATTAAGGCTTTGGATATGAGTAAAATTTCTAGGGCCATGTTATGGTCAAGGCAGAGGTTTTATGAATATGCAGATAAGCCACATAGAATGCTAGTTAACAAATTAAACCCACGCCCATCCCTATCTAACCCTGACCATATAGTACAACCCGATGGCACACCAACTTACTCCCCCCAGACCATGTCAAAGGTCTTTGGGGACTTCTATAACAAACTTTATAATTGTCTATGATCAGACCCACTGACCAAATTTACACAAGAGAAGTTCGACACCTTTCTATCATCATTACATCTCCCGCAAATGTCTCCAGAGCAGCGATCCTTACTCAATTCACCAATTACTGCTGAGGAATTAGCAGACGTTATTAGACTACTCCCCCTACACAAAGTTTTACCCAGGCCCTGATGGGCTCCCCTATTCGTACTACAAAACCTTTCTCCCAACTCTAGCTCCACACATGTTAAATTTATTTTCCTCCCTACTCAAAGGTACTTTGCCCCATTCCAAGTTTCTGCATGCACATATCACGGTTATTCCTAAGCCAGGCAAAGACCCGTCTATTCCTGATAACTATCCCCCTATTGCCCTATTAAACTCGGATTATAAAATCTTCACAAAAACATTAGCAAACAGACTATCGAAAATATTACCATCACTAATACATAGAGACCAGGTAGGCTTCGTCCCCACAAGGCATGCAGGAGATAACACTAGGCGCACTATAGACCTTATTGATCTACTAACCAGAACAAAAACCCCTGCCCTGATACTAAGTCTAGATGCCCAGAAAGCGTTTGATCGCCTCAGTTGGCCTTATATTTTCACAATTCTGGCGAAATATGGCTTCTCTGGACCTTTTATACAAGCCCTCCAAGCCCTTTACTCCTATCCCACCTCCCAGGTACAATTATCATCTCATATATCCCCTTCATTCTCCCTCAGTAACGGTAACAGACAGGGGTGCCCCCTATCACCCTTACTGTTTGTTCTCAGCTTGGAACCCCTGGCTGCTGCTATACGCGATAGTCCTAACGTCACTGGAGTATGTTTGCGACAAAGAGAATACAAACTATACCTCTTTGCAGATGACGTCCTCCTGACGCTCACACATCCACACACATCCCTGCCCTCACTCCATAATATTCTAACGGCCTTTAATGCTATCTCAGGTTACAAAATCAATGCTACCAAGACGGAAGCCCCCCCCATTAATATCACCCCCCTCAAATAACTATACTTCAACAAAATTATAATTATCATTGGTGCGCTTCCTCGCTGAAACATTTAGGAGTACAGCTTACAGCATCATACTCTACATTATATCAGGCTGTTGTATTTATTCGAGACGCTCCCAGTGGCAATACCTATGTCACAACTGAAAGCTCTCCAAAGAAGAAGTCTCCGCTTTATATGGAACAACGCGTCCCATCGGGTGGCGGGATCAGTGGTCATGGCACGTAAAAATAGGGGAGGTTTAGGAGCCCCTGATTTTATTAAATATTATTACACCTCTCACTTAAGGGTCCTCACTTCCTGGACTCACAGGAAAGCTCCCAACAGATAGGCCGAGATCGAAATGAGCGTTACCTCACCGGTCCATCCGTGTTACATGTTCTGGCCGTCTAGTGACAAGCACATGCCCCAGCTGAGAGGTTTATGCCTGGCTCCAATGCTCTTCACTCTAGCAATTTGGAAAAGATGCTCTGATCGATATTCACTATCTTCCCCATGCTCACCTCTTACAAATGTCCTCTTCAACCCGGACATCCCTGATAGCATGTCCTATGATCATATGCTGCATTGGACTGGGGCCGGGATTTTTCAGCTGAGGCATCTTGTTAATCCAGCTATGAGACACCTACTACCCTTCGTTGACCTACAAAAGCAATACCAAATTCCTAAAACACTTTTCTACTCCTGTTTACAGTTTAGACATTTCTTCGCTACTAAATCCCCCACCCTCTCCCTGGACAAACCATCAGACTTCAAAATGCTATACGCCAAAGGCCCCTATGAGCCCCAATTAATTTCTACCATATATAGAATTTTACATGAAGCTAACCCCTTGAAGGTAAATAGTCACCATTACATGAAGAAATTGACTCAGTTACTCTAACATGACATTTCTGTTAGATTGGGAAAGTATCTGGGAATCCACCTCCAGAATTTCCCGCTGTGTCGCACACAAAGAATCTGCGTACAAAATTCTACTTTTCTGGTACAAAACTCCAGAATGCCTACACGCATACAACCTGACAACCTCAAAAATGTGTTGGAGATGTAATAAAGCTGTGGGCTCACAATATCACATTTTCTGGGAAAGCCCTTTAGTCACCCAATTCTGGGCCCAAATTTAAACGGTTCTGGAGAAGCTGTTGGGCGTCCCCATCCCCATAAACCCTGTGCATTACATACTGGGACTACCTGTTCCAGGTATCCACAAATCTAAAAGAAAACTGATGTCCTTCATATTATTAGTAGCTAAAAGAACCATTTCCAAACTTTGGCTCTCTACCTCCTCTTCCACTCTCACGCAAACCCTCTCCATCTTAATGGATATATGGAGAATGGAACATCTAACCGCCGTAGTTTGATGATTCAATCCCAAAATTTTCACAAATATGGCAGTCATGGGACGAATCTGAATATAGCTCTGAAACATACAGTTCTAATTGAGAGACAGCGGTCTTGTACAGACAATTTATCTTTAGGTCTTTATTGCTTTCACTAAATGTTGACTATGGCTCTTCCATTTTGTGCCTCTGTATTGCTTATGTACCCCATATAGATAGCGAGAGTATTTACCATCGCAACCAAACCGTACATATAAAAATCATTATTCCTTTTTTACCTAGTTGGATTTCTCACTATCTAGCTAATTACATTAGCTTTTACATTTCACCCCAACTATGTATATATTTCATTGACAATGTATATTTACATCTCCTGTAATTGAAGGTGCTAATTACATGTTATTTTGTATTATATGTAAAACCTGTTAAACAATTTAATAAAAAAAAAAAGACAGTGACAGACCATCTATCTTTTACAAACTGTACATCTAAGATTTAAAATTTTTAGGATGTTCTCTATTGCAGATTGCCATATACATTACAATAGAATACATTAAATCAGCCGTATTTGGCAGAGGTATTGTGTTACCTTACACTTTTTCAAACCTGCTCTGTTTTTGCACTTTTAAAGATAAAAATCAATGCCAGAAAATCTTTGACACTATTTTTATCAGATGTTCAGGAACTTATAACTTCTTCTTGAAAGGTTATAAAGTACCGTATTTATCGGCGTATAACACGCACTTTTTTCCCCTTAAAATCAGGGGAAAGTCGCAGGTGCGTGTTATACGCCGATCCCCTGCAATCCCGTGGTGTCAAAACTTCAAAATCGCAGACCGCGATTTGAAAATGGCGCCGCCGGCGCCGAAATACACAGAGCCGGTCCTCGGCTCTTTCCGGCGGCTCTCGTTCATTTTCGGCTCCACTCGTAGTCCCGAGCGGAGCTATCCGAACCTACTCGGCTAGGTTCGGATAGCTCCGCTCGGGACTACGAGTGGAGCCGAAAATGAACGAGAGCCGCCGGAAAGAGCCGAGGACCGGCTCTGTGTATTTCGGCGCCGGCTGCGCCATTTTCAAATCGCGGTTGGCGATTTTGAAGCCCAATATGGCAGGGACAGGGGATCGACGGCTGCAATGGGGCAAGGCTGCACTGGGGAAGGCTGCACTGGGGAAGACTGCACTGACAAAGCTGCACTGGGGAAGGCTGCACTGACAAGGCTGCACTGGGGAAGTCTGCACTGACAAGGCTGCACTGGGGAAGTCTGCACTGACAAGGCTGCACTGGGGAAGGCTGCACTGACATGGCTGCACTGACATGGCTGCACTGACAAGGCTGCACTGACAAGGCTGCACTGGGGAAGGCTGCACTGACAAGGCTGCACTGACATGGCTGCACTGGGGCAAGGCTGCACTGAGAAGGCTGCAATGATGGGCATTTAAATATAAGTTTTTTCCCTTCAACTTCCCTCCTAAAAGTTTTTTTTCCTTAAAATTCCCTCCTAAATTGGGGTGCGTGTTATACGCCGGCGCGTGTTATACGCCGATAAATACGGTATGTTAAAAATGTTATGTTACACATTTCACAGTGAACAGGTTATAGTTTTCTTTATCGTACATCACGGGACACAGAGCACCATAATAATGACTAATTGGGTTATACACTACCTTTAGGTGATTGGACACTGGCAACCAATAGTAAGATGGTTCCTCCCATATAACCCCTCCTATACAGGAAATACCTCAGTTTTTTCGCCAGTGTCTTGAAGGTGATGGTCATGGCTGTTAAAACTCTTCAAAACTCTTCAAATAATGTCCCTGTGAGGATGTTATAATTGGATCAATTCGGATGGCATAAGAAAGCTAAAGTGGATGGTACCCGAGCCTCGGTTCAAGAGCGAAGTTTTGCTTGTAATGTGTCCTATATGGCGCTGAACCCTTGTTAAGTTGGTATTCCTGGTCATAAACTTGCCCAAGGTAAACCAGAAGGGTGCCTTACAGGTCCAAGGGTGTGGCCCCAAAGAATGGGGGACCCGGTCCTTGAAGGTCCTCAGAGGCTCTACCTGCAGTGATGGGGGAAGATTGGGCCTGGTAAAACAGGCCCTGCTGCTTGGGACGATGAGTACTCCCTTTGGGAATCTTTTATATATACATTCCCTCTGTTCCATTGAAAGACCTTCGCTTGTGTTCCAAAAACCAGCCAAGTTAGAAATTACAGATGGCCAGGTATGGCGCGCACTTATGGCAGGCGTGCGCGGGCGTGCGCATGCACCGCGTGTGCTCCTGGCGTGCGTGCCAATGGTGTGCGCTGCTGCTGTGCGCATCACGGATGCGCCGCATGGGCGGCGTGCATCTGGGCACGGCAGATGCGCCGTGCGGTCAGTCCACTGCCAGGTTAGGCTTTATAAGGAGCTGTAGCTCCTGGCGTGTGCTGGGACAACACAGGGCGATACTTGGGCATGTGAGTCTGGAGGCTTTTGGACACAGTTGCAATAGGTGAAGTGCTGGTTACAGCTTGTGGGGAGTACTTTTTCCTTGTATGTAAGCAATGTCTTCCAGAAAACGAGGTACAGGGAGCAGGCAAGCACAGGGGTAAGAGTACCTTCCTTGAAAACAGGTGACCAGCCCCATGCTGATGCAGCCTCAGTCTCCCCTGAAAGACCTGCGGCATCTGGCCTGGCTGAGCCATTGCATTTGTCAGGCATAGTGGCCACTACCAATATTCCTACCTCGGCTTATGTTACAAAGGATGATTTGGCATCTGCATTAGCAGGCCTTGAAGGCAAAATAGCTGGCATGATTGCTTCTGTAACGCAGGGAGGGAAGAAGCGTAATAGATCTCCCTCCCCTGAGCCCGGGCCAAATGGAGAATCACTAGAGCACCAGGACTCTTATAGCCAGATGAGTCCAGGTGATCTGGAACCAGAGTGGGCAGAGGATTTGGAGGAGGTGGCCATAAAAGACCGGGAGGAAGGAGAGGCTGAAGAATCCTCAGCTGAGGACTCAAGTTCAGAGGAGCCAATTTCAGCCTCCCATTCCCAGAAATTGTTTATGCAATCTCTGACTGAGATGGTACGAGTTGGGTTTAAGTTACCCCCCGGTTCAGGATTCTGGACTCTCCTGTTCTACTTTGGGATCCTTGCGACCTCAGCAAGGTTCCCAAGCGTTCCCTTTGCATTCATTATTGGAGCAGGTGATCTACACAGACTGGGATCATCCTGACAGGATATACTTACCTCCAAAAAGGTTTTCTATCTTATATTCTATGGAGGAAAAGTTCAGGAAAAGATGGGGTACACCTTTGGTGGACGCCGCCATTTCTTCAGTGAATAAGAGTTTAACCTGCCCGGTGAATAATGCCCAGGTATTTAAGGATCCGGCCGATAAAAAGCTAGAGTCCTTATTAAAAGCTTCCTTTGCGGTGGCTGGTGCAGCAGTTCAGCCAGCAGTTGCAGCTATTGGGATTTGCCAATCCCTGAAAGACCATTTTAAAAGGTTAATAAAAAACCTGCCTAGTCAGGAGGAACCTCCCGAGGAATTGTCGGAGCTTCCTCATGCCTTGTGTTTTGCAGTGGACGCATTGAAAGACTCAATCCAGCAGATGTCTCATTTTGCGTTACTGTCCGTACATATGCGCAGGGTTTTGTGGCTAAAGAACTGGTCTGCTGAGACGCCATGCAAAAGGCAGCTTTTCCATTCCATGGAGAACGCTTGTTTGGCGAGGATCTGGATAAATATGTCCAAAAGATCTCTGGAGGAAAGAGTGCCCTTCTCCCTACTAAAAGGAGAGGTAAGCAACCCTCTTATAAAATTTCCAATGCTCCAGGACCTAGTGCTTCTTCCCCCAAGTGGTATCGAGGGCCTCAGCCGTCTGGTTTTAAAAAACATCATGGTCAGAGGAAGCCCTGGAACCAAAAGCCAGCCAAGTCCAACTCCAAGTCAATCTTGTGAAGGGACGCCCTCGCTCTCACGGGTGGGGGGTAGGCTTCGGCTGTTTTTGGATGCATGGGAAAATCTGGTCCAAGACAGATGGGTCATTTCCACTATAACACATGGTTACAGAATAGAGTTCCGGGAAATTCCTCCAGACCGTTTTCTGTACTCAAGGGTTCCGCCGAATCCAGAGAAAAAGAAATGTTTATTCCTAGCCTTGCACCATCTGCTGAAGCAGGGGGTAATTGTCGAAGTTACGCATGAAGAAAGATACAAGGGGTTTTACTCAAACCTTTTTACCGTGCCGAAACCAAATAGGGAAGTAAGGCCCATTTTGGACCTCAAGGCTCTCAACCTCTTTGTAAACGTCCGGTCCTTCCGTATGGAGTCGGTTTGTTCAATAATAAAATCTCTGAGAAAAGGAGATTATTTAGCGTCCATAGATATCAAGGACGCATACCTTCATGTACCAATCTTTGGACCACATCAAAGGTTTCTGCAGTTCGCAGTAGAGGGCCGTCATTTTCAATTCGTGGCACTGCCATTTGGTCTAGCCATGGCCCCCAGGGTCTTCACAAAGATTCTGGCCCCGGTGTTGGCATCCCTAAGGTCCCAGAAGATCTCCATGGTAGGATACCTGGACGATCTTCTCCTGAGGGATTGCTCTTGCCCCATCCTGATCCAAAACGTGTCAAGAACAGTGCGGGTCTTACAACTCCTAGGTTGTATTCTAAATGTGGACATGTCAGCCCTTTGTCAAGAGGGTGAAAATAGAACCAAGGCCTTCTATTCGGCTGTGCATGAGGTTGCTGGGCAAGATGGTGTCATCCTTCAATGCAATTCCATATGCACAGTTCCACTCCAGGGTGTTCCAGAACAGTATTCTGGAAGCCTGGGACAGGTCTGCTCGAACCTTAGATCATCCTATGGTATGGTACTATCCCCACAGGTACAATGGAGCCTCTCTTTGTGGTTAAAAACCAGCCATTTGAGAAAAGGAAAATCTTTTCCACCAGCAGCCTGGAGAGTAGTAACTACAGACTCCAGTCATCTCGGCTCGTCCAGGGAATATGGTCCCAGGCAGAAAGGACCTTGCCCATCAATCTATTGGAGATTCGGGCAGCTCGTCTGGCTCTGCGCTTCTGGACATCCAAGTTACAGGGTCTCCCTGTCCGAGTCCAGTCTGACAACTCCACGGTAGTGGCATATATCAACCACGAGGGAGGTACCAGGAGTCGGGCAGCCCAAAGAGGTAAATTACATATTGACTTGGGTAGAAAGGCATCTGCCGTTTCTTTCGGCAGTGTTTATACCGGGGGTGGACAATTGGCAGGTAGACTTCCTAAGTCACCAGAAATTGTTGCCAGGGGAATGGTCCCTGCATCCTGAGGTTTTTCTACAGATCTGTCAAAACTGGGGGACCCCAGATGTGGATCTGCTGGCATCCAGATTCAATGCCAAGCTGGACAGGTTTGTATCCAGGACCAAGGATCCGCTTGCTGCCGTGAGAGACGCATTAGTAGTTCCTTGGGATCAGTATTCTCTGATATATGCCTTCCCCCGATCCAAATTCTGCTGCACTTACTACGCAGAATACAGGAGGAACGGAAGCCAGTGATCCTAGTGGCCCCAGCGTGGCCCCGGAGATCCCGGTACTCGGAGATTGTGAAGTTGGCAGTGGGGGACCCATTGGTCCTTCCATGCCGTCCAGACCTGTTGTCTCAAGGACCCATATTCCATCCTTCTTTACGGTTGCTGAATTTGATGGTATGGCTATTGAGACCAGAGTATTGAAAGACCGTGGTATTATGGGTTCAGTCTTGTCTACTCTGATAAACGCTAGAAAGTCAGTTTCTAGAGCTATCTATTATAGAGTCTGGAAGTCATACATTTCTTGGTGTGAGGAAAGGAAATGGAACCCTTGTAGGTATACGATTGGAAGAGTTCTTGCTTTTCTTCAAGCAGGAGTAGACTTGAAGCTGGCTTTAGGGACAATTAAAGGACAGATTTCGGCCTTATCGTTTTTTTTCCAAAGACCAATTTCATCCCATTCCTTGGTACAAACCTTTGTCAAGGGAGTAAAACACCTGAGGTTACCGGTTAAACTACCTTTATGTCCCTGGGACCCTGGAAATTTGGTACTGTCAGCCTTACAGGGTCAACCGTTTTAACCTATTGTTTTTTTTGGTGGCTATAACGTCGGCTAGAAGGGTGTCAGAATTGGCTGCCCTTTCTTGCAAAGAACCTTTTTTGATTCTTCATCAGGACAGGGTGGTCATGCGCCCTTGTCTGGATTTTTTACCAAAATTGATTTCCAAATTTCATTTGAATCAGGATATCATTCTACCTTCCTTTTTTCCAAACCCTAAAACTAGGGAGGAAAGGTCGCTTCACTCGCTTGATGTGGTGAGGGCGATCAAAATTTACTTAAAGTTGTCAGCTTCTTTTCGGAAGACTGACTGCCTTTTTGTCCTGCCGGAAGGTCGTAGAAAAGGACAGCCAGCAACAAGTTCAACTATATCTAGGTGGATTCGCCAGACTATTATCCAGGCATATGAATTAAAGCGCAAGGTTCCACCTTGGGATTTAAAAGCACACTCCACTAGAGGGGTTAGTGCATCATGGGCAGCACGCCAACAGGTGTCTATGGCTCAGGTTTGCAAAGCGTCCGCTTGGTCTTCAGTTCATACGTTTACCAGGTTTTACCAGGTGGATGTTAGATCTCAAAAAGAGACTGTTTTGGCCACAGCGTGTTGCAAGCAGCTTTATAGTCTCTGGCCCATTTGGGCTTAAGGATATTGTGCCCCCCCCTGCAGGTGCATTGCTTTAGGACATCCCAATTAGTTATTATTATGGTGCTCTGTGTCCCGTGATGTACGATAAAGAAAAATGGATTTTTAATACAGCTTACCTGTAAAATCCTTTCTTAAAGTACATCACGGGACACAGAGGTCCCTCCCCTCTTTTCTGGGATCATCATTGCTTGCTACAAAACTGAGGTATTTCCTGTATAGGAGGAGTTATATGAGGAACCATCTTATTATTGGTTGCCAGTGTCCAATCACCTAAAGGTAGCGTATAACCCAATTAGTCATTATTATGGTGCTCTGTGTCCCGTGATGTACTTCAAGAAAAAGATTTTACAGGTAAGCTGTATTAAAAATCAATTTTTTGTAAAAATCTCATCTGTTAATAAATAATTCCATTTATCAATGAAAAAATATTTAAAAGTTGCAAAATCTTAGAAACTCAAGTGAATGGAGACTCAAGTGAATAAAAAGACGTGATTCTCTAAAACAAAATACATTTAAACTCTGCACCAATACTGTATATTTATAGCAGCTCTTAAATTGTACTGTTTAAAGGCATAATTACACCACATATGGTGGGACTATTGGACTGTGTTGGGTGAGTATTCTGCCAGGGAATAGTGACTAGCAACTTTTGTATTCTTAGCATGATCCTTTCTGACCCTTCTGTAAAATCTAATTGATCATCACCTGAGGTTTCGGTTGCATCTAACTACTTGCTCTGAACTTTTCATAGATTTATACATTACTACTTTATTGTTAGAAATTCTCAGATCTATTCCAGTAGCTAGCAAGTTTGGATAGTATACTTTTGTTTTTCTACCGGGTGATGGTGACCACGCCCCCCTAAAATGTCACAGTCCCAGCATGCCCATGGACTGTGACGGCATAAGGGGGCAGAGTCACCACCTATATAAGTCACATCAGAGCGCTCAGAGAGCATTCCAGCCGGACAGAGCGTCGTGTCAACATCGGAAGAAGAGAAGAGGGAAGAAGACAAGAAGGCAGAAAGCAGAAGTCCGGGCCACCATTAGCAAAATAGCGGGAAAAGAGCAGAAGATAGCGGAGGAGCCCGGCAGAAGACCCGGAAAGTGCGGAGAAGAGGCCGGAGACAGCGGAGAAGGACCAGAGAGACCCCCGAAGTCGGAAGAAGACCCCTGGAGCTGTCTAATAAATTACTTTAAAAACCTGTGTAGTGTGTTTTTTTATTGACACTTTTTCCCTAGGTGAATGGGTAGGGGTAACATGTACCCCAAACTCATTCACAAAGGGTGGGGGCCGGGATCTGGGGGCCCTCTTATTAAAGGGGGCTTCCAAATTCTGATAAGCCCCCCGCCCGCAGACCCCAACAACCAACGGCCAGGTTTGTCAGGAAGAGGCCCCTGTCCTCGTCAATATGGGGACAAGGTGCTTTGAGGTGGGGGGCCGCAGGGTGCCCCCCTCCACCATAGCACCCACCCCCCCATGTTGAGGGCATGCGGCCTGGTATGGTTCAGGAGGGGGGCACTCGCTCGTCTCCACCCCCTTTCCTGACCGGCCGGGCTGCGTGCTCGGATCGGGGTCTGGTATGGATTTGGGGGGACCCCTTAAAATCCATACCAGACCTAAGGGCCTGGTATGCACCGCAACAGAGCTCGCAAGGTGCCAATCTCGCCGATAAAAGCGGCGAGATTGACTTCCTTTTCTAGTTCCGTCATACCCGAGTCACGTTCAAAATAAATGGACTTGGCCGTGTGTGGGCAAGTCTGTTCATTTGGAAAGTCCGCCGTAACTCCATCGGAAGTCTGTCGGGAAGACCGTCGGACCTAGTTTCCCAGAAAGTCCGGTCGTGTGTACGCGGCATTAGTCTATGACTTCTTGTCCTGTGTTCTGTGCTGTTTAGATTAGATAACAAATTTTCATTTCAAATTTAGTTTTATTGTTTTGCGAATCCACATACAGCATGAGAAAAATTGAATCTGTAATTCATTGTCTTACATGATCGCCAAACTAATCTATGTTTGATTAATGAAATGTTTGCATGCACATTTGAGCAAAAATTACCATTACAAATTAATTGTAATGGATATATTTCCTCTTTGGTAAGGAGATTTCTACTGGATTTTGTGTACATATTTAATTACCCAGTACTGGTTTACTGTATACAGGTTAAAGCAGGAAGGGCAGATCACTGCAGTGACAGAGAGCACGGATGTGTACATTGATACAGTTGCAACAATTGCTGAGACATGCATCAGTGCAGTGGCAGCAAGCACAGAGATAGGCATTAGTACAAAAGAAAGTGAATTACTGACACTTGAAGAGGTGGTGAGAGCAGAGAGAGAGGATTGTAGTAAGGTGCAACGGTAAGTGTGGGGTTGGTATGCAGGTGTGGTGCTGGAGAAGGAAGATGGGGGTCGGTTGTGGTGGTTACAGTAGGGTTCGGGGGGGTGGTGTGAAGGTGTAGTGGTAGTAAGGTTTCAGGCAATGTGATAAAAAGGGTGGGCACAGTTGTTATGGGGGTGCTGATGCAGTGCTGGTGAGTGGGGTAGTTGCAGGCACAGATATGAGTAGTGCTTCCGTTAATAAAGGGGATGCCTACATACTTGTAAACATCAGTCAGTGGTTGCTAGGATGCTAAACAGTGGGAAGCATTTATTTATTGGCAGTAGTAATAGCACCAATAAATGAATGACTTTCTGCTGCAGAAGCAGCAGAATATTTAGGCTTGTGAACTGGCCAAATAGTGGGGCTGATTTGTGAATGCCAAACATGCACATTTTGGCTCAAATCCTGCATTGTGCTAAACCATATCCTTAATCTGCACTAGAGAGGAGGGAATTAAATTCAATTTTGGGAACTGCACATTTTATTACTCTGCCCAGTAGTCAGTACTCTGCTCAGCTGTCTTGTTTTGAATCTCACATTCCAAAGATAGCTACATCAGAAGCTACAATCAATCATGATTATTTATCATCTGCATTCTGTATAACTTGGAAAAGACTATCTACATCATAGGTCTCAAGGTACAGGCCCGTGGGCCATTTACGGCCAGTAGACCATTTACGGCCCACGGACTGGTTATAAATATCCTGCAGGCAGGGCAGATCCTGGGCAGGTGTGCGGGGTGCACCGCGCAGTGGCTGGGAGCTTTCTCTCTCTGTCTCCTGTGTCCTTTCCCGCATGCTGCTGCAGCCTAGCGCGCACAGAAAAGAAGACACAGACACAGCACAGGAAAGCAGAGAGAGAACAGAGCAAAGGGAGGATCCGCCCATCTCCCCACCCACCCAGGCACTGATGATCAAGAGCTGAGCTCCCTCGGAGGCTGTGCCCAACCCCAGATCCAGGGTCCTGCTGCCACCGTAGGGCGGGAGATCATGGCGTTCTCAGTATGCCCTGCCACTAGGCCTGTGTTGAAGCCAAGACCTGACAGGAGGAGAGGACTCGGAAGGCAGAAGATCAAGCCACCAGATGACTGCCAGAAGGAGAGGTAAGTGAGCCTTCACACCGAGCCTGAGCAAAGTCCTTAGTGGGGTGACTGTTGTTGAAATTTGTGAAGAGGGGGTATTTGTGAAGTGTGGGGGGGATTTGTGGAGTGTGAGGGAGGAATTATTTGTGGAGTGTAGGAGGTTATGCTGGGGTTTAATAATGCGTCTACTGACACCAGTGCTGGGGGTTAATAGTGCATCACCAGTCACCAGTGCATCACCTAACACCAGTGCTCTTGTTTTTAACATTTGAAAGTTTGCATGTGGCCCACATGGGATATAAAAACTTGTCTTGTGGCCCTCAGGTAATTTGAGTTTGAGACCCTTGATCTACATATAAATTATGGTGGCTTATTCTAATGTTAGTCAAAATAGGTTAAACTGGAAATAATTTATTTTCCTTAAAAAAACTAATTATAATTTATACTATTATAAATAAGACACATAATCATTTAACAATGACATTTAGCAGCAACCATTTACCAACAAACACTATTAACTTTATGTTTACAGTTGTAAAACAACATACACTTTAATTAGTAAAGACAAACACATAAGAGATAATCATGATAATTGCATCGAGCAAGCAATCATTTATAACTATAATGACAAAATATTTGTAGATAATGTTGAATTAATTGTTTAGCATTTCAGATAGATATGGTAGATTTGTTTGTTTATCTTTTTATCTTTGTGTTTATTTGCTGTATGTATTAAATATTATTATATTGAAACTTTATTCAAGGGATTAATTAAGGTGATTGATAAGCCAGTGGCAAAACTAATAATTTAGATATACAGTATCTCACAAACGTGAGTACACCCCTCACATTTTTGTAAATATTTTATTATATCTTTTCATGTGACAACACTGAAGAAATTACACTTTGCTACAATGTAAAGTAGTGAGTGTACAGCTTGTATAATAGTGTAAATTTGCTGTCTCCTCAAAATAGCTCAACACACAGCCATTAATGTCTAAACCGCTGGCAACAAAAGTGAGTACACCTCTAAGTTAAAATGTCCAAATTGGGCCCAAAGTGTCAATATTTTGTGTGGCCATCATTATTTTCCTGTCTTTACCCTCTTGGGCATGAAGTTCACCAAAGCTTCACAGGTTGCCACTGGAGTCCTCATCTACTCCTCCATGATGACATCACAGAGCTGGTGGATGTTAGAGACCTTGCGCTCCTCTACCTTCCTTTTGAGAATGCCCCACAGATGCTCAATAGGGTTTAGGTCTGGAGACATGCTTGGCCAGTCCATCACCTTTACCCTCAGCTTCTTTAGCAAGGCAATGGCCATCTTGGAGGTGTGTTTGTGGTTGTTATCATGTTGGAATACTGCCCTGCGGCCCAGTCTCCGAAGGGATGGGATCATGCTCTGCTTCAATATGTTACAGTACATGTTGGCATTTATGGTTCCCTCAATGAACTGTAGCTCTCCAGTTCCAGCAGCACTCATGCAGCCCCAGACCATGACACTCCCCCCACCATGCTTGACTGTAGGCAAGACACACTTGTCTTTGTACTCCTCACCTGGTTACCATCACACACGCTCGACACCATCAGGAACAAATACATTTATCTTGGTCTCATCAGACCACAGGACACAGTTCCAGTAATCCATGTCCTTAGTCTGCTTGTCTTCAGCAAACTGTTTGCGGGCTTTCTTGTGCATCTTCCTTAGAAGAGGCTTCCTTCTGGGAAGACAGCCATGCAGACCAATTTGATGTAGTGTGTAGCGTATGGTCTGAGCACTGACAGTTTGACCCCCCACCCCTTCAACCTGTGCAACAATGCTGGCAGCACTCATACGTCTATTTCCCAAAGACAACCTGTGGATAGGATGCTGAGCATGTGCACTCTTCTTTGGTCGACCATGGCAAGACCTGTTCTGAGTGGAACCTGTCCTGTTAAGCCGCTGTATGTTCTTGGCCATCGTGCTGCAGCTCAGTTTCAGGGTCTTGGCAATCTTCTTATAGCGTAGGCCATCTTTATGTAGAGCAACATTTTTTTTTTCAGATCCTCAGAGAGTTCTTTGCCATGAGGTGCCATGTTAGACTTCCAGTGACCAGTATGAGAGAGTGAGAGGGATAACACCAAATTTAACATACATGCTCCCCATTCACGCCTGAGAACTTGTAACACTAATGAGTCACATGACACCGGGGAGGGAAAATGGCTAATTGGGCCCAATTTGGACATTTCCACTTAGGGGTGTACTCACCTTTGTTGCCAGCGGTTTAGACATTAATGGCTGTGTGTTGCGTTATTGTGAGGGGATATCAAATTGACACTGTTATACAAGCTGTACACTCACTACTTTACATTGTGTAATTTCTTCAGTGTTGTCACATGAAAAGATATAATAAAATATTTACAAAAATGTGAGGGGTGTACTGACTTTGGTTTTAAATAATCCATAGCAATCAACCTAGCGATTTTTTTTTTTTTTTTTTTTTATACACTGCATGGCACATTATCAGTGGTTGTCCAATGGCCCAATGTTTCAGGACTTAGAAGAACAGGAGGCAGAGATGGAACCATCACTGGACAATGCAGCAACAGGATCCTGGATCTGTCATTACTGCAGAACAGCACAGTTGCAAGTACATGTGTGCAAAACTTACACAGTATGTTGAGAGCCCACCCACTACAATGAGTTCAGTTCAACTTTAAAGAGTATACTTATGAGAGAAAATAAATAATCAGCTCAAGATAATTACAATAATTTTATATAACAATTCTAACTATGCAATCTTATAAATATATATACAGAGAGACAGAGAGAGAAAGAGATTTTATGCTATGGAGATTTAAGGTAAGCGATACAAAGTTGATTGCTTTCACCCACAAGATAGGAGGAAAACAGTAAGTAGGTTTTAAGAAGTTTACATAAGTTTTTGTCAGTGCACATTCATGGAGAACTGACCTAAATGGAAAGTGAAGAGAGCAGGCAGCTGTCCGACCATCAATGCTCTATTAACAGTTAGGATGGAGACTCTATAATCCCCTTGGATTTTATATCTACCAAAACAGCTTGGGCCCATCAGCAAATTGCAGTGGCATATGGTCCAGGTTTATGAGTAATCTGGCACACGCTTAAGGCAAGAACGTCATCGTTCAACAAATGAAAGGGAAAATTATAAATATATTCATATCTCTCTCTATATATATTTATCTGAAATATGTTCGCAAGGTTTTAACTACAAGTATTTTTCCTAATTAATAAAATCCTCATGCATATTATATTTGCTTTTTTTCCAGTAGAAATTTCTATGACTCGTAACATAATTAAATGAAAATCAGCAAGCCTCATATACTCTAAATATTTTACTAAATGCAGGATTCATTATGAGATTTTACTGATTTAATTCCTTTTGTCATTTCTAACATGGCAACACCCTCCCCCCACGGTCTGTTCTCATTTAATTGTTGTTTCATTTGTTTAATTATTTAATGATCATGTGATAATTTTTATCTTGCTAAAACCTGTATTGTCCTTCTTCTTTAACTAAGTGCTTTGATCTTAAAGCATTCAACCAAAGTCATTTACAAACCCTAGGTGACAAATTATTTCGTTTTGGGGCTTTTATTAATACCTGCAGAATATGTGTACATAGGGTAACAAATAATGTTGTATTTAATTTACTTTTTGATTTTGACATAAGTATATAGTGTGACTGTACACTGTATAATCTACTGTAGGTATACTATACGTGTGTGTCTCTGTTAGTATGCCTGTCACTCTGTTGTGACATAATATTATGATTAAAGTGATTCTAAAGACTGAAGATTTTTTACCTTCAATCACAGCCAGTGAGTAGGGAGTGGGGGACAGGACTAAGGAATGAGCACCCACGAGTGCTCCCATGGAAAGCAGTTAACTATGGGGGCATTTAGCAGGAGGAAGGAGCCAGGTGAGGCAGCATGGGACCTGAGAAGAAGAAGATTGGGACTGCTCTTTTCAAAACCATTGCACAGAGCAGGTAAGTATAACATGTTATTAAAAAAAAAAAATGACCCTTAATATCCCTTTAATATCATTTGTCCACAAAAAAGTAGAAACAAAATGAGTTTCCTAATTTATTTCATAATTGTGTCAAATGCACATATACAGTAATGTATATTTTATAATATAAAACAAATAGTTGTGTAATCAATCAATATATATGTTGCTATGTATACACTAAATCCAAATAGTCTTTGGGTGAGCAGTTGCTTACACCTTATGACACTACTATATGTGCATAAACAATAATAAATATAACATAAAATGGTGTAGAGCTATATACAGTATCTGTATCAGTATACATTTTTGTAAATCTTTTATTATATCTTTTCATGTGACAACACTGAAGAAATTACACTTTGCTACAATGTAAAGTAGTGAGTGTACAGCTTGTATAACAGTGTCAATTTGCTGTCCCCTCAAAATAACTTAACGCACAGACATTAATGTCTAAACCTCTGGCAACAAACGTGAGTACACCCCTAAGTGAAAATGTCCAAATTGGGCCCAAAGTTTCAATATTTTGTGTGGCCACCATTATTTTCCAGCACTGCCTTAACCCTCTTGGGCATGGAGTTCACCAGAGCTTCACAGGTTGCCACTGGAGTCCACTTCCACTCCTCCATGATGACATCCTTGTGTTCCTCCACCTTCAGTTTGAGGATTCCCCACAGATGCTTAATAGGGTTTAGGTCTGGAGACATGCTTGGCTAGTCCATCACCTTTACCCTCAGCTTCTTCAGCAAGGCAGTGGTCATCTTGGAGGTGTGTTTGGGGGTCGTTATCATGTTGGAATACTGCCTTGCGGCCCAGTCTCCAAAGGGAGGGGATCATGCTCTGCTTCAGTATATCACAGTACATGTTGGCATTCATGGTTCCCTCAATGAACTATAGCTCCCTAGTGCCGGCAGCACTCATGCAGCCCCAGACCATGACACTCCCACCACAATGCTTGACTGTGGACAAGACACACTTGTCTTTGCACTCCTTTCCTGGTTGCTGCCACACACGTTTGACACCATATGAACCAAATGAGCTTATCTTGGTCTCATCAGACCACAGAACATGGTTCCAGTAATCCATATCTTTAGCAAACTTTTTGTAGGCTTTCTTGTGCATTATCTTTAGAAGAGGCTTTCTTCTGGGATGACAGCCATGCAGATCAATTTGATGTACTGTGCGGTGTATGGTCTGAGCACTGACAGGCCAACCCCCCACACCTCCAACCTCTGCAGCAATGCTAGCAACACCCTTATGTCTATTTCTCAAAGACAACCTCTGGATATGACGCTGGGCACGTGCACTCAACTTCTTTGGTTGACCATGGCGAGGCCTGTTCTGAATGGAACCTTTCCTGTTAAACTGCTGTATGGTGTTGGCCACCGTGCTGCAGCTCAGTTTCAGGGTCTTGGCAATCTTCCTTTAGCCTAGGCCAGTGATGGCGAACCTTGGCACCCCAGATGATTTAGAATTACATTTCTCATAATGCTCATGCACTCTAAGTAATTTGCTACAAAGTAGATTTTTACATGAATGTGAGAAGTGTCAGAATTGGCCTGGTAAGAAAGTGGTTAACTAAACTCCTGTGTCCCCAGCAGGTTGCGCCTCTTGTGCTTCTCTCCTCACGCTTACTAGTATATATCATGTACATACAATAAGGTCAATGACAGCAATATACCTTTAAATGGACTCCTCTCTCCCCAGCAAGTTACACTTCTTGTACTTCTTCATCTTTTTAAAATCTTTTATTCACTCAACAAAAATGTCACTCGCATTTTGCAGTGCATGCAAAGCATACACATGTAAAATCAAGATTCAAACTGGATGAGGGCACATATCCCAATGTACCAAAGGTCACCAAGATAAAATTTAACCTTTGTTTCAGTAATATAAAAGTATGTTTCATGACCATAAATGTAAATTCCTAGAGGGTGAGGTAAAATAAATATATTCTACTTGTATTAAGTACCTTCAAGTAACATAAATCTATTTAGATGTCAATTTCTATAGCAAACAATTAATATATATAGTACACAATGATAGCAATATCTAAAATATCACCCCCACATGGTACTATCATATGTATACCCAAAACCTTTGTAAGACATATCAACAGGTGAACAGTGATAGTTGCCATCTGCAAACTCTAAGACCATATTGGTAAGTATGGCCAGTTACTGTATGTACTGTATCTTACAACTGTTTTAGGTATACATATGATAGTACCATATGGGGGTGATATTTTAGATATTGCTATCATTGTGTCCCATACATATTAATTGTTTGCTATACAAGTTGACATCTACAGTATATAGATTTATGTTACTTGGAGGTACTTTTTTTTTTTTTTACCTCACCCTCTAGGAACTTACATTTATGGCTCTGAAACATACTTTTAGATTACTGAAATAAAGGTTAAATTTTATCTCGGTGGCCTTTAGTGCATTGGGATATGCATCCTCGTCCAGTTTTGATCTATAATTTCCACATATAATTGGTTTATGACTATATAAGGCTTGTGTATTTTTTTGTCACATGTAAAATCAATAATCACAAGTGTTCTTCTGGTATTCAGCTTTAGCTGGCTGTAAAATACCACACTTCCTGCGTCATTTTGTTGGAGCCTGCTCCATTGGGCTATAGCCAATCATCCATTTTATAATAGACCAGCCAGCACCATTTTATTAAAGCCAGCTTCATACTGCTATAGTCTATCTGTTTTCATAACACCACCATTTTTGTTTTTTTGTTTTGCCTTTTCTCTAATATTTTTCCTTCATCTTCCATATCTATGGAGACCTCGCTAGATGCTAAATACTCGGCGACTAACCAACTTTATTACCACCATTGAAAACATATCGAACTTAAAACTAGATTATTCACAATAAACCATACACAAACTCCAACCTTGTTATTCATCTTCTTATACTTATATAATACATACCTACAAATCTATACTCTTATGAATCCAATTAATATGGATAAATCATCCATAAATATCTATTCTTCCTATACTTTACAACTAATTAGAACCAATATAATATATTAAAATCCATAAACCATAATTAATAAAAAAAAGATATATATGCGAATAATCGCTCCAACAGTTGTATCCTTCTCACCAAACTTCTTGCTTATGGTCTTGTAGCCCCTTCCAGCCTTGTGCAGGTCTGCAATCTTATCCCTGATGTCCTTTGGTCTTGCCCATGATGGTGAGGTTGAGGCTGAGTTCACACTGATCCGACAAACGCTCTAGGAGCACATGTCTCATGATGTGTGTAAATCAATGATTCCCTATGACAGCTGTCTTAACTGGTCTGACACAAGTCGGTCCAACTTTGAGGCCGGGGTCACACTTGTATGACAAATGCTCCGACATTGGGAGTTCATATCGCATGACATATGCAAATCAATGTTTCCCTATGAGAGCCATCTTAACTGGTCCGACACAAGTTGGTCCGACTTTGAAAAAAGTTCCTGCACTACTCTGGTCCAGCTTTGAGCCTACTTCAGCCAATTGAATATCATTGAAGTTGGATCATCGTCTTAACTTATTTGACTTTGGCATGCTCTAATGATCTGGAAGGGGAACTCCATGCCAAATAAAAAAAAAATGGCATGGGGTTTCCCTTCCAAGAGCATACCAGGCCCTTTGGTCTGGTATGGATTTTAAGGGGAGCCCCCACACCAAAAAAAATGGCATGGACCCCCCAAAATCCAAATCCATACCATTCCATACATGCAGCCCAGCAGGTAGGAAAAGGGGGTGGGGACGAGCGAGCGCCCCCCCTCCTCCTGAAACATACCAGGCCCCATGCCCTCAACATGGGGGTGTGGGTGCTTTGGGGCAGGGGGCCCTGCGCCCCTCCACTCTAAAGCACCTTGTCCCCATGTTGATGAGGACAAGGGCCTCTTCCCGACAACCCTGGCTGTTAATTGTCAGGGTCTGTGGGCGGGGGGGCATATTGGAATCTGTAAGCTCCCTTTAAAAAGGGGGGCCCCCAGATCCTGACCCCCCACCCTATGTGAATGAGTATGAGGAACATTGTACCCCTACCCATTCACCTAAAAATAAGTGTAAAAAATGCACACAGTGCACAGGTTTTTAAAGTACTTTATTAAGGAAGCTCCAGCGTCTCTTACAATTTCTTCTGCCCTCTCTACAATTTCTTCTCCTCTGTCCACTATCTTCTGCCTCTGTTGGGCCTCCTCCCTCCGCTGTCTTCTCCCTCTGATCTTCCTCCGATGTTGACTCGATACTCTCTCCCACTCTAATGCTGGTGACGTCACCATCCGGGGCATGATGGGGCAGTGATGTCACAAGGGGGCGGGGCCTCCAGATGTCGTCAGCGGGTGGTCCCGTCCCATGCCAATTTAAGTATTGGCACACGACAACCCCAGCATTAGAGCGGGAGAGAGCGTCAAATCAACATGGGGAAGAACAGATGTAGAAGACAGTGGAGAGAAGAGGCCCGGCAGAGGCAGAAGATAGCGCACAGAGGAGAGGAACCGAAGAGGGCTAGAAGACATCAGCGGAGAGCGGAGGAGAACAGGCAGAGGGAGAAGACATCACCAGGAGAGGGAGAAGAACTGGAGAGGGGAGAAGAGATCGGAAGAGATGCCAGAGCTGCCTTAATAAAATACTTTATAAACCTGTGTACTGTGTTTATTTTTGACACTTTTTTTAGGTGAATGGGTAGGGGTACAATGTATCCTGTGAGAGCAGGATGCATTACGAGACTTTCCCCTTGTAACTGTGGTCAAGGAGGGTTGCCAACCAATAAAGATCCTTCTCCTTGATGCCATGAATTCTCGGGTCCTTTCACAGGCTTTGAAGAATAAGGAGCCCACGCACCGCAAGTTTACGGAGGCATGAGAAACAGAGTCCTCGGGGTCATTGAGGATTACACTATCTGGAACTGCCTCCTTCCACCCACGTACTATCACCAAGGTTTCTGGGGACTGAAAACCATCTTTTAAAGATTGACATATCCCACCCTCTGCTTCAATGCCTCCAAAACTGCCAGAATCCTCCTCCCTCTCCTCTTGTGTGTTCTGTGACATCGCAAGAATGGTGTTTGCATAAAGGCCTTGAGAGGAAAGGAAGTCCTCCTGTTCCTCTCGCTGCTCTGCCTCCAGTGCCCTGTCCATAATGCCACACAGAGTATGCTCCAGCAGGAACACAAGAGGGATAGTGTCACTGATGCATGCATTGTCACGGCTCACCACCCTTGTCGCTTCCGCAAATGGTGACAGTACAGTGCATGCATCCCTTATCAACAGCCATTGACGTTGGGAAAAAAAGCTGAGACTGTCCTTGTGCCATACTCACACAGGTACTCATTGATAGCCCTCTGCTGCATGTGAAGCCACTACAGCATTGCCAAAGTTGAGTTCCACCTGGTAGGCATAGTAGGCATGTCACAAATCAGGCGATTTTATGGGCAGGTGGAATTCTCGCTGAATTTCAGCCAACCGAACACTGGCCGTATATGACCGCCTGAAATGGCTACAGACTCTTCTGGCCTGCCTTAGATGATCATTAAACCCTGGGTATCTGTTTAAGAAATGCTGCACCACCAAATTGAATACATGTGCCAGTCATGGAACATGTGTCAACTTTCCTTGTTGAAGGGCGGACAGAAGGTTAGTGCCATTATCACACACCAGCATTCCTGGCTCAAGCTGCTGTAGCATTTACCACCTCTGGGCCTGCCCCTGCAGAGCTGAAATAACCTCTGCTTTGGTGAGGCTCCTGTCCCCAAGACAGACCAGCTGAAGCAGTGCATAAAATATTTTAGCCTGACTCATTGAAAAGCCCCTTAAATGCTTAGGGGGTACTGGTGGTTCATAGGACAATTCAGCAGAAGAGGGCATTGAGCAGGAGAAGGAGGAGCAGGGGGAGGGGGTGGAGATGACAGATCTTGCATCATCACCACCAGTTGTATGGAGACTTGGCGACAAAACAAGCTCCAGCACTGAGCCCTGTCCTGCATCCTTCCTAATTGCAAGCAGACATACCCGGTGTACTGTAAACAAAATATATTGTCCCTTACCATGTGTCAGCAGTAATGTGGACTTTGCGGCTGACTACCTTGCCCAACGATGACACAACATTGCCTTCCATGTGATGGTACAGAGCGGGAATGGCCTTACATGCAAAGAAATAGTGGAAGTGGAAGAAATCTGGAGTACATCCTGCCTCATTGGGGTTGTGCCCCCCTCACTTTCCTTTTCTGCTCTATCAGGCACCCAAGTTGAGTCTGTGACCTCATCATCATCATCCCCTCCATCCTCATCGTTACTGGAGCCAACTTGGCAATACGCTCCGGCTGGGGGAACATGACTACCAATTTGCTGTTTATCAGTGTTCTCCACTCTCTGTAGGCTCATGTTACTCCCTTCCTCAACCTCAGAAACAACATCAGAATCAAGTAATGCCTGTGCATCATCAAGAAGCAAGTGGCTGATGCTGTGTTCACATAATTCAGTTAAGAAAAGATATACCTGTGCTCAAATCCCAATAGCTTGTACATGTATTTGAACTATCAGGTCCTAAAGGGGTGTGACCACTAGGGATGGGCCAAACACCACCCAGTTTGGTTCACACCAGCAGAACATGCGAACAGGCAAAAAATTTATGCAAACATGCAAACCCTGTTAAAGTCTATGGGACACAAACATGAAAAATAAAATGTGCTAATTTTAAAGGCTTATGTGCAAGTTTATGGGGACCCAGGTTCTGCCCTAGGGGACATGTATCAATGCAAAAAAAGTTTTTAAAATGACTGTTTATTCAGGAGCAGTGATTTTAATAATGCTTAAAGTGAAAAAAAAGAAATATTCCTTTAAATATCATGCCTGGGGGGTCCCCTGTGATGTAAAGAACAGTGCCGCAGCAAAATGGCATTTTTAAAGGAAAAAATGTCATTTAAATTTGCTCGCGGCTGTAATGTATTTACGGCTCCCTGCAATATAGATGAAAAATCAAGGAAAAAATTGGTGTGGGTCTCTCCCCAGTCCTCCCCTTCGGGTCTGGTATGGATTTAAAGGGGAACTCCATGTTAAAATAAAAAAAACAGCATGGGGTACCCCCAAAAATCCATGCTAGGCTCTTTGGGTCTGGCATAGATTTTAAGACAAAAAAGGAAAAGATTCCCCAAGTGGGGTTTTTAGGCAGCACAAAAGAGGTGATAGGCCAATGTATGTAAAAATAGATTAATTTTATTATACAAAAATAGCTTCAACACACTGGTTAAAAAATGAGCTCCAATACAGAGTGTTTACAAATCTCCTGACACTCAACACATACAATGTAAGCACGTATTCATAACAACATTGTGCATGTATTGACAGTATTAGAAATGTAGACCTGACGCGTTTCGACCTATAGATTCCAGGTCTTCTTCAAAGGTCAATCTGCTAAAATTTGTACAACAAAGGTGCATATGTCAGAAAAATAATTAATTATATAGATTTCAAAAACAGGTATACCATATATTAACATGACATAATTACCCAATGATGAGTGTCCTATGGCGAGACGTTTTCTGTAAAAGGAGTCCCCTTAAAATCAAAAAATTGCCTGTTCACTTTCCCCTAGAGATCCCATGGCACCACCGCTGCAGCCTCCAATCCCAGGGGAAGGTCCCAAAGATGTGGCTTACGAGAGATCACACAATGGGGGGCCCCCTATCTGTAAGCGCGGACTCCACGGCCAGTCAGGTGGGGAGGACACCTGCAGCAACAACCCAGGAAAAAAGACAATTTGGAAAAGTATGCATTATATGCACTCCAAATTTGAGTCTAGAGAATATAGCCATATATCAGCCCAGTTGTAAGGTACCATAGATACATGTGTACACCCATTGAACAGGTCAGAGCCTTGTTGTGCTGGGTGTATATGTGTGTGTAAAAACAACACACGTATGTATATGCACATATATATATACATGTCCATACATATAGTTTGTAATTAAACTTTTATCATGGAGAATGTCTCTAGGTGTATGTATAAGGTATATCAGAGTGGAAGAAGAAAGGATTAATTTTGTAAAGACACCTCAACCATGTAGGTGAGGGGTATAAATAAACTGGTCAATGCCGATGGTGGGAAGTGACAATAGGGGGTAAAGTGTTGAAGAAGGTGTGGAAGCAACAAACCGTGGGTCCCTGGTGTGGGCAGCAAGGGTGGGTGGAGAGTGAACACACAAACAGTGTCATGCAGTACCAAAATGGGTGATAAGTAAATAAAAATGGAGAAAAAGTTGTGAAAAAGTACCCACAAGCCAAGTCAATAAAGTGTATTACCTAATAAGGAGGTGAAGATAATATGTAACGGCCGCACTGTGTTGCCCTATATGCTTACAATCGTTTGTGACCTGACCCGGGATTGGCCACAGCCTTGAACTGGGCTCAATAGACGCCCGTCCAAGTTGACATTTAGCAAGTCTGAAAATAAAAAGTAAGGAAATATTGTATACATTCAAGCATTTAAATGCATATAAGGTAATTGTAATAGACCAAGTATCCTGTAAGGGACAGCAACAGAGCGAGAACATATTATCATAGTGTGTACTTACAGGGTGAAACTGCAAGGGAAGCCACCAACCAAACGAAAAGATTCTCAGTGTGATATGGAGAAGGATGAGAGGGTATATATGCCCTTGATTTGGGGCGTGTATCTAACGAGGGTTGATTGGAAACGAGTACAGACGCCTCCCCCATCTGATAGAACCGATCATAGGAGACCGTGCTAGGGGGCATGGCAGCCAAATGGCAGCCTCGTGTGGCCTCCCCGGCGTTTGGGGCGGGTCGAAACTCCGTCACCTGACATCATCGCCGTCGCAATCGCGTGACGCTTCCGCATCACGTGGCACGCGCGGGGCCCCGCGCATGCGCAGTGAGCGGAAACGTCCGGGGATGTCCCCGAACGCCGCCGGCAAGGAGGGAATCCCCAACATGGTAGCCAGGACCAGCCTGGGTATCCAATGGGGAAAGGGGGGAGGAGGGGCCGGCAATGCCGGTGACCCTCCCACCCCCCTACCTTGCCGGGAAGACACATCAGGGGAAAAAGAACCCTGGTATGAGGGCAGCAGCAGCAGTCATGATGACGGCTTTTGTGGGGGGGGCGAACAAGGCATGGGGGAAACACAGGGCTCAATTGATGTACAAGATTGAGAAGAAAAATACATATGGACTGACGGCCCATCGCATATATGGACACTTCATCCTATATTGATACATACATTAATTGGCAGAAAAGATTATTATACATGAGATATCCATATGTGTAGAGTCAATTCATATGCCTAGGTACATGAGAAGCAAAACACATATTTAATTTAAAGCAAAAACAAAAAAAGGGGACCACAATAAAATATAAAAATATGCAAAAAGAAAAAAAATCAATACATAAATGTCGTAAATGCCGTTAGGCTACCAGGGGGAAAGGGGGAAGGGGAGAAAAGCACAAAAGAATGGCATAGATTTTAAGGGGAACTCCAGGGCACAATTAAAAAAAATTGGTGTTGGGTCCCCCCAAAATCTATAAATCTATAAATCTATACCAGACCCTTATCTGACCAAGCAGCCTAGCAGGCCAGGAAAGGGGGGACGAGACGAGTGTCAAAAAGTAAAAACCACAATAGACAGTTTCTGACAATTCCTTTATTAAAAAAAAAAAGTGTCACGCGATGTACATCCATCATCAATCACACCGCCCGATGGACCCGAAAAATAAAAAAAAGGAAAAATTTCTGTGACAGCTGTTATAAAGGCAAGGTCAGGGCCATATCACATGACGTCAGAAGGGGATGGGGTCACTCTATTACGTCAGCGGGTGGCCCCGCCCTTGCTTATGTAACAGCTGTCACAGGCATGAGACAGCAGTCACCGGGAGGCCTCCCATGGAGGCGGAGCTTTTTTTTTCTATTTTTCGGGTCAGATGGGAGGTGTGATTGAAGATGGATGGACTGTTAATGTTTCATATTCCCATCGCACACGTTCCTGGTATAAGCTCTAAAGGTTGGGTGCTGCAGCAACAACCAGCTGGATACTGGTTCAAGTCACAATGTAGATACTTGCCAGCACACCAAGGATCAGCACAAGGTGGCGTCCAAACGGTTTAGTTTTATTGCATGATCACAACACAAAGAGGTGCAACGTTTCGGAGTCACGCAGGACCCCTTCGTCATACTTGGTGTGCTGGCAAGTATCTACATCATGAAGATGGATGGACATCGCGGGACACATTTTGTTCTTTTTTATTAAAGGAATTGTCAAAAACTGTCTATTGTGGTTTTTACTTTTTGACACTTTTTTTTGGTGAATGGGTAGGGGGCTTCCAGATTCCGATAAGCTCCCCACCTGCAGACCCCCAAACCATGGTATGGGTCTGGAGGGGGGTTGCTCACTCGTCCCCCACTTCCCTGGCCTGCCAGGCTGCTTGCTCGGACAAGGGTCTGGTATGGATTTTGGGGGGACCCCATGCCAATTTTTTTTTATTTTGGCGTGGAGTTCCCCTTAAAATCTATGCCAGACCCAGAGAGCCTGCTATGGATTTTGGGGGGGAACCCACACAGTTTTCTTTTTTAAATTTGGCATGGAGTTTCCATTAAAATCTATACCAGACCCTAAGGGCCTGGTATGGATTTTGGGGGGACCCCATGCCTTTTTGTTAATTAATTCTGTCATAGGGTTCCCCTTAACCACTTCAATGCACTATTATATACTCTGCACTGACTGCACTGTGTGTATATATATATATATATATATATATATATATATATATATATATATATATATATACTAAACGACCTGCACACCACTAACTAACCTACCTAATCTAGCTCAAGTTCTCCTCTCCAGGTTATTATTACACTATGCACGGTGGCTGTGTAAGCAGCCTTATATAGTATGGGGTGTGGACTTAGCCCCCTGAGCCATGATTGGCCAAAGGCTCACTGCCTTTGGCCAATCGTGGCTCGCACAGCAGATCGTGCTGTGATTGGCCAAAAGCATGCAGGTCAGGTCCATGCATTGGCTAATTAGCAGCCGTCAATGCACTGCGATCTCGCAGTGTATTATGGGGCGCTCCGCGGCGCTCAAATTTGCCATGAACACCCCATATGTTCAGTTTGTTTGCAAGCAAACGAACACCCGATGTTCAAGTCGAACTTTTGTTCGACTCAAACATCGGGACCATCCCTAGTGACCGCATTTTAATGTACAAATTCTGGATGGACCCTCTGCACACTGCTACACTCTTCCAAGCAAACTATGCTATGAAAAACAGGGATATTTAGTTCACATACTGTATATTGCAATATATGTTTTTGAACTATCGGGTGCTAAAGGGGTGTGACCAGTGCTAGACATGTGCGCTGTCAATAAATTTGTTTCGTTTCGCTCTCTTCCCTTTCGTATTAGAATTAATTCGTATTTCATAATTCGTGTCTGAAATTTCATACTAAATATGAATTTTCGTTAGGTTTGTTAACTTTTCGTAACAATTACGAATGTTCGTTATGATGAATTTATCATTATGAGGGGCTCCCACCATCCCTGTACTGTGCTGACTACCTGGGTTTTTAACTTTTAGGTTTGTTAACTTTTCGTAACAATTACGAATGTTCGTTATGATGAATTTATCATTATGAGGGGCTCCCACCATCCCTGTACTGTGCTGACTTCCTGGGTTTTTAACTTTTAGGTTTGTTAACTTTTCGTAACAGTTACGAATGTTCATTATGATGACTTTATCATTATCAGGGGCTCCCACCATCCCTGTGCTGTGCTGACTTCTTGGGTTTTTAACTTTTAGGTTTGTTAACTTTTCGTAACAATTACGAATGTTTGTTAGGAATTTGGATCCGAAATTCGTAAACGAAATTTCGTACAAAATTTGGAAGCATAGCAATTCGTATTTTGGATCCTCCCGAATGTACAATTTTATGGAAAATCATACGAAACTAATCGCACATGTCTAGTGACCACATTGAGATGAGTAAGCACAGTGTAGCTGTGTGAAACTAGTCCACCTCTGTTCCGGCCTCTGCAGCTGTCGGGTGTGTCATTGTTTGCATGGAATATTCAATAAATGGACTTCTGTCACGCCAGTGTGCAGCCAATTTCTTCCTTCAGCCACATTTTAACACTACAAATTCTGGATTTCATTGCAAAGTTTGCTAAGAAGAGTGTAGCAGTGTGCAGAGGGACCATCCAGAATTTGTAGTGTTAAAATGTGATCACACCCCTTGAGCACCCGATAGTTCAAATACATGTACAACTATTGGGATTTGAGCACAGGTGTATATTTTCTTTGTTGTAACACTGGTCAGTGACCAGATCTAAACCTTGTAGCTCTCCCCCACCTTGGGTCTTTATGCCCTATGTTGGCATGGTGTCCACCTTTAGCATTTGCTGTGGCAAGGCCGTGTAGGACTGGCCAGAAGAGGGATTACTTTGACACAGTCGGTCAGCTTAAACATATATTGCAATATACAGTATGTAAATAAAAATCCCTGTTTTTCATTGCAAAGTTTGCTTAGAAGAGTGTAGCAGTGTACAGAGGGTACATCCAGAATTTGTAGTGTTAAAATGTGATCACACCCCTTTAGCACCTGATAGTTCAAATACATGTACAAACTATTGGGATTTGAGCACAGGTATATCTTTTCTTTGTTGTAACAGAGGTCAGTGACAGATCTGAACCTTGTAGCTCTCCCCCACCTTGGGTCTTTAAGCCCCTTGTTGGCATGGTGTCCACCTTAGCATTTGCAGTGGCAAGGCAGTGTAGGACTGGCCAGAAAAGGGCTTTGACGCAGTTGGTCAGCTTAAATATGTATTGCAATATACTGTATGTGAACTAAATATCCCTGTTTTTCATTCAATAATGTTTATTGGTTTTAACAGGCAAGAATACAAGTTACAATCAAAAAGATATCTTTCAGAGAAAAAAATTATGTATTAGCCAACACGGCCTGTTAAGCATCAGAAGAACAGAACGCATACTCTGTAAACACATTAGGTAGTGTACCATGGATGATTTAATAAGTGCACCTCAAGGTAATTGATTTCAGCCCTGATATGGTAAAGCATTGTTGGGAAGACCATAAAATTGAGTTATAACCATGTAAGAGAGTCACGATAGTATTTTTTCAGTCAGCAGGGGAAAAGAGGGTAGGTGAGGGTCCCTCCAGCCACCCCAAAAGGGATCTCGCTGTGGATAGGGGAGCCTCAACCACCTTGACTATTTAACACTGCCATGGGTCCCCACCTAAAGAAATTAGCGTGGAAGTATTTTTGGGGCTGATACATATCCTAGAGCCTTATTGAATTACTGCTATGTATTACAAGTCATTGAACGGTGTTGAGACCTGGAACAAGCATACAAATATAGCTGATCAGGAGTGCAGTTAGATAATCTGGGGAGACTGAGCTCATAAACAGAGATTCCATCTGTACACCAGCATGCAATAAAAAAGTAGAAACTAGCCATGTCGTGTAGTTATAGCTATGGCCCAGAAGAGGGTGGGCAAGAGGGAAAAGAGGAAGGAGATGTAGTTCTAGAGATAGGGGGAAGTGAGGTGAGAGATGGGGTGGGATGAGGTGGGATAGATGGGTCACCTAGCAGTAAGAGACCATTATGAGGAGTCAAACAAAACAACATATCCATTAAAATATCAAAATAAAATACAAGGGGATATAACAAACAGTGAATAAATGAAGTCCAAAAACGTGTATATCCAATGATATAAAAGTGCCCAAATAAATTAGTCCAAAAATTTGGTGAATTTCACATATCCTATCTTCCAAACTGTGCCACCAAAAAACATGCTATGGTGTCTTCCAGCCGCCCCCACAGGTGTATATGCTCACCTTCCTGTGTGTGACACAGCGATTAGACTATGTCAAACAAAGCCTTGGAGCCACTCCTGTGCTCATTAGGAACCAGCTGTGCAGACTTCCAATGTTCTCAAGTGGAGATGGTTTATGCAAGAGAAAAAAACTCCATAGCGCAATATGTAGGTATAAAGGATTTTAATCAAATAATCAGCTCCCCTCACTGGGGTACTCACATATTGTGGGTGCGTGAGTGCACCATCCTTAACAAGCATAAAACGGTCAATCTCTCGGTGTGGTGTGCGGTGCGGCGTGTGTAACGAAAATCTCCTGCTCTCTCTCTGCTGACAGCTCCGTCCAGGCCCCTCCCTTACGCGTGTTCGGCACCGGGACCACGTGCCTTCTTCAGGGGGATTCCCATCTCCACTTGAGAACATTGGAAGTCTGCACAGCTGGTTCCTAATGAGCACAGGAGTGGCTCCAAGGCTTTGTTTGACATAGTCTAATCGCTGTGTCACACACAGGAAGGTGAGCATATACACCTGTGGGGGCGGCTGGAAGACACCACAGCATGTTTTTTGGTGGCACAGTTTGGAAGATAGGATATGTGAAATTCACCAAATTTTTGGACTAATTTATTTGGGCACTTTTATATCATTGGATATACACGTTTTTGGACTTCATTTATTCACTGTTTGTTATATCCTCTTGTATTTTATTTTGATATTTTAATTGATATGTTGTTTTGTTTGATCACTCACTTGCTGTGTTTCACATAGCACTGTGCACTTTATACTTTAGCACTTAGGGGTAGTTTTACGCATGCACATATATGTGAGGGGAGCTGATTATTTTAAAATCCTTTATACCTACATATTGCGCTATGGAGTTTTTTTCTCTTGCATAAACCATCTCCACTTGAGAACATTGGAAGTCTGCACAGCTGGTTCCTAATGAGCACAGGAGTGGCTCCAAGGCTTTGTTTGACATAGTCTAATCGCTGTGTCACACACAGGAAGGTGAGCATATACACCTGTGGGGGCGGCTGGAAGACACCATAGCATGTTTTTTGGTGGCACAGTTTGGAAGATAGGATATGTGAAATTCACCAAATTTTTGGACTAATTTATTTGGGCACTTTTATATCATTGGATATACACGTTTTTGGACTTCATTTATTCACTGTTTGTTATATCCCCTTGTATTTTATTTTGATATTTTAATGGATATGTTGTTTTGTTTGATCACTCACTTGCTGTGTTTCACATAGCACTGTGCACTTTATACTTTAGCACCTAGGGGTACTGCACTTTGAGTGCAGCGATTTTTTCTAGCGCAGACACATTGTTTTTTTATTTTAATACTTTGCACGAATATGGAACGTGACTGAGTGTTTGCAGCTGGTCTCCACTGTTCACTTATTATTTTGTAGGCATTTATCCGTAAGTGGCTCGCAGGGTTTCATATATACATTATGAGGAGTCGTCTACAGGGTATAGAGGTATATGACAATATTTAGCCCAGGGTTTCCAGATGAGTTCGAAGACATGGATCCTGTGTGTAATACTTACTATTTTCTCTTGCGCCATAATCCAGGAGATTTTGGGATTGGGATTGAAGTTTTTTTCCAATGTGATGCTATAGTAATTTTGGTTCCTAAGAGGATGAAGGAGTGCTATGTCTGGGGTTTGGGGAACCTGAGTATTTGTTACCTTCCAGAGTTTATTCCAGAGGCTTCGTATTTGTGGGCAGGTCCACCATATGTGGTACATTGTGCCCATGGGGTGGCAGTCTCTAAAACACAGCAGGGAAGCATCTGGGTAGATTTTAGCTAGGAGATGGGGAACTAAATACCAGTGTATAAATATTTTGAGGCTGACCTCAATCAAGAAAACATTTAATATACCTTTGAAGGAGCGTTGGAAGCAGACATTCCATTTTTCTGGTTTCCAGTCTATATTGAGGTAATTATAGGTGGAAGGGAAATGGGTTTCTTGTAGCAAGAGGATATCAATCTTTTGTGATTGATAGAGTCTGAATAGTTTCTGTCTTTTAACTGGGGAGTTAATCCCTTGAAAGTCATGGATGGCTATACAGAGGGTAGCAGAAATGGCGCTGTCAGCATGCACGGATCAGAGGGTAGGATAAACGCATCAACAATAGGGATCTTACCCTGACCCGTGGAGGCGGGTGTTGGGTCTAAACATCTTCTGTCAGAAGCTTCCAAAAACGTAGGTCAGATCGTGGAGATGAGCCTCTAGGTGACCTGGAAAAAAGAGAGGAGGGGTGAGAGGGAGGGGTGAAGTAGACTGGTCCTGAGAAGAGAAGACATGGCAAGTGAAAAACATGGAACAGAAAAGTATAACAAACAAAACAAAAGCAAAAAAAAGCGAACTCTAACCCATTTGCAAGAAGAAGGTGCAGTGACCCCATTACTGCAAATCTTTTCCCAAAAAACATCACCAAACGTAGGGAGTGTACAACAGTGCCTGAATGGTAGGAAAACGCCACTCTGGGACAATTGGAGGTGTAGTGCATCCGCTCCAGCTTCCCCACCAACTAAAAACTAGAAATAGAGGTGGAGACTTGAATCTGGATGCAGTGAAAAACAAGAAAAAAAAAAAAGCATATGAACGTGGTGGAAGCAAGAACCACTACATGGGAGTTACTGCCTCCCCCCCTTGAAAAACAAGGGGGGGGAGAAACCCACAGCAGGTTAATCAGTTACATTCTCACAGGTTTGGAAGGACTGTCTTTGAAGTCTCCTGAAATCCTGGAAGGAAAGATATTACTGTCCCTCTTTGAAGTGCGATGACTTCAGGATTACTCTGTGGGTAAATAAAAAAAAGAAGAGGGAAGTTTAAATCAGACAGATCCTCGGTAGGGATGAGCCGAACACCCCCCAGTTCGGTTTGCGGCAGAACATGCGAACGGACCAAAAGTTTGTGCGAACATTCGAACACAGTTAAAGTCTATGGGACCCGAACATGAAAAATCAAAAGTGCAAATTTTAAAGGCTAATGTGCAAGTTATTGTCCTAAAAAGTGTTTGAGGACCCGGGTCCTGCCCCATGGGACATGTATCAATGATTTTAATTATGCTTAAAGTGAAAAAATAAAAGCGAAATATTCCTTTAAATATCATACCTGGGGGGTGACTATAGTATGCCTGTAAAGTGGCACGTTTTTCCCGTTTTTAGAACAGTCCCTGCACAAAATGACATTTCTAAAGGAATAAAAGTCATTTAAAATGGCTTGTGGATGAAAATTATTGAGAAAAAGGGCATGGGTACGCCCCCCCCAGCCCATTACCAGGCCCCTTGGGTCTTGTATGGATATTAAAGGGAACCCCGCACCCAAATTAAAAAAAGAAAAGGCCAGGCCCTATATACTCTGAACAGCAGTATACAGCAGTATACAGGCGGTCCAAACAAGACAGGGACTGTAGGTTTGTTCTTAAGTTGAATCTGTTTGTAATTTGGAAGTGGTACATTTTGTAAGTGTAGCTCCAGCCAGAAAAATCAATTTTTAAACTTTTTGGATAACATAGGGAAGGGTTATCACCCCTGTAACATTTGTTTTGCTGTCTGTGCCCCTGTTCAGAAGATTTCACCTCACTTTCTGTCCCAATGACAATTGGATTTTGAAAATTTGGGGTTATTAGAAAAACAAGGATTGGTGCTAAAGCATCAGTGGAGACACCTTTTTCCCATATTAACTCCTACAGGAGAGAATTTCCCTTCCTAGGGGTAGATTTCCTCTCATTTCCTGTTGTCTCTCTCCGTTTGTAAGTAGGAGTTGTTTGTAAGTTGGATTTTTGAAAGTAGGGGACCGCCTGTATATACTATACGGCCTGCCCTATATACTCTGCAGAAAATTGGGACTTAGGTGTTGGTGGTACCAGAACACTGTAAGCTCACAGTTACTCTTGGTGGGCGCTGGAATGGGCCCTGCTGTTAAATATTATATCAAGAATTGTAATTACATGCCCCTGTTGAACAGGGGCTGAAAAATTGGGCCTTTGGTGGTGGTGCGGTGGTGCTACCACAACACTATAAGCCCACACAGTTACTCTTGGTGGGCGCAGGAACGGGCCCTGCTGTGAAATATTAGATCAAAAATTTTAATTACACGCCCCTATTAAAAAGGGGCTGAAAAATGGGGTCTTATGCTGTGGTGGTGGTGCCACAACACATTAACCCCTCACAGATTCTGTTGTTGAGTGCAGGATCAAGCCCTGCTATGAAATATTAGAGCAAATATTGTGATTACATGCCCCTGTTAAACAAGGGCAGAAAAAAATGGGCCTTAGGCACTGGTGGTGGTGCCACAACACTGCAACCCTTCACAGATACTTTAGTTGAGTGCAGGAATGAGCCCTGCTCTTAAATATTTGATCAAAAATTATAATTACACGCCCCTGTTAAACTGGCGCAGAAAAATTGGGCCTTAGGCACTGGTGGTGGTGCCACAACACAGCAACCCCTCACAGATACTCTAGTTGAGTGCAAGAACGAGCCCTGCTGTGAAATATTACAACAAAAATTGTAATTACGTGCCCCTGTTAAACAGGGGCAGAAAAATTGGGCCTTAGGCACTGGTGGTGGTGCCCTGAAACAAAAATGTTCTTAAAAGCTATCAACATGAACACTGAGGCAGAGTAGGATAGTCACTCAGCATAACAGGATAGTCACTGAGCATAGGCAGTCTTCAAGGGATCTCACATTCATAGAAAAATTAATCGGTTACATCAGCATCAGGTGCTTGGTAGCTGGTGATCCAAGACTAATTCATTTTTATGAAGGTGAGCTGATCAACTGAGTCTGTGGACAGGTGCACTCTGTGATCAGTTACAAAGCCTCCAGCAGCACTGAATGTGCATTCAGAAAGAACGCTGGATGCAGGACAGGCCAGTAGCTCAATTGCATATTGTGCAAGCTCTGGCCAGTGATCCATCCTCAAGACCCAGTAACATAGTGGATTTTCAGTTGGAAAGGTCTCCAAGTCTGATCTTGCCCCTAGGTATTCCTGCACCATGTAAATCAGATGCTGGCGATGGTTGCTGGAACCGATCAGACCTTGGGGCTGCAGACTAAAGAATTGTCTGAATGCATCGGTCAGATGGCCACCTTCTCCACCACTCCTTCTGTGACTGACCAAAGCCTCAGCAAGACGTTGTCCAGGAGGACCAGGAAATTGTAACCTCCCAGCCTCTGGAAACGCATTGCACAAACCTTTCTGCAAGGCCTCCTGAAGATGTTTCATCCTCTGCTCCCTCTGCGAAGGCTGGATATGTTCTGCAACCTTACCCTTGTGGATAAAGAAGGGTTGCCAGCCAGTAATGATCCCTCTCCTTGATACCACGAATCCGAGGATCCTTTTGCAGGCTTTGCAGGATCAGGGAGGCCATGCAGCGAAGGTTTGCTGAGGCATTCGATCCTGAGTCCTCTGGGTCACTAAGGATGATATGATCCACAATCACCTCCTCCCAGCCATGTACAAGTCCATGGGTTTCTGGGGACTGAAAATGATCCCTTGAAGACTGCTGCTGATGCAGAGTGCTAGGCTCCACCTCCATGCTGACACAATCCTCATCCTCCTCTTCCTGTGTGATCGGCAGGCCCGAAGGAATACTGTTTGGATAAAGGGGGCCTTGAGAGGTAAGGAAGTCCTCCTCTTCCTTCCTCTGTTCTGCCTCAAGTGCCCTGTCCATTATTCCACGAAGTATGTGCTCCAAAAGGAAGACCAGAGGGACAGTATCACTGATGCACGCACTATCACTGCTCACCATCCTCGTGGCCTCCTCAAATGGTGACAGGACAGTGTATGCATCCTTGATCAGTAGCCACTGGCGAGACAAAAAAAGCCAAGCTCCTCTGACCCTGTCCTGGTGCCATACTCACACAGGTACTCATTGGGGGCCCTCTTCTGCGTGTGCAGCCACTGCAGCGTTGTCAATGTTGAGTTCCACCTGAAGGGCATGTCACAAATGAGGCGGTTCTTGGGCAGGTTGCATTCCTTTTGAAGGCCAGCCAGCCGAGCACTGGCATTATATGACTGGCAGAAATGCCCACAGACATTCCTGGCCTGCCTCAGGAGATCCTGTAAGCCTGGGTACCTGCCCAAGAACCGCTGCACCACCAAATTAAGGACATGAGCCAAACAGGGAACATGGGTCAAGTGTCCCTGTCGAAGGACAGAGAGCAGGTTGGTGCCATTGTCACAAACCACCATTCCTGGCTGAAGCTGGCATGGTGTCAACCACTTCTGAGTCTTCCCCTGCAGAGCTGACAGAATCTCTGCCCCAGTGTGGCATCTGTCCCCTAAGCAGACCAACTCAAGCACCGCATGGCATCTTTTTGCCTGTGTGCTTGCGTAGCCCTTTAAAGAGCTCCGCTGGTTCCAAGGACAAATCTGCACAGGAAGAGGCCATAGAGGAAGAAGAGGAGGGCGTGGAGAAGAGAGGTGTGGCAGAATCACCATCACTAGCATTTTGGAAGTGTGGTGGCAGAACAAGCTCCAGTAATACTTCACCCTGTCCTGCATCCTTCCCAGCTGCCAGCAGAGTTACAAGACATTGCCTTCCACATGCTGGTAGAGAGCCGGAATGGCCTTCCGTGAAAAGAAATGACGTTTGGGAACCTGCCACTGAGGTACCGTACATTCCACAAATTCACAAAAGGTGGCAGATTCTACCAGCTGAAAAGGCAGGAGTTGGAGTGCTTGCAATTTAGCCAACCTAGCATTCAGCCGCTGAGCATGTGGATGGCTGGGACTGAATTTCTTTCGATGGTTTAGCAACTGGGGTAGGGAAATTTGCCTGCTACAATCGGATGTTGGTGTAGCGATAGCAGATTGCCCGCAAGTACTTGGCACACCTAATTCTACACCTTCATTCCTCTCAGTGCAGGTTTCTGAGAGGACTGAAGGTATAGTGGGGTTGGAGATCCCAGCTGATGAGGAGCAAGGAGAGGTCTGCCTTGTTCTTTTGTGTGGGTCTTTTAAGTACTGTTGCCAACGGACTGCATGGGAGTTCGACATATGTCTGGTCAAGCATGTGGTGCCCAAGCGGCTGCTGTTTTGGCCACGCTTGATACGCTTCAGACATATGTTGCAAACAGCAACAGTGCGATCTGCTGCACACGTATCAAAAAAGCCCACACCAAAGAACTTTTCAAAATCTGCAGGGAGTCAGCAGTGCCCTGCACATGCGGAGCTCTGCAGTGTGATGCATTCGGGTGGCTGCCCTTAAGCTGGCCCCTGGAGGGCATCCTGCCTCGTTGGAGATGTGCCTCCTCCTCCTCTTCTCTTCTATCAGGCACCCATGTAGAGTCAGTGACCTCATCATCCCCTCCCTCCTCGTCACTGGAGCAAACCTGGCAGTATGCTGCAGCTGGGGGAACATGACTGCCAGTTTCTTGTCCTTCTTGTGCACCCCCTCTCTCTGGGCTCACGTTACTGCCTTCCTCAACCTGGGTACCATCATTGAAGCCTTCAGAACGCTGCGCATCCTCCTGCAGCATGTACACGACACTGTGGTCGAACAGTTCGGGGGACTCCTCCATGCATGATGGGGGGGCTAGGGAAGGAGTGACATTGAGCCGATGGAATAGGCCACATTGGCAGCTGCATTGGCAGGCAAACTACTCTGAGCCTGGGTGACAGAGGATGAGGACGGCTTAGTTATCCACTCTACCAACTCTTCTGCATGTTGTGGATCAACATGGCCAGCTGCCAAAAAAAAGGACAAGCATGCCCCACGGCCACGTGCTGAGGATGCACCGTGTCCACAACCAGCACTGTTGGCTGTAGACACAGAGACTGCTTGCCCTCTTTTAGTGGCCTGTGAACGTCTGCCTCACCTTGGTGGCCTTCCAGACATGCTGTAAAATTTTATTAGCAAAACACCGCCTGAAGTTTACTAGAAAAAGTACACCAGGAATGGCCTGTAGTCAGATATAGGCTTGGCTAAACTAGAATGCAGTGGATATATATATGTAGGAGACTGTATATATATTTAATGCACTGCCACCATTATTTTCCAGCACTGCCTTAACCCTCTTGGGCATAGAGTTCACCAGAGCTTCACAGATTGCCATTGGAGTCCTCTTCCACTCCTCCATGACGACAATCACGGAGCTGGTGGATGTTAGAGACCTTGCGCTCCTCCACCTTCCATTTGAGGATGCCCCACAGATGCTCAATAAGGTTTAGGTCTGGAGACATGCTTTTCCAGTCCATCACCTTTACCCTCAACTTCTTTAGCAAGGCAGTGTTCATCTTGGAGGTGTGTTTGGGGTTGTTATCATGTTGGAATACTGCCCTGTGGCCCAGTCTCCAAAGGGAGGGGATCATGCTCTGTTTCAGTTTGCCACACTACATGTTAGCATTCATGGTTACCTCAATGAACTGTAGCTCCCCAGTGCTGGCAGCACTCATGCAACCCTAGACCATGAAACTCCCATCACCATGCTTGACTGTAGGCAAGAGACACTTGTCTTTGTACGCCTCACCTGGTTGCTGCCACACAAGCTTGACACCATCTGAACCAAATAAGTTTATCTTGGTCTCATTAGACAACAGGACATGGTTCCATTAATCCATGCCCTTAGTCTGCTTATCTTTAGCAAACTGTTTGCAGGCTTTCTTGTGCATCATCTTTAGAAGAGGCTTCCTTCTAGGATGACAGTCATGCAGACCAATTTGATGCAGTGTGTGGCGTATGATCTGAGCACTGATAGGCTGACCCCCCCCCCCCCCAACCTCTGCAGCAATGCTGGCAGCACTACGTCTATTTCCCAAAGACAGCCTCTGGATATAACGCTGAGCACATGCACTCAACTTCTTTGGTTGACCATGGCGAGGCCTTTTCTGAGTGGAACCTGTCCTGTTAAATCGTTGTATGGTCTTGGCCACCATGCTGCAGCTCAGTTTTAGGGTCTTGGCAATCTTCTTATAGCCTAGGCCATCTTTATGTAGAGCAACAATTCTTTTTTTCAGATCCTCAGAGAGTTCTTTGCCATGAGGTGCCATGTTAAACTTCCAGTGACCAGTATGAGAGAGTAAGAGCGATAACACCAAATTTAACACACCTGCTCCCCATTCACACCTGAGACCTTTTAACACTAATGAGTCACTTTAAACCAGGAAGGAAAATGGTAATTGGACCCAATTTAGACATTTTCACTTAGGGGTGTACTCACTTTTGTTGCCAGTGGTTTAGACATTAATGGCTGTGTGTTGAGTTATTTTTAAGGGGACAGCAAATTTAGACTGTTATACAAGCTGTACACTCACTACTTTACATTGTAATAAAGCGTCATTTCTTCAGTGTTGTCACATGAAAAGATAGAATAAAATATTTTTAAAAATGTGAGCTGTGTACTCACTTTTGTGAGATACTGTAAGTATATATATATATAATTTATAATCTATATATATAATTTAATGCACTGCAGATCACTGAATCACCTGCTGCCTGCCTGCCTGAAAGTGTATTTGAAAATGTACACCATGAATAGCCTGCAGTCAGATATAGGCTTGGCTAGACTAGAATGCAGTGGATATATATATGTAGGAGACTATATATATTTTATGCACTGCAGATCACTGAATCACCTTCCTGCCAGAAGTATATTAGAAACAGCACGCCAGGAACGGCCTGCAGTGAGATACAGCTAAACTGTATGCAGTGGATATATATATATATACATATATATATATATATATATATATAAATACCAGACTGACTGTATATATATAAAATATGCTGCAGCTAACTGAATCACCTGCCTGTCTGAAGTATATTAGAAACAGTACACCAGGAATAGGGAGAGCCAAACACCCCCCCCCCCCCCCCCCGGTTTGGTTCGCAGCAGAACATGCGAACAGGCAAAAAAATAGTTTGAGCACACAAACACCGTTAAAGTCTATGGGACACATGAAAAATGAAAAGTGCTAATTCTAAAGGCTTATATGCAAGTTACTGTCATAAAAAGTGTCTGGGGACCTGGGTCCTGCCCCAGGGGACATGTATCAAAACATGAGCCCTTCAGGTCTGGTATGGATATTAAGGGGAACCCCACGCCAAAATGTAAAAAAATGGTGTGGGGGTCCCCCCAAAAATCCATATCAGACCCTTATGCGAGCATGCAACCTAGCAGCCTGCGGGAAAAGAGGGGGGATGAGAGAGCAGCCCCCTCCTGAACCGTACCAGGCCACATGCCCTCAACATGGGAAAGGTGTTTTGCGGTAACCCCCCAAAGCACCTTGGACAAACACGCAGCGCTCAATGGGGGCCAGTAATAAGAGATTGTTATAAGGAGTGTAAACAATCAAGTTAATTTATTGGACGCATATAACAAGTGAAAAGTCTGACATTGTAGACATACATTGAAGTTAAAATCGACCTTGGTTAAAAGTCTGTCATAAGGTAGGTTAGAGGTCAGCTCCAAAAACACAAGAAAAATAGTGTACCAGCATCCCTGAAGAATGGTAGAACAAAGGTATGTAGAATATGGGACTTTAAGGGTACATCATATAAATGAAAACTCATTTAGATAAAACTATACTGATATTTATTAGAAAAAACAATTTAAAAAGGAGGTAATACAGTTTGCAGTCACAGTCAAGGGTATACACACATTACCCAACATTAACAAATGAAAGAACTGTAATCACATATAACTACACATATTACAAAAATTTCAACATGTTTCGCCGAAGTGGCTTAATCGGGAAAAGGACGATGATATTTGATTAATAAATAAACAAGCACATGATATGTTCAACCTTAGGTGTGTTAAAAAAACAAAAACAAATGATTAGCAAAAAATACAAAATTAACACAGACACACAACTTGCACAATCATAACTCCACCATGCCCAGAGCAAAAAAAAAATACAAGAAAAAAAAAAAAAAAACCCAACCCCATAAATCCCTTCACCTCAACCAACCATACATCCCAACCACCACAGACACCCCGACCACGTAAACTCCATACCTCAAAAGTGAGTTTCGGAAAGAACGCAGCTACAAAAGGTGACCAGGGAGGCCCACAAAGGGCTTGCTGCCCGACCAGTCCAGAAGAATGCCAGATCACCCATAGGGAGGGATGTGTATTTTGTAGTTGATAAATCAGTCATATAGAGGTATAACCATACCTGCAATGTATAACATAGATTGTAAAGACAATATGTATGTTGAGGATGGAGGGAGCATAGGTCCATAACACAGCCTTGTCAATGGACTATACTCACCATTATCCAATAAAGTAAGAATAAATAAATTGGGAGCCCATGCGGACGGAAAAGCACGGAGAGGAACATTGATATACACCAATTGAGGACCTGAAGCCGACACACCCGTCAGACAGATTCTAAAATTATGTGTATATAGATATATGTAAATATATTGGTATATACAAACAATATGCATTAAAGATTGTAATTGAAAAATATAAAATATATCTTTAGAACTTCAAAGGCATTTGCTCACCTCAAAGGTAACCAGTGGCAATCTATACCAAAAAAGAACGTTGAAAGCAATACTGAATTTCTAATTGTGTAAAGGCAGGAACACTATCTGTCCTATATGCAGTCAAGAAAATACCTGATGCCACCGTCCGTGTTCAGCATGAGCTCCCAAATTACCCCGGCAGGCTTCAAACATGTGAGGTTTAAATATCCCTCCCCATGGCGCCAAATTGCAGTGCATGACATCACGCCACACCGGTGCCAAGCGGATGCAAGGGGGAGGACCAAGTTCTATGGACTGAAGACCGGAAATCGGATACCAGAAGTCGGAAGCACCTAAGACTTCCAGTGAGCAGACAAACAGCACTGTAACACGCTGTGGAGACAGTACCGGACCAACAGAGTGGAATGGTGGTCTAGACCGATTGTATATGGTAAACTGGACACCGCATGACCAGAACGCAATAGGGAAACAAGGTACCTCAAGGCGGGCATGCAGCGGGGCAGCACCGCACATAGGGGCAAATTGCTAGCGCTACTGCACATCCTTGGGCGTCCATACAGGGATCTTATGGCGGAGCACAGGATGGACAGCAAATGGGGAAAAAAACAAATGTGTGCAAAATGACCCGACTATGAAACTGCAGTGAGCATGAATGTGATCATGACCATGCATCACAATATTTTAATTACCATGACCTACATATTAAAAAATATAAAAAACACATAAAGTATTGCATATGGCTAACCTTTCTTTCCTTATATTAAAGATTATATAGCAGGCAACGTCAAACGGGACAACCCGTCAAGCACAGATCAAATTATGACATACACCCAAAGTCGCATGTTGCTAAGAATAGATGAGTGTCCAGAAATAAAGGATAGATGGAAAATATTTTCCATATGTATGTCATACTTTGATCTGTGCTTGACGGGTTGTCCCGTTTGACGTTGCCTGTTATATAATCTTTAATATAAGGAAAGAAATGTATGGTTAGCCATATACAATACTTTATGTGTTTTTCAATTTTTTATTTTTTAAATGCTAATATGTAGGTCATGGTAATTCAAATATTGTGATGCACAGTCATGACCATATTCATGCTCACTGCAGTTTCATAGTTGGGTAATTTTGCGCACATTTATTCGTTTTTTTTTTGTTTTTCTGATTTGCTGTCCATCCAGTCCTCCTCCACAAGATCCCCGTATGGACGCCCAAGGGTGTGCTGTCTGCTCACTGGAAGTCTTAGGTGCTTCCGACTTCCGGTATCCGATTTCCGGTCTTCAGTCCAAAGCACTTGGTCCTCCCCCTTGCGTCCCCTTGGCGCCGGTGTGGCGTGACGTCATGCGCTACAATTTAGCACCATGGGGAGGGATATTTAAACCTTACATGTTTGAAGCCTGCCGGGGTAATTTGGGAGCTCATGCTGAACACGGACGGTGGCATCAGGTATTTTCTTGACTGGAAATAGGACAGATAGTGTTCCTGCCTTTACTTTAGAAATTCAGTATTGCTTTCAATGTTCTTTTTTGGTATAGATCGCCACTGGTTACATTTGTGCCCCTTGTGGAGCTCTGGCTGCTGACATATAGATAAATTATATACATAAATAAATAAATAAATATACATAAGATATATTTTATATTTTTCAATTACAATCTTTAATGCATATTGTTTGTATGTACCTATATATTTACATATATCTATATACACATAATTTTAGAATCTGTCTGACGGGTGTGTTGGCTTCAGGTCCTCAATTGGTGTATATCAACGTTCCTCTCCATGCTTTTTCGTCCGCATGGGCTCCCAATTTATTTATTCTTATTTTATTGGATAATGGTGAGTATAGTCCATTGACAAGGCTGTGTTATTGACCTATGCTCCCCCCATCCTCAACATAGGTATTGTCTTTACAATCTATGTTATACATTGCAGGTATGGTTATACCTCTATATGACTGATTTATCAACTATAAAATACACATCCCTCCCTACGGGTGATCTGGCATTTTTCTGGACTGGTCGGGCACCAAGACGTTTGTGGCCCCCCTGGTCACCTTTTGTAGCTGCGTTCTTTCCGAACCTCACTTTTGAGGTATGGAGTTTACGTGGTCGGGGTGTCTGTGGTGGTTGGGATATATGGTAGGTTAAGGTGAAGGGATTTATGGGTTGGGATTTTTTTTTTTTTTTCCCTTGTAGTTTTTTGCTTTGGGCATGGTGGAGTTATGATTGTGCAAGTTATATGCCTGTGTTAATTTTGTATTTTTTGCTAATCATTTGTTTTTGTTTTTTTCACACACCTAAGGTTGAACATATCATGTGCTTGTTTATTTATTAATCAAATATCATCGTCCTTTTCCTGATGAAGCCACTTCGGCGAAACATGTTGACATTTTTGGACGTGATTATGTGTAGTTATATGCGATTACAGTTCTTTCATTTGTTAATGTTGGGTAATGTGTGTATACCCTTGACTGTGACTGCAAACTGTATTACCTCCTTTTTTAAATTGTTTTTTCTAATAAATATCGGTATAGTTTTATCTAAAGGAGTTTTCATTTATATGATGTACCCTTAAAGTCCCATATTCTACATACCTTTGTTCTGCCTTGGTTAAAAGTCAATGTACACAATAAAACTCAAGAATGAAGTACTCCAAAATGGTAATGACAGCGATCCACCATGACTCCAATAAGCAAGGGGTTAATGTCAGCAAGCTGACATTAACCCCTTTGCTTTTCACTTCCATTTGCTTTTCACTTCCCTCCAGGAGTTGGCAGCTGCACTGGGACCCAGCCTTATGATGAACTATAGCAAGACAAGACAATGGTTTTACAATGATATCAGTTTTTAGCGCTTAAGGACCTATACTGTTGTTTTTCCCCAAAGCACCTTGTCCCCATGTCGATGAAAATAAAACTGTCCCACATAGTCTTCTTCTTCTCTTGCTCTGCTGACGGACCAAAAAAGAAAAAAAAAAAACGCGACCGACCCGCCTACATGGGAGGCACCCGCCATAATGATGGTCCCCTCAGGTGACAGCTCTTTTATAACTGAGGGCAGGGCCACACAGTGACATCACTGGGTGATGTCGCCGGGTGACCCCGCCCCCCTCTGATGCATGAGGACATCCCTATGGCTTCCCCGTAGCGTCAGAGGGGGATGGGGCCACCCGGTCCGCCCCCCCTCTGATGCATGGGGACATCCCTATGGCTTCCCCATAGCGTCATACGGCGGGTGCCTCCCATGGAGGCAGGTCGGTGTGGCTTTTTCTTTTTTTTTCGGTCCGTCGGTGGAGCAAGAGAAGAAGAAGACTTCGTGGGACAGTTTTATTTTTTTATTTTTTATAAAGGACTTGTCCCCAAGCCATGTCATGTCATTTTTACCATGTTCAGACTTTTTTGTGAAATGGTAGGGGTACATTCGTACCCTGTTACTATTTCACACGGGGAGAGGCCAGGATCTGGGGGTCCCCTTGTTAAAGGGGGCTTCCAGATTCTGATAAGCCCCCCACCCGCAGACCCCCACAACCACCGGGAAAGGGTTGTGGGGATGAGGCCCTTGTCCCCATCAACACGGGGACAAGGTGCTTTGGGGGCTACCCCAAAGCACCCTCCCTATTTTGAGGGCATGTGGCCTGGTGCGGTTCAAGAAGGGGGTGCTCTCTTATCCCCCCTCTTTTCCTGCGGCCTGTCAGGTTGCGTGCTCAGATAAGGATCTGGTATGGATTTTTCGGGGGACCCCCACGCCATTTTTTTTTTAAGTATTGGCGCGGGGTTCCTCATAATATCCATACCAGACCTGAAGGGCCTGGTATGGAATTTGGGGGACCCCCACGCAATTTCTTTTTTTAATTTTGGTTCGGGGTTCCCTTTAATATTCATACCAGACCCAAAGGGCCTGGTAATGGACTGTGGAGGAATCCCATGCCGTTTTTTCAATGACTTTTATCTGTGTTGCTGACACCCGAAAATTCATTATAGCCGCGATTAGTTTTAAATGACTTTTTTTCCTTTAGAAATGTCATTTTGTGCAGGGACTGTTCTAAACATGGGAAACATGCGCTACTTTACAGGCATACTATAGACACCCCCAGGTACGAAATTTAAAGGAATATTTCACTTTTATTGTTACACTTTAGGCATTATTAAAATCACTGCTCCTGAAAAAACTGCCATTTTTAAAACTTTTTTTGCATTGATACATGTCCCCGGTCCCCAAACACTTTTTATGACAATACCATGCATATTAACCTTTAAAATTAGCACTTTTGATTTCTCCTACAGACTTTTAAAGAGTGTTCCGCGGCTCTCGAATTTGCTGCGAACACCCCAAATTGTTCTCTAATCGGTGAACGGGCGAATAGCCAAAATTCGAGTCGAACTCATGTTCGACCCGAACATAAAGCTCATCCCTAACCAGGAATGGACTGCAGTCAGATCTAGCTAAACTGGATACAGTGGATATATACCGTATTTATCGGCATATAACACGCACTTTTTTCCCCTGAAAATCAGGGGAAAATCGTGGGTGCGTGTTATAGGCCGATCCCCCCCAATTGTGTGTGATCGGAGCGATCGCGGCAATTGCCGCGATCGCCGCCGACATACACAGCCGTGTGGAAATTCAAATACGGCGCAGAGACTGCAGGGACTCGGCGGAGCGGAGCTACACATAGCCGAGAGTCCTCGGGTTTTCTCGGCGCCGCTTACAGTCCCGCCCATAGGGCGGAACTGGGCGGGACTGTAAGCGACGCCGAGAAAACCCGAGGACTCTCGGCTATGTGTATCAGCGCTCCGCCGAGTCCCTGCAGTCTTGGCGCCATATTTAAATTTACACAGGGCTGTGTATGACGGCAGGGATCGCGGCGATCCCACAAAGCTGCACGGGGGGGCAAGGCTGCACTGGGGCAAGGCTGCATGGAGGCAAAGCTGCATGGGGGCAAAGCTGCACTGGGGCAAGGCTGCACTGGAGAAAAGCTGCACTGACATGGCTGCACTGACATTGCTGCACTGACAAGGCTGCACTGACAAGGCTGCACTGACAAGGCTGCACTGGGGCAAAGCTGCACTGACAAGGCTGCAATGGACACTGGGGCAAGGCTGCACTGACAATTCTGCACTGGGGCAAGGCTGCACTGACAAGGCTGCACTGGACACTGGGCAAGGCTGCACTGACACTGACAAGGCTGCAGATGGACACCGATAACGCTGCATTGATGGGCATTTTAATGTAAGTTTTTCTTCCTTAAACTTTACTCCTAAAAGTTTTTTTCCTTAAAATTCCCTCCTTAACTTGGGTGCGTGTTATACGCCGGCGCGTGTTATACGCCGATAAATACGGTATGTATGTATATATATATATGTATGTATGTATATATGTGTGTGTATATATATATATATATATATATATATATATATATATATATATATAAGCCTGGATGTATATATATACTAAATACACTGCAGCTAACTGAATTGCCTGCCTGCTCTATATGAAATTACACTTACTCTCAGTCAACGGCAGCAACACTCTTAAATGTGGACTTAACCCCCTGAGCCATAATTGGCCAATTTGGCCAATTATGGCTCTCTTTGCTGATGGCGCTGTAAATTGGCCAAAGCATGAGGGTCATAGTGCATGCTTGGCCAATCATCAGACAGCAATGCACTGCGATGTCCTAGTGCATTACGTGGCATGACGTGCCACTCGTATTTGGTGCGAACGCCCCATAATGTTCATATTTCGATGAGCGATCAAACAACCACTGTTCGAGTCAAACTCCTATTCGGCCTGAACATAAAGCTCATCCCTAGTCCTGGAATGCATAGAATCTGGGTAGAAGAAAGTGCTAGTTGAGATTGGTTGGTGTGCAGAATAAGTAACATCCGATCAAAGCTATTGTAGTGGTTAACATGCTCATTTGTCATAGGAGTAATAGGTAAAGTTGGCCTAAACAGGTTTGACTCGTGCTGGAAAAAGGACTGGATGACCAAACTTTCCAGCGCTTTGTGGGCAAAATCCTAAGAGATGATGAAGGGTTCAGTGAGATCCACATTAGGGGGGGCGACCATCTTTGGATCCCTTCGCTTACTGTTTTTGCCACATAGGCTTGATAGGGCTTGTGGGTGGAGGCTTCTTTGATGAGATGGAGCCTCTGGGGTCCGATGAGGTTGCTAGTGTCTGGGAGATGAAGCCCAGTTGCAGAAGAAGATGCTTTCCATCCACAAATGTTGAGAAACCATAGGATTTGTTCATGTGCACAAAGTTTAAGCAGAAAGGGAAAGACCATCTATAGGTGATAGATTTTTGTGACAGTACCTGGAGAAGAGGTTTCAAAGATCTTCTTTTTTGTATTGTGTAGGGTGACAAGTCCGCAAATATTTGAATGGGATGAACTTGTAAAGTAAGGTTTTCCATTTCCTGGGCTTGCGGCATAACTTCTTCCTTAACCTTGTAAAAATGTGGTTTTACCACGATGTCTCTGGGTAAGCCATCTTGACGTGGGGCTTGAAGAGCCCTATGGGCATGATCCATTTCCAGGCGATGATCGGGGATGTCTGGGATTAAATTTTTAATGAACATGCGGACAATCTTGTCAGTGTCCTTAAAGGATTCAGGGAGACCTCTGAGTTTAAAATTATACCTGCAGGATCTATTTTTCTAGATCATCTAATTTTGAGAATGCATGTCCAGTTGTTCATGCAGTTCCTGAATCTTGACAGTTTTCTGATTAGCTTTGGCGATTGTTTGGTCAGTTTTAGCTTTGATCACTTCTATTCTGGCCACTAAGTGGTGCAGATATGCTTGGATAATGGATGTGATCTGTGTAGCGGTTTGGGCTAAGCCTCTGGAAAGCATATTGGAAAATGTCTTCATTAATGAGGATAAGTCAGTAGGAGTATTAGGGAGTGATTTGTTGTGGGTCCCGAGGTGCTCTGGTGTGCTTGTCAGGTCCTCCATTGGGGTGAGGAGAAGACCATCCAGGGTTCTGCCCAGCAACGATTCAGTGGAGGCCGGGGACAATAGGGGATTCACCTGTGTACTTACTGTGGGATAATTTGGCCCCTCTATGCAGGCATGTAGGCCATCCTGATTGGCTATAGATTTCTCTTGGTCAGACTCTGTGCCTCATGTGTCCCCGGTGGGCGCCATCTTTGCAAAGGCCATGGCTGTAGGCCTGGGATCAAGTTGCCGGGACAAGTCCTGTCTTGCTGTGCCCCTTGCCATTTGGGGGGTCCTCGGGATCTCTGTAGTCAGTGAGGAGTGAGGCTGGGGAGATCCAAGTCGTTTGGTGGCTGTGGCGGAGATAGCTGGCTAGAGCAGAGCTCTCAGAACATGCGACTGTCCATGGAGCTGCATGCGCATGCACCTCCAATATCCCTGTTTTTCATTGCATAGTTTGCTTGGTAGGGTGTAGCAGTGTGCAGAGGGTCCATCCAGAATTTGTACAAAAAATTCAGCTGACTCCTCCATGCATGATGCTGGGGCTATGGCAGGAGTAGCTCTGGACAAGGAGGCAGAATAGGCTGCTCTGGCAGCTGCAGCAGACTGCTAACTAGTGCCAGCTTGGGTGATAGACGATGAGGAGGATGAGGATGGTTTAGTTAGCCAGTCCACCACCTCCTCTGCATACTGTGGCTGGATAGCATGAGAAACATCACAAACAGAGGACTAGTGGCGGCTGGTGCTCAAAATTTTTTGGGGGCGCAAACATAAATTCTGAAAAAAAAACCCCATCAATTGCAGTCTGTGTACCATCAATAGCAGCCACTGTGCCATCAAATGCAGCCACTGTGCCCATCAACGCAGCCACTGTGCCATCAAACGCAGCCACTGTGCCCATTAATTTCCGCCACTATGCCATCAATTGCCGCCACTGTCAATTGCTGCCACTGTGCCATCAAACACAGCCACTGTGCCATCAAACACAGCCACTGTGCCCATCAAACGCAGCCACTGTGCCATATCAAATGCTCCCACTGTGCCATCAAATGCTGCCACTGTGCCATCAAATGCTGCCACCGTGCCCATCTTATGCAGCCACTGTGCCCCATCAAATGCAGCCACTGTGCAGCATTGAATGCAGCCACTGTGCCCATCATATGCAGCCACGGTGCCCATCAAATGCAGCCTCACTGTGCTCCATCAAATGCAGCCTCACTGTGCCACATCAAATGCAGTCTCACTGTGCCATATCAAATGCTGCCAGTGTGCTCCCCACCCGCCGTCTGTACTTACCCTTTCTCATTGGCGGTCGGACAGCTCCTCAATGTCTTCTCCCGTCCTCTCTTCCCATCATCTGCTATGATTGGACGCCTAATAGGTGTCCAATCACAGCGCCTGTTGTTTCAGCCAGGTGATGGGTAACAGATCTGAGCACCTGATTGGCGGAGGGGAGGTTTAGTGTTAGGAAAGCGAATATTCATTCACTTTTCTAACACAGCTGAGTGACCTGCGAGTGCCCAGCATGGCGCTCGCAGGTCACCTTTTTTGACGCCTATTAGAGCCTATGGCTATAATCAGGTGCTTAAAAAAAACTGCCGAAAAGGGGCCGGGCACCTGAATAGGGGGTGGAAGCGACGGCCATAGATAGATTCATGCAATGCATGAATCTAGCTATTGGTGCTAGAGGGGTGGTTGGAGAGAGGGGGGCGGCGCCCGTGCGCCCTTATGGACGCACCGCCACTGCCGAGGACAGACCACGTCAACCTTTGCCTATGGACACAGATGCTGCTAGCCCCTTCATAGTGGCATGAGAATATCTGCCTCACCTTGTTGGCCTTCCAGGCATGATATTGGGGCTTATTACCCAAATTTAATACACACTATCAAATGGGTGAATGGATGCTCTTTATTGAATGAAAAGTGATGGTTGGTGCACTTTAAATTGAGGACTGCGCCTGACAGAAATTGAAAAACTATAAAAAAATAAATAAAAAGGGGGAACACCAGGGTTGCAGTAAGAAAAACTGCAACTGACAATTTAAAAAAAGGGGGTAGAAAGGGGACAAAAAAAAAAAAGAAAGACACGGCAACCAAAAAAAAGTGTATACAGCACTATTTACAGCACTGTGTGAAGGAACAATTCATAGTATGGGGTGGGACTATGAGCACTGAGCCATGACTGGGCATGTCATCATGACTTTGTCCAATCAGGGCCCTGACACTGCTCTGTGCACTGATTGGGCAAAGCCTTGCACCTGCCAGCGGTCAGGTGCAATGGTTTGTCCAGTTAGGGCCCAAGAATGCACATCCCGCCAATCAACCCGCAAATTCAGGTATTCGATGAATGGGCGATGTTCGGGCCAAACTTATGCTCGGGCCGAAGTGCTCATCCAACACTAATCACTATGATCCTTTTTTTACTCAACTCTCTGATTTTATTGCTCCCTCTCCAATTCTTCCTATAGCTTCTATACTCCAAAACTGGAGACCACTAGGATCCTTATTATGGATTAAGGAAACATGTTTGGAAATATGATGTTTTTTAAAACCAACACTAATATTATATACTGTGCATGCTCCTTTATGTGCAGTTGAAGGTTCCTTTTTGTCTGACTGACATATTGCAGACCACACAAGCATTGGAGCCCATAGACTACCTCTTCAGTAGAGCATACTAGAAAATCACATATCTTGTATTTTTTGCAGGTAATATGTGACTTAAAGGAGTTGTAAAGGCAGAAGGTTTTTTATCTTAATGCATTCTGTGCATTAAGATAAAAAACCTTCTGTATGTAGAAGCTTCCCCAGCACCCCCTAATTACTTACCTGAGCCTCATCTCTCTCCATCGATACACAGCAGCGGCACCATTGGCTCCCATGGCTGTCAATCAAAGTCAGTTAGCCATTCAGGGGAGAGAGGGGGCAGGACTGGTCGGGGTTCCATGTCTGAATGGACACACAAAGCTGTGACTCGGCTCAGGTTCCCCAATAGCAAGCTGCTTGCTGTGTGGGCACTCGACAGGAAGGAGGGGCCAGGGCACCGAAGAGGGACCTGAGAAGAGGAGGATCTGGGCTGCTCTGTGCAAAACCAACTGCACAGAGGAGGTGACTATAACATGTTTATTTTTTTTTTTAAATGAGACTTTATATTTACTTTAAACAATTCCCTTTTCCTCATGTTATTCCGCACCCTGCAGAAACTATAACATTGGCCCCATTAATAAAACTGAGGATCCACCACACTCTTCGCAAGCTTATCTCTTAAGGTGGGGGCTCTTCTATGCACGAATGTAATTGTAAATAATAGATCTCAAAAGCTTATCTTGCATTAGTATGGACCAATGCTTCCTAATAATATCTTCAGCATTTGTATTAGGCATTAAAATTTAACCATTTGAGCTCCGGAAGGTTCTACCCCCTTCTTGACCAGGCCATTTTATTGCTATTTGACACTGCATTACTTTAACTGGCAATTGTGCAGTCATGTAATGCTGTACCCAAAATTACATTTATATCATTTTTTTTTCACACAAATAGCGCTTTCTTTTGGTGGTATTTGATCACCACTGGGGTTTATACAGCAAACAAAAAAAGTCTGAAAAATCACTTTTTACTTTCTGTTATAAAACATATCAAATAAAAACATTTAAAAAAATAAAATTTGTTTATAAATTTAGGCCAAAATGTATTCCGCTACATGTCTTTGTAAAAAAAAATCCTGATAAGTGTATAATAGGGATGAGCGAACAGTTTGGCCCGAGCATTCGTTCGGGCAGAACTTTGGTTGTTCGGATATTCTGCGAACACCAAACAATATGCGGTGTTCGGGGCAAATTCGAAAGCTGCCGGAACACTGTTAAGTCTATGGGACACTAACATGAAAAATCAAAAGTGCTCATTTTAAAGGCTTATATGCAAGTTATTGTCATAAAAAGTGATTGGGGACCCGAGTCCTGCCCCAGGGGATCCTGCCCCATGTATCAATGCAAAAACATTTTTCAAAAACGGTCCTTTTTTTTATTCGAGAGCAGTGATTTTTTTAATGCTTAAAGTGAAACAATAAAAATGAAATATTCCTTTAAATATCATGCCTGGGGGGTGTCTATAGTATGCCTGTAAAGTGCTGCATTTTTCCCATGTTTAGAACAGTACCGTAGCAAAACGACAAGGAAAAATTGTCATTTAAAACTGATCACGGCTGTATTGAATCGTCGGGTCTCAGCAATATAGATAAAACTCATTGAAAAGAATGGCATGCCCCCCCAGTCCATTACCAGGCCCTTTGGGTCCAGTATGAATATTAAGAGGAACCCCGAACTAAAAATTAAAAAAAATGCGTGGGGGTCCCTCCAAAATCCATACAAGGCCCTTCAGGTCTTCCCCGTGGCATCAGAGGGGGGTGGGGGGGTCACCCGTTTACGTCGACAGGTGGCCCCACCGTCAGCTATATAACAGCTGTCACCCAGAAGAAGCGTCACTCGGTGGGACTGGTGGTGGAACGGTTGAGGCTTTTTTTTTTCTTTTTCGGTCCGTCGGGCGGCGTGAATTTACATCGCTGGACATTTTAATTTTTTTAATAAAGGACTTATACCCCTACCATTTCACAAAAAAAGGGTCAAAAATGGTAAAAAAGACAAGAGACAGCTTGGGACAATGTACCCCGTTACCAATTCACATGGGGGGGTGGGATCTGGGGATCCCCTTGTTGAAGGGGGCTTCCAGATTCCGATAAGCCCCTTGCCCGCATACCCCCACAACTACCGACAATGGTTGTGGGGATGAGACCCTTGTCTCCATCAACATGAGGACAAGGTGCTTTGGGGTCAGACCCCAAAGCACCCTCCCCATATTGAGGGCATGTGGCCTGGTATGGTTCAGTAGGGGGGGCGCTCTTTCATCCCCTCTTCTTTTCCTGCGGCCTGCCAGGTTGCGTGCTCGGATAAGGGTATGGTATGGATTTTTGGGGGCCCTACACCATTTTCTTTTAAATTTTGGCACAGGGTTCCCCTTAAAATCCATACCAGACCCTTCAGGTCTGGTATGGATTTTAGGGGGACCCCTACGCCATGTTTTAAAAAAAATATGGTGCAGGGTTCCCCTTAATTTTCATATCAGACCTGAAGGGCCTGGTATGGATTTTGGGGGGACAATTTTTTTTTTAAATTTTGGTTCGGGATTCACCTTAATATTCATACCAGACCCAAATGGACTGGGGGGGACCCATGTCCTTTTTTCAATGAGTTTTATCTATAATGCCGAGACCCGACAATTCATTACAGCCGCAATCAGTTTTAAATGACAATTTTTCCTTTAGAAATATCATTTTTCTGCGGTACTGTTCTAAACACAGGAAAAATGTGGCACTTTACAGGCATACTACACCCCCCCAGGCACGATATTTAAAGGAATATTTCATTTTTATTGTTTCACTTTAACCGCTTGCGGACCAGCTGCCGCAGTTTTACTGCAGCAGGTTGCCTCCCCTGCGCGAAATCATGTTATTGTACGTGATCTCGCGAGGCCTCGATAGAAGGCGCGCCCGCCGCAAGCTTCGTGAGTCCAACTGCAGGTCCTGCGGACTCGATGCCCGCGGGGATACCCACGATCATCTCACAGAGAGGAAGAACGGGGAAATGCTAATGTAAACAAGCATTTTCCGTTCTGCCTAGTGACAGGACACTGATCACAGCTCCCTGTGATCGGGAGCGGTGATCAGTGTCATGTCACACGTAGCCCATCCCCCCACAGTTAGAATCACTCCCTAGGACACACTTAACCCCTGCAGTGCCCCCTCATGGTTAACCCCTTCACTGCCAGTCACATTTACACAGTAATCAGTGCATTTTTAATCGCACTGATCGCTGTATAAATGTGAATGGTCCCAAAATAGCACCAAAAGTGTCCGATGTGTCTGCCATAATGTCACAGTCACGATAAAAATCGCTGATCGCCGCCATTACTAGTAAAAAAAAATTATTAATAAAAATGCCATAAATCTATCCCCTATTTTGTAGACGCTATAACTTTTGTACAAACCAATCAATATACACTTATTGTGATTTTTTTTACCAAAAATATGTAGAAGAATATGTATCAGCCTAAACTGAGGAAAAAAATTTTCTTTTATATATATTTTTTATATATTTTTTGGGGATATTTATTATAGCAAAAAGTAAAAAATAATGCGTTTTTTTCAAAAGTGTCGCTCTTTTTTTTTTTGTATATATCGCAAAAAATAAAAACTGCAGAGGTGATCAAATACTACCAAAAGAAAGCTCTATTTGTGGGGGAAAAAGGAGGTCAATTTTGTTTGGGAGCCACGTCGCATGCCTGCGCAATTGTCAGTTAAAGTGACGCAGTGCCGAATCACAAAAAGTGCTCTGGTCTTTGGCCAGCCAAATGCTCCGGGGCTGAAGTGGTTAAACATTTTTAAAAAATCACTGCTCCCGAAAAAATAACAGTTTAAAAAACTAAAATTTGCAACGATACATGTCCCCTGGGGCAGGACCAGGGTCCCCAAACACTTTTTATGACAATAACTTGCATAATTCACAACTGAGAAGGCAGCCGACTGGGAACACTCAATGGCAATATTAGCAATGTGTAGCAGAACAGGTCTCAGGTGTGCTGACAGCATCTGTCTTGAGGGGCAGAATGTTATCTTGCAGGTCCAAGCCCAAATGGGGAGGTCTCTAGAAGGATGGCGTGTCCCTATCCTTTCCCTACGCGCCTGGAACCTCCCTCTACCACTGATTACTGTCCCTTTTCGGACTGGTGACCTTTCCCTACACTACCCACACACAAAATGTGTATGAAGCGTGGGAGCCAGGGCCTTAAATAGGCTCTTCCTGACCCAACATTGCTGGTAGAGTCACATGGGGCAGCAACATTCAATCAGATTGGTTTCCAGGGTCACTGGAGAAGTTTAGAGTAACCATGTTCCTCTTGACTTCCTCTCCCCCTGGAATGCCACTGAGGTTGAAAGCCACCTGCAGTGGAGAAAGTAGACTGCACCCCCCCACACTTTGACAGATGCTGTCTTCAGCATCGCAAACAAAGTACAAAGTAAGGAGCAACATGAAAAATGCAATGAACATAAATAAAGCATAACGGGTACAGGTTCAAACAACATAATCATAGTATCTTGCAGGATGCTGGATGCAGTTAGACCGCGGCCAAGGAGCAACAGTGTCCTCCGAGTAATCAGGTTGAAGGTGATCCTTTTCTGGCTGTGAATCTGATGCCACAGGTTGATGGGAATAATTTGGACCTTCCTAACTCCTGTCACCTGGGCCCGAGTCTGAATCCTTGGTTGATTCTGGTTAGTCCATAGAACACACAGGAGTGGTTGGACTATCTGTAGTCGCTGTGCTGGAGCTTCCTACTTTCAGATCAGGGAGGCTGAAGGCTCAAGCAAAAGAGGAGGTTGAGATCATTCAATGGGGACTTCTTGTACAGGTGGAACAGCCACAGGATCAATCATCTCCCTAACTCCTGCTCATTTAGCGGAACAGTTGCCATTTAGCAGGTTGCCAGTGTTGACAGTGTTAGGTCCTTCTGAAATGACATCATCATACACTGGAGTGGGAGGGAAAGGTTAAACCCGATAAGGAGTACATCTCCACTTGGGCTCCAGCTTACTGCCTCGCTCATTCTTGGTATTTTTCACCAACACCAGGTACAGGTGCATGACGTAATCCTCAAAGGTCTTGGAGAAGATAATGATATCATCCAGGTAGACTAGCACAGTCTCAAAGCTGAAGTCCCCAAAGCACCTCTCCATTAGGCGTTGAATATGCTGGGGGCTTTGCCCAGGCCAAAGGTCATATGACTACATTCAAGATTTAGATCTCTCACTGGGACTTGCCAGTAGCTACTTGCCAAGTCAAGGGCGGAGACGTACTTGGCTTGACCCAACACTAGGGATGAGCTTGATGATCGTGTTGAACATAAGTTCGACTCGAATATTGGGGCGTTTGCGGGAAATTGGAGAGCCGCGGAACGCCCCATAATGTACTGCAAGATCGCAGTGCATTGCTGTATGATGATTGGCCAAAGCATGCACCTGACCTGCATGCTTTGGCCAACCACAGTGCGCTCTGCTGAGAGAGCCATAATTGGCCAAAAGCAGGGTGCCTTTGGCCAAACATAGTTCAGGGGGACTAAGTCCATGCCTCACACTATATAAGGCTGCTAACATAGTGGTCCTGTGTATTGTTGTTGGCGTGGACAGAGAGATAGCTCGAGTTAGATTAAGCAGGCAAGTTAGTGGCAGTGTATTTGATATATATACAGTCAGTCTAGTGTGTATATATACAGTGGGGGTGGAAAGTATTCAGACCCCCTTAAATTTTTCACTCTTTGTTATATTGCAGCCATTTGCTAAAATCATTTAATTTCATTTATTTCCTCATTCATGTACACACAGCACCCCATATTGACAGAAAAACACAGAATTGTTGACATTTTTGCAGATTTATTAAAAAAGAAAAACTGAAATATCACATGGTCCTAAGTATTCAGACCCTTTGCTCAGTATTTAGTAGAAGCACCCTTTTGATCTAATACAGCCATGAGTCTTTTTGGGAGAAGTGCAACAAGTTTTTCACACCTGCATTTGGGGATCCTCTGCCATTCCCCCCTTGCAGATCCTCTCCAGTTCTGTCAGGTTGGATGGTAAACGTTGGTGGACAGCCATTTTTAGGTCTCTCCAGAGATGCTCAATTGGGTTTAAGTCAGGGCTCGGGCAGGGCCATTCAAGAACAGTCACGGAGTTGTTGTGAAGCCACTTCTTTGTTATTTTAGTGGTGTGCTTAGGGTCATTGTCTTGCTGCACTCCTTCCTGCTTGCGTTCCACATTGGAGCACAGATGCGCGGGTCTTACATGCGCCGGTGGCGGGATGACACGGGACACGGTTCCGCCTTCCGAGACGTGGCCGTGCTGCGTGCCGCCCTGCCTGGGAATTCTGAGAGCAGAGTGTTGCAGCCATTCTTGGCGCAATGCTCTGCCTCATCAGCCTCAGCTGGCTTTGGTGCTGGTTGCAGCCCACACTCAACTGTCTACTAATGGCCTTACTGGCTATTTATAGGCCTCTTTTAGCAACAGCACTCACATCGCTGGTGTCTGTTTGCTGTTTGGATCCATTGATCTGTATACATCTTTATTAAGGCAAGTTTATGCCAAGTACTTTATATGACTTTTTTATTATTTGCATACTATCTACCCTGCCACTTTTTATACACTTACTATCCTCAACTATATCTCCCCTATAGGAATGTATCAAGTATACTTTTTCAATTGTTGGACTGACCATATACTGACTGGAGTGACCTCCAGTCAGTGGGAATTCCTCATCAGACCAAAGAATCTTATTTCTCACCATCTTGGAGTCCTTCGGGTGTTTTTTTTAGCAAACTCCATGCGGGCTTTCATGTGTCTTGCACTGAGGAGAGGCTTCCGTCGGGCCACTCTGCCATAAAGCCCCGACTGGTGGAGGGCTACAGTGATGGTTAACTTTCTACAACTTTCTCCCAGCTCCCGACCGCATCTCTGGAGCTCAGCCACAGTGATCTTTGGGTTCTTCTTTACCTCTCTCACCAAGGCTCTTCTCCCCCGATAGCTCAGTTTGGCCGGACAGCCAGCTCTAGGAAGGGTTCTGGTCATCCCAAATGTCTTCCATTTAAGGATTATGGAGGCCACTGTGCTCTTAGGAACCTTAAGTGCAGCAGAAATTTTTTGTAACCTTGGCCAGATCTGTGCCTTGTCACAATTCTATCTCTGAGCTCTTCAGGCAGTTCCTTTGACCTCATGATTCTCATTTGCTCTGACATGCACTGTGAGCTGTAAGGTCTTATATAGACAGGTGTGTGGCTTTCCTAATCAAGTCCAATCAGTATAATCAAACACAGCTGGACTCAAATGAAGGTGTAGAACCATCTCAAGGATGATCAGAAGAAATGGACAGCACCTGAGTTAAATATATGAGTGTCACAGCAAAGGGTCTGTGTACTTAGGACCATGTGATATTTCAGTTTTCCTTTTTAATAAATCTGCAAAAATGTCAACAATTCTGTGTTTTTCTGTCAATATTGGGTGCTGCGTGTACATGAATGAGGAAAAAAATGAATTTAAAGGATTTTAGCAAATGGCTGCAATATAACAAAGAGTGAAAAATTTAAGGGGTCTGAATACTTTCTGTCCCCACTGTATATACTCTGCATTTAGCATAGACTTTATATTCAGTGTTGGCTCTATATCCAGTCAGTGCAGGCAGTATATATATATATATATATATATATCTGCATCCAGTGTAGCCTATATCTACAGTGCATTTGGTGGTGTACAGTTTCTAATACACTTCTGGTGGTGTACACAGTATACAATACAGTGCAGCCATTGTACAGTATCTAATACAGTGCAGGCGGTGTACACAGTATCTAATATATAGAGATAGATATCTATCTATCTCTATATATATCTATATATAGATATATATAGAGATAGATAGATATAGATATAGATAGATATATATATAGATATCTCTCTCTCTCTCTCTCGCACTCTCTCTCTATCTATCTATATATATATATATATATATATATATATATATATATATATATACACACAGTCTAGTGTATGTATGTGTATATATATATATATATATATATATATATATATATATATATATATATATATACACTCTGCATTCAGTGTAGCCTAAATATTATATGCAGTGCATTCGGTGGTGTATAGTTTCTAATACACTTCAGGCGGTGTAGAGAGTATATAATGCAGTGCAGTGTGGTGTTGCAAAACAAAAAAATACATAATGTCTGGAAGGCCACCAAGGAGAGGCAGATGCTCACAGGTCACTAAAAGAGGCCAAGCAACCTCTGTGTCCACAGTCAACAGTGGTGGCCATGGAGACGGTACGTCCTCTGTAGGTGGCCGTGGGGCACGCTTGTTCTTTTTTTCTGCTGCTCGCCATGTTATTCAGCCACAACATGCAGAAGAGTTGGTGGAGTGGATAACAAAGCCATCCTCATCCTCTGTCACCCAGGCTCAGAGTAGTTTGCCTTCCAATGCAGCTGCCAAAGTGGCCAATTCCACCAGCTCCTTGTCCAAAGTCACTCCTTCCGTAGCCCCACCATCATGCACGGAGGAGTGCCCAGAATTATTCAACTACAGTGTCGGTTATATGCTGCTGGAGGATGTGCAGCGACTTGAAGGCTCCGATGTTGCTTCACAGGAAGGGAGTCACGTTAGCCTAGAGTGAGGGGGTGCCACAGAAAGACAAGAAACTGACAGTCATGTTTCCCCAGCTACAGCATACTGCCAAGTTTGCTCCAGTGGCAAGGAAGGAGGGGATGATGAGGTCCCTGACTGTTCTTGGGTGCCTGAGAGATGAGAGGAGGAGGAGGAGGCAGGATGTCCTCTAGGGAGCAACTTAAGGGCAGCCACCCTATTGCATGACATCACAGAGCTCCGCAGGTGCAGGGCACTGCTGACTCACCACTGACTTTTAAAAGTTCCTTGGTGTGGGCCTTTTTTGACACGTGTGCAGCAGATTGCACCGTTGCTGTTTGCAACCTATGTCTGAAGTGGGTCAAGCGTGGCCAGAACAGCAGCGGCTTGGGCACCACATGCCTGATCAGACATATGACTACCTGCCATGCAGTCCATTGGCAACAGCACTTGAATGACCCGAATCATAGAAAAAGGTGGACCTCTCCTTGCTCCTCATCTGGGATCTCCAACCCTACTATACCTCCACTCCTCTCAAAAATCTGCACTGGGTTGAAGGTATAGCAATAGGTGTCCTAAGTACTTGCAGCCAATCTGCTAGCAGTACACCACCAATTGATTTTAGCAGGCAAATTTCCCTGCCCCAGTTGCTGAATCGTAAAAAGAAATTTGGTCCCAGCCATCCACATGCTTAGCGTCTAAATGCTAGACCAAATTGCTAGCACTGCGACTGCTGCCTTTTCAGCTGGTAGACTCTGCCCCCTTTCATGAATTTGTAGAATGTGCTGTACCTCTGTGGCACATTCCAAAACGCCATTTTTTTCACGGAAGGCGATTCCGGCTCTCTACTGGCATGTGGAAGGCCATGTTTTGGCATTTTGTGGACAGGGCGGTCAGCAGTAAGGTTCATATTACCATTGACTCATGGTCCAGCAGGCATGGGCAGGAATGTTACCTTTCCTTCATGGTGCACTGGGTAACTCTGCTTACAGCTGGGAAGGATGCAGGACAGGGTTCAGTGTTGTAGGCGCTTGTTCCGCCACCATGCCTCTAAAATGCTAGTGGTGATTCTGCCACAGCTCTCTCCTCCACCCCTTCCACTTCTTCCTCTATGGCCTCTTGTAGGGATTTGTCCTCTGAGCCAGCAGTGCTCCATATACGCAAGCAGTCAGGCTAAAAGATGCCATGCGGTGCTTGAGTTGATCTGCCTAGGGGACAGGAGCCATGCTGGGGCAGAGATTCTGTCAGCTCTGCAGGGGCAGGCTCAGAGGTGGTTGACGCCACGCCAGCTTCAGCCAGGTATGGTTGTATGCGACAATGGCATCAACCTTCTCTCTGCCCTCCAACAAGGACACTTGACCCATGTTCCATGTTTGGCACACGTCCTGAATTTGCATTTCGGTGGTGCAGCGGTTCTTGACCAGGTACCGAGGCTTACAAGATCCCCTGAGGCAGGCCAGAAAAGTCTGTGGTCATTTCCGCCGGTCATACAATGCCAGTGCTCGACTGGCTGACATTCAAAGGGAATGCAACCTGCCCACCAACTGCCTCATTTGTGACATGCCCACCAGGGGAACTCAATGTTGGCAATGCTGCAGTGGCTGCACACACAGTAGAGGACCATCAATGAGTACCTGTGAGAGTATGGCACCAGGAAAGGGTCAGGGGAGCTTGGCTTCTTTTCGCCATGCCAGTGGCTACTGATCAAGTGCATGCACTGTCCTGTCACCATTTGAGGAAGCCACAAGGATGGTGAGCAGCGACAATGCATGCATCAGTGACACTGTTCCTCTAGTCTTCCTGCACTTGAGGCAGAACAGCAGGAGGAAGAGGAGGACTTCCTTTCCTCTCAAGGCCCCCTCTATCCAGGCAGCATTCCTGTGGGTCCACCAATCACACAGGAAAAAGAGGAGGAGGAGAAGGATTGTGTGAGCATGGATGTAAAGGATAACACTCAGCAGCAGTCCACAAGGGATGGTTTTCAGTCCCCAGAAACCCAAGGAGTTGTACATGGCTGGGAGGAGGTAGTTACGGATAATGTGATCCATAGTAACCCAGAGGACTCAGAATTGAATGCTTCTGCAAACTTACGCTGCATGGCCTCCCTGATTCTACAAAGCCTACGAAAAGACCCTAGGATTCATGGTATCAAGGAGAGGGATCATTACTGTCTGGTAACCCTTCCTGTTCCACATTACAAGGGTAAAGTTGCAGAACTCATTTTGCCTTCACAGAGGGAGCAGAGAATGAAATCTTCAGGAGGCCTTAAAGAAAGGTTTGTGTAATGCTTTTCCAGACCCTGGGAGGTTACCATTTCCTGGTGCTGGACAATGTGTTGCTGAGGCTTCATTAAGTCAGAGGAAGAGCGCTGGAGAAGGTCCCCCCATGCCATTTTATTTGGTATGTTTGGCGCGGGGTTCCCCTTAATATTCATACCAGACCTGAAGGGCCTGGTAATGGACTGGGGGGTACCCACGCCATTTTTTTCAATGATTTTTATCTATATTGCAGGGATCCGACAATACATTACAGCCGAGAGCAGTTTTAAATGACATTTTTTCCTTTAGAAAAGTAATTTTGCTGTGGTACTGTTTTAAACATGGGAAAGATGCGCTATTTTATAGGCAGACTAAGGAGACCTCCAGGCACGATATTTAAAGGAATATTTCATTTTTTTTTTTTTTGAATTGTAATTTTTATTGAAGTTTTAAACAGGTACATACATGTTAGGGTCATAACAGTAGTGACATATACAGATGTTCCGACTAGAAACTGTCTATACGTTAATTAACACTGTGGTGGTTTGAAACAGTAGAATGTTGAACAGAGGATGGTTGTCGAGTAGTAACAGGTTCTAGACGGGAAAGAAAAAGGGGGGGGAGGGGGGGTAGGAAATAGGAGGTGGAGGGAGAAGGGCACCAGCAGGTTATGAGTGAAGGGATAAACGATCCATAAGTTGTTTATACCAGGGTAATTACAGTTGAACAGTACATTTCGGATGTTGTAACCAAAGAGACCACATATCTTTGAATTTATGTAAACGTGAGTTTTTTCTGGCTACTATTCTCTCCATTTCACATTGAAAGTTGAGGTCAGTGATGGTATGCAAGATGGAGGGAATTCTAGCAGTTTTCCATAATCTAGTGATATTTAATTTGGCAGCATAGAGTAGGTGAATAATAATACTTCTAGCTGAGAATGGTATTTTGTCCATGCCAATATGTAGCAGGGCTAGAGCTGGGGACGGAGGGCAGGACGTCCCAGTAATGGAGGAGAGTAAAGCGAATACTTGGTTCCAAAAGGATGTAAGGGATTTGCAGAACCAGAGGGTATGTGCAATGGAACCTATACTTCCGCAGTTCCTCCAGCATGATGGAGGGTGGCCAGGGTACATTTTTGAGAGTCGGTAGGGTGTGAGGTACCATCTGTGAATGGTTTTCTGGTAGGATTCCCAGTGGTTGGAACAGTGAGATGCTTGAAAGGTGTCTGTAAAGGCCTGTAGCCATTGAGTTTGGGTGAAGGGGACCTTCAGTTCTTCGGCCCATTTATTTAAGGAGTGCACCTGAGAGCAGGGTCTGGCGTCATTAAGGCAGGAGTATATCCTGGAAATACTTTTGCTAGGGGATGGGTTAGAGAAGTAATGTAGGTAGATTGGTACAGGAATTTTTACTGTGGAGGGTAGTTTGGTCGTGGTCAAGAAGTGAGTGATTCTGGTGTACGTGTAAGCTTCTGAGTTTGGGAGTTGAAATTTAGTTTGCAGATCTGCAAACAAATGTACTGAGTTATGGTTGATCAAGTCACCAATGACCAGTATACCAGCTTTGTGCCACCGGGAGAGGTTCAAGTCTGGAATGCAGGAGGACAGGGCTCTTAGTGGTAATGATAATGTCTTACTAGGTGAGTCCCGGGGGTACGCGGTAAGAAGTCTATTCCATGCCTGTAGAGAGGCAGATATCATAGGATTAGTGCATCTAGGTGTTGTGGAGTAGCCGGCCGTCGATAATAAGAGGAGGTCAGTTAGGTTAGCCAGTGGGGAATAGGAGGTTTCAATGGTGGACCATTGTTTTTCAGGTGTAGGATGCCACCAATAGTACAGTTGGTCCAATATGGAGGCGTAGTAGTTGCCAATATGAGGCAGTCCAGCTCCGCCTAATTTGTGGGGTCTAGTGAGTATGTAGCTGGCACATCTAGGTGGTTTAGAGTTCCAGATAAATTTAGTTACTTGACTCTGGATTGTGGTCAGGAGGGAGCGAGGAATAGGTAAGATGAGTGTTCGGAATAAGTAGAGAAGTTTTGGCAGTATTATCATTTTGAAGGTAGCTATACGCCCCAGTGTAGAGAGACCCATGCAGCGTAGAGATTTCAGTAGCGTGGGTAAATTTCGAGAGAAGGTATGGAAGTTCAAGTCGATCAATCGGTTTAGATTGGGGGTTAGCTGGATTCCCAGGTAGGGAATAGACTTGTTTGTCCATACATAAGGCGTGGTGGATTTTAGGTGGGTAGCCAATTGAGGAGGGAGATGTATAGGGAGAACCATGGATTTTGTGGCATTTAGTTTATAATAAGAGATAGAGCTGAATTGGTGAAGGATGTTTTGTATAGTCTGTAGGGACTGGATGGGATTAGTGACCATTAGAACTACGTCGTCTGCATATAGACTAATTTTGTGGTCTGTACCATTACATGGTATGCCAGAGATTAGGGGTTCGGATCTTATTTTGGAGGCCAAGGGTTCCATTAGTAGAGCAAAAAGAAGTGGGGAGAGGGGGCACCCTTGCCGTGTACCATTAGATATTTCAAAAGGAGCAGATATCGTCCCCCCAGTAAACACTGTAGCTGATGGTTTAGAGTATAAGGAAAGGATTGCGTTTTGGAACCAACCGGTAATACCGAACTTTGTCAGCACTGCCTGGAGGAAGTTCCAGTGTACCCTATCAAACGCCTTCTCTGCATCTAGGGACAGAAGCAGAGAAGGCGTTCGACTCTGCGCAGCTTGAAGGACGAGGTTGAGCACCCTTCTAGTTGCGTCAGGTGCCTGTCTGCCTGGGATAAACCCAACCTGGTCTGGGTGGACCAGCTCTGGGAGAAACATCATCAGTCTGTTGGCAATAACTTTGGCGAGCAGCTTGATGTCGGTATTTAAAAGCGAGATTGGCCTATAGTTAGAGGCAACAGAGGCGTCTTTCCCAGGTTTTGGAATGGTTGCTATAAGTGAGCGCAGCATATCTGTAGGCAAAGAGCCAGAGGAACCAGCAGTGTTGAAGAGGTCAGTTAGTTTAGGGACTAAAATGGTGGCAAATTTTTTGTAGAATAGGTTGGAATAGCCATCCTCTCCCGGGGATTTATGGAGAGGGAGGGTGTTTATGGCCTTGAGGACTTCTTCATTAGTGAATGGTTTAGAGACAGTTTCGAATTGTGCCTCTGAAATTTTAGGCAATTTAATCGGGTCTAAATAGCTAAAAATTTGTTCCGCTGTAGGTTGGGGAGTGAGAGGGTCATTTCTAAGATTATAGAGTGATGCGTAGAATTCACTAAACGCATCTGCAATTTCCTGAGGGTTGGTTAAGAGTTGTTTTGAAGTGGGGTGTCGGAGAGAGAGAATTTTGGCTTTTGTGCGATGGGCTTTGACTTGTTTTGCTAGTAGTGATCCAGCCCTATTACCTAAAGCATAAAAATTGGCCTTGGAGAATTTAAAGTTAAGTTCAAATTTATGTAGCAGAAGGATGCGTAGTTTTTGTCTTAGCTCCAGGAGTTTAAGAGTTTGCATGTGGGAGGGGGAAGATTTGTTTATTTTTTCTATTTCGGAAATGTTAGATAAAACCTCGTCAATCTGCTGGGTCCTCTGTCGTCTCGCTCGTTTACTAAGCTTTATGAAAATACCTCTAAGGTAAGCTTTGTAGGTTGACCATAGTATAAATTTGTCGGTATCAGGCAAGTCATTAAGTTCAAAGAAGGAGTGGTGTTCAGTCTCTATTTCTTGTAGGACTTTAGGGTCCTCCAGAAGGGAGGTGTCAAGTCTCCATATTCTCGGTGGTCCCGGTCTACGATCTCCAAGGGTGATCGAAATAGGTGCGTGGTCCGACCATGTGATGAGACCAATATTAGAGTCCATAACATTTTGGAGTGTCCATTTGTCCACTATGAAGGAGTCAATGCGTGAGTAGGATAGCTGCGGATGAGAAAAGAATGTGTAATCGCGTTCCGATCCATGTTGTGCTCTCCATACATCAAAGAGATCCAGGTCGTGGAGTAGGGGATTCAGGGCTGGTCGGGAATGGTCTTTGTTGGTAGAGGTGTCCATGGATGGGTCGCCGATAATGTTCAGGTCACCGCCCACGATTAAGTTGCCTTGGCGTAGAGTGTTGATTTTCTTGAAGAGGCGTCTAAGAAAGCGAAGTTGTCTGGAGTTTGGTCCGTAGATGTTGACTAGAGTGTATGTGGTTTGAGCAATGGAGCAAATAAGAATGAGGTAGCGACCCTGTGGATCGGCATAAGTGTGAAGGTGTTGGAACTGGAGAGTAGCGCGTATAGCTGTCAGTACACCATTTTTTTTCTTTGGTCCCGAGGCCAGGTATGTGGTGTCGTATCCTTTTAGCTTCAGCTTTGGAGTTTTGGATTCTGCAAAATGCGTCTCCTGTATAAAGACAACGTCCGCATTATGATTTGTTAGTTCTCTTTGCAGATTGGCCCTTTTTTGTGGGCTGTTTAGGCCTTTGACATTAAGGGAGGTTAGTTTGAGTGGCATGGTAAGGTTGTTGAGTATGGCTCTTTATATTGAGACGATAGTGCTAGGCGTGGTCAGGAATGTGCCAGGAATGTTGATTAGATGGTATTGTGGTCTGAGATGATCGGGATAGGCAGGTCGTCAGCAGTGGATCGTTGGAGCAGGTCCAGAAGGCGTAGTGAAGGCTGGTGTGGGGTGGGAAGGGTAGTAAAAAGAAAGAGCCCGTGAACAATACGGGTTCAATGTGCAGAAATACTGCTGGATCTATCTAAACAGAGGGGGGATTTCCTCCAGTGGCTTCCAAAAACGTGGAGCCAGTGGATGGAAGGATAGGCTTCAAAGAGACAATTAACCGCCGTCACCCGGCTGGGTGGCATGTGAGACTTCATGTACCACTAAAGGCATCAGGCATCTTGAAGGGACCACTCGGCTTCCATTTGAGAAGGAGGAGACGGAGGTGGTTTTGGGCTATCCTCCGGTATAATGCGCCATAGCCTCAGTAATTGGAGGCCTGCCTGAAGTGTGCGCACTACATGTGTTTTGCTTTGGAACGTGATCAGCAGTTTAGTGGGAAATCCCCATTTATATGGTATGCGATGATTCTGGAGGGCTTTAGTAATTGTGGCTAGTTGCCTACGATTTTCCATGGTCACCTTGGAGAGATCTGTATATAGTGCGATGGCTGTGAAAGGATCAGGAAGGTTAGGCGATCGTTTTGCAGCGAACATCACTTTTTCTTTTGCATTGAAGAAGTGTATACGGGCTAGAACATCTCTGGGTTTTTCCGCCGGGAGGTGAGGCGGTTTTGGTAGCCTATGCGCCCTGTCAATTTCCAGATCTCTGTCAGTGAGGTCAGGTACTAGTGCGCGCATCAAGGATTGTAGGAATCGCACCAATTCGGGTGGTTGAACCGATTCGGGTACGTTGCGGAATTTGATGTTGTTCCTTCGAGAACGATCTTCGAGATCTGCCAATTTAAGATGTATTGCCTGCATTTCATCGTTATGTTCCGTGCATACATCTACCATATCATTATGAGCAGTGAAAAGGTCAGACATTTTGTTTTCAACATGCTGGAGGCGCTGGTCCTGTTGCTGCACTACAGAGGCCAGAGAGGATACTGCAGCTGAGAGATCCGTGTACAGCGATTGTTTAAGGGAGATCAGCATGTTCTTCATTGTGAGCTCAGACAAGGGCTGATCAGAAGCAGGGAAGCTATCTATGGCTGTGTGGTGCTGGACATCAGAGGGAGGTAATGTGAAGGGCAGGTTATGGCTGCTCTGTGGGGTGTCATCCTCTCTCCTAGGTTTGGATTTCACAGGGGAGGCAGAAGAGGGTGAGCGAGGTGGAGAATACTCACAGTTTGCCTGTGAGAAGGCTGAGCGCTGTGATCTGCCGCCGCTGGTGTGAGGAGACCGCACCGCTGCATTCCTGTCAGAACTGTCAGCGCCATCTTGTCCCCTGCCCGTTCTCTCATACGAGTAGAAGTCAGTCAGCTTGTTAGGCACAGTCCGCTCTTTCCTCCTCTTTAACATTGCGCCCAGGTGCCGTGTGACCCGCGGGGGGGGTGAACGGATGATTTTCGTGGTGGATGAAGTGCTGTGAAGCCGCTATTAGCCGGGGTTGGAGCGGAGAAGAAGGATTAAGCTGCCATCACAGATGCCGGCAAGCCACGCCCCCCGGAATATTTCATTTTTATTGTTTCACTTTAAGCATTGTTAAAATCACTGCTCCCATTTTTAAAACTTTTTTTGCATTGATACATGTCCCCTGGGGCAGGACCCGGGTCCCCAAACACTTTTTATGGCAATAACTTGCATATAAGCCTTTAAAATGAGCACTTTTGATTGTGCCATGGGAGGCACACGCCATATGATTCGTCCTCGCAGGTGACAGCTCTTTTAAAACTGTGGGCGGGGCCACACGGTGTCGTCGTTGGTCGACCCCGCCTCCCTCTGACGCACGGGAACTTTCCCATGATCCTGCCCCCCTCTGACGCACGGGGACATCCCTATGGCTTCCCCCATAGCGTCAGAGGGGGCGGGGCCACCCGGTCCGCTCCCCTCTGACACATGGGACATCCCTATGGCATTACCGTAGCGTTAGAGGGGGGCAGACCGGGTGGTCCCGCTCCCTCTGACGCTACGGGGGAAGCCATAGGGATGTTCCCATGCATCAGAGGGGGTGGGGTCACCCGGGGATGACACAGTGTGGCCCCGCCCACAGTTTTAAAAGAGCTGTCACCTGCGAGGAGTCGTAATATGGCATGTGCCTCCCAGAGAAGAAGGCAGATCTTCTTTATTTTGTTTTTTGGTCCATCGGCAGAGGTGAATGGACTACGTGGGACAGTTTTGTTTTTTTATTTTTTAATAAAGGACTTCTCCCACTGTGTGTGTTGTTTTTTTTTTTACCATTTTCACACTTTTTTTGTGAAATGGTATGGGTACAATGTACCCGTTACCATTTCAAACGGGGGGGCTGGGATCCCGCCCGCAGACCCCCACAACCACCGGGCAAGAGTTCTGGGGATGAGGACCTTCTCCCCATCAACATGGGGACAAGGTGCTTTGGGGGGCTACCCCAAAGCACTCTCCCAATGTTGAGGGCATGTGGCCTGGTATGGTTCAGGAGGGGGGCGCTCTCTCGCCCCCCCTCTTTTCTACGGCCTGCCAGGTTGCGTGCTCGGATAAGGGTCTGGTATGGATTTTTGGGGGGACCCCACACCATTTTTTTTTTAACTTTGGTGCGGGTGCCCCTAAAATCCATACCAGACCTGAAGGGTCTGGTATGGATTTTGCGGGGGACCCCCACGCCATTTTTTTTTACATTTTGGTGCGGGGTTTCCCATAATATCCATACCAGACCTGGAGGGCCTGGTATGGAATTTAGGGGGAACCCCACGCATTTTTTTTTTTTATTTTGGTTCGGTGTTCCCCTGTGGGGGAATCCCATGCCGTTTTTATCAATGAACTTTTATATGTATTGCCGGACCGACAATTCATTATAGCTGCAAGTAGTTTTAAATGACTTTTTTTCATTTTAGAAATGTCATTTTGCTGTCAGACTGTTCTAAACACGGGAAACATGCGCCACTCTACAGGCATACTATAGACACCCCCCAGGTATGAAAATTAAAGGAATATTACACTTTTATTGTTTCACTTTAAGCATTATTAAAATCACTGCTCCCGATAAAACGGTCGTTTTATCGGGAGCAGTGTAGTCAGATCCAAGTAAAACATAAAACGCTGGATAGTGTAGAACCTCTTATGGGTTGCATTTAATATAAAGTATTGCACTTACACGTATCCATAGTAAAAACAGCATTGCATGGTAAAAGGAAGGCGGCCACCACAGAACATCCAAACATGTGAAATGCATGATAGCAGGAACATACAGTTCAGCCATGTTCCTGCTATTTTAAATGTTGGATGTTCTGTGGTGGCTGACTTCCTTTTTTACCATGCAATGCTGTTTTTACTACATGTAAGTCCAATACTTTATATTAAATGCAACCTTTAAGAGGTTTTACACTATCCAGCATTTCATGTTTTACTTGGATATGACTATACAATCGTCGTTTGGGTGGAGTCCCCTGCGTGCTCTGGAGCTGTTCCTGACCTGGTTCCTGTGTATGATGAACAATGTGAATCTATAGTTTATTATTTACACAAAATCCTCAATTTCTTTATGATTTCAGAAATCTGGTTGCAAGCTACTTATAAGAAGGTAAACACAGCTTCATCGGATGTATGCAGAAGCTAATCCTAAATGTTAGAGATCTGAGGAAACAGAAGGTACATTTTTGCATATATTTTGGTCTCATCTGTGAATCCACCCCTTCTGGTTGGAGGTGTAAACTAATTTATGAATTCCCTGGTTTGTCCTTAGGGGATAACCATGCAGCGGGAGTCCGGCGACCAATCTTTTTTTTTTTTTTTTTAGGTCATTGAGACACTTTGCTAACCCCAAAACAATACTCACAGTTTGGATGTAATATTTCCACCTCTGTCTGTTTTCGTACTGAAGAATAACTTAAAAAATGTGATGCTGGCTGTTTCCATCTTGCTTGTGGGCATGTGAAGCCCGCAAGTATTGATTTCCTGGATGCGGTGAATGCTGTTCATTCACAGCTTGTTCACACGCATGATCATTGTTTCCGCACTGAATCTTGGGAAGTCTGACACTAAGCTCCCAGGAGACAGTGCGGCGCCGGGGAAAGGCAATAAACACGCCTACTCCCATGGGAGGAATGACAGGAAGTGCCACAATAAAATATAAAGGTAATTACAGCGATAAAAAAAAAAAAATTCTTGCGGCATTTGAACATCTATGCAATTAACTGAAGGGGGTAAGATTAAGTTAAAAATTTGAGTGGAACCCCGCTTTAAGCTCCCTCCCTAAGAAAAAATACCAACATTCATTAGCAATTCACTAGGTGAGGGCCTGTATTCCAGCAAATTGTAAAGATTCTTCCCCTCCCACACTAGTATAGTGCATCACGATGATAAATGAAGCAACAAAAATGGAGGACTTGACCATGTGTTTATGATATACGGTATGAATATTTCAGATTTTTCAATGTTTTGCATGGAAATTTGGCGTTTTATATTGTAGGCCTGTATTTCTTAACACACTTAAATCTGTCCAAAAAAGAGTCTAGTAGACATCCCGGGTATGATAAAGTTTGAAACATGAAATCATAAATTATAATATATATTTAATATAATATAATAAATAACTATAAATAATAACAAATAATAATATAATAATAATAAAAATTATTCAATAATGTAATCAAATCAAAACACTGACATTTTCTCAGTTGCACAATTGTCATTGTCATTACTTTCAGTGTTTGATGACAGATTTCTCCACAAATCAATTCTGCAAGTGACTCTTATTTATTATCGCTGTTTTCTAGCTGGTCTAAAACTGCTTTTGATGTAAAGGGACGCTTTTGGGTTGCTATGGACAATCTCCAGTTTCCAGGCAGAAAGAACAGTATTTATAATATAAAACTGCATGCAGGGCACTGGACAAACCACTAGGGACAAAAGGGGTGTGAAATAAGGTGATACAGTAATGTAATCTGTAAGATTACAATGTAATGTATGTATTGTGTGGTTTTAACTTTTTGAATTTGATGCCGTGCTCCGTCCCCGTGCGTCACAACGCTTGAAGGGAACGAAGCTCCTCACTGTGATAGATCTGGCGGAGACACAGCTCACACATACAGTGGGGAGACATCGCAGAATCCTGGGGACAAGGTAAGTTACTTTCCCAGGATACCGCGATGTGATCCCGAGTGTGGCTCGGGGGTACCGCTTTTGGTACTGAAAATTTACCCCAAGCCACACTCGGGAATGCCACTAAGGAGGTTAACAGGAGTCGCTCAGTGAAATTAAATCATAAAGACATCTACAAGTTTTATTAAAGAAAAACAGCAAACACTACTCACACAGGACAAAAACATTTTCTGCACTCAGCATGTTATAGCGCAAGCACAATCTGCTTGACAGATACTGCTAAGCTCCACTTCCAGCTGACATCTAGCATCATAGACTGGTGATGGCATGATGATGTCATGAGGTAAGTCCCACCTAATGCGTCAGGTCCCTAGGGTGGGACTTCATCAGAGGAGGTTTGGTTATCTAGTTTGCAAGAGTGATTGAGGGGAATTACAAATAATTTTAAAGGCAAGAAGGTTCCTTGACAAACCAGGAAGCTTATGTTTAGCTATGTGAAGGGATAGGTGTCACTGGGTGATTTTGGTTTTTTAACCACTTCAGCCCCGGAAGGATTTACCCACTTCCTGACCAGGCCATTTTTTGCGATACAGCATTGCATCACTTTAACTGACAATTCCACGGCTGTGCAACTTTGTACCCTAACTAAATTGATGTCCTTTTTTTCCCCACAAATAGAGCTTTCTTTTGGTGGTATTTGATCCCTCTGCGGTTTTTATTTTTTGCGCTATAAACAAAAAATGAGCATCAATTTTGAAAAAAAAACACAACATTTTTTAACTTTTTGCTATAAAAAATATCCCAAAAAAAATCTTCATTAGTTTAAGCCAATATGTATTCTTCTACATATTTTTGGTAAAAAAAAATCGCAATAAGCGTATATTGATTGGTTTGAGCAAAGGTTATAGTGTCTACTAAATAGGGGATAGATTTATGTCATTTTTATTATTAATTGTTTTTTACTAGTAATGGCAGTGATTAGCATTTTTTAGCGGGACTGCGACATTGCAGCGGACAGATCGGACACTTTTGACACTTTTTTGGGACCGTTGACATTTATACAGCGATCAGAGTTAAAAAAAGCCACTGATTACTGTATAAATGTCACTGGCAGGGAAGGGGTTAACACTAGGGGGCACTCAAGGGATTAAGTGCTCCCTAGGGAAGTGTTTCTAACTGTGGAGGGAGTGTACTGACTGACCACTAGGAACAGCAGATCTCTTTCTACTTCCCTGACATAACGGGGATATGTCTGTTTTCATTGACAGATCCCAGTTCTGGCTCTCTGAGGAGCGATCGCGGGTCACCGGTGGACATAGTGGCAGCTGGCCACCAGCATCGACTCTGGCATCGTGCCACAGGCACGTGCCTTCTAAAGCTCTCAAAGTAGCCCGACGTACACCTACAGCGATTAGCACAGCCGTGCCAACCTGCCTCAGTATATTGACGGCGGCTGGTTGGCAAGCAGTTAATACTTTACTTTAGTGCATAGTTATCATCATTGCTGCTGACATACTCAGCATTTTTTAGTGTTTGGAAAAAAAAATGGGCATGTTAGAAACACAGTGTGATTGATTTACTAAAACTGGAGAATGCAAAATCTGGTGCACCTGTGCATGGTTACCAATCAGCTTTTAACTTCAGCATGTTTAATTAACCGCTTGGCCACTGGGCACTTAAACCCCCTTCCTAACCAGACCAATTTTCAGCTTTCGGTGCTCTCACATTTTGAATTACAATTACTTAGTCATGCAACACTGTACCCATGTGACATTTTTGTCCTTTTTTTCACACAAATAGAGCTTTCTTTTGGTGGTATTTGATCACCTTTGGGTTTTAAATGAAAAAAGACAGAAAATTTTGTTTAAAAAATGCATTTTTGTTTTCTGTTATAAAAGTTAGCAAATTAGTAATTTCTCTTCATAAATTTTGGCCACAATTTTTACTGTTACATATCTTTGTTGAAAATAACCCAAATTAGTGTAAATTATTTAATCTTTGTGAAAGTTATAGAGTCTACACGCTATGGTGCCAATCATTGAAAATTGATCACATCATTGAATGGCATGATCACATGGTAAAGGGCGATCGTCATTGGCCCTTTACCCCGATCCATGACACGCCAGGTCTGGGAGACCCGATGGTCACAGAGATTCCTGGGTGCGATCCCCAGGGGGCACGCAGGAGCGCGATTCTGGGAGGATGTCATATGAAGGCCTCCCAGAGTTATCCGACCACGATATAGCCGTCATCTGGCTATGGCCCGGTCAGCAAGTGATTAACCACTTGCCGACCGCCTAACGTATATATACGTCGGCAGAATGGCACGGGCAGGCAGAATCACGTACCTGTACGTGATCTGCCTCCCGCGGGCGGGGGGTCCGATCGGACCCCCCCCGGTGCCAGCGGCGGTCGGCATTTGACTGGGAGCGTCGGGAGGCGAGGGGGAGACCATCCGATCGTGGCCCCCCCTTGCGATCGCTCCCAGCCAATCGGAATCCTCCCCTGCCTGTGTGTAGTTTCACACAGGCAGAGGATGTGATGTCATCTCTCCTCGGCTCGGCAGTTTCCGTCCAGCGCCGAGGAGAGAAGACATGTAAGTGCACAACACACACAAACACACACAGTAGAACATGCCAGGCATACTTTACACCCCCGATCCCCCCCCCGATCGCCCCCCGATCCCCCCCCAAGTCACAAACTGACAGCAAGCAGTATTTTTTTTTTTTTCTGATTACTGCATGGTGTCAGTTTGTGACAGTTACAGTGTTAGGGCAGTGAATATTACCCCCCTTTAGGTCTAGGATACCCCCCTAACCCCCCTAATAAAGTTTTAACCCCTTGATCACCCCCTGTCACCAGTGTCACTAAGCGATCATTTTTCTGATCGCTGTATTAGTGTCGCTGGTGACGCTAGTTAGGAACGTAAATATTTAGGTTCGCCGTCAGCGTTTTATAGTGACAGGGACCCCCATATACTACCTAATAAATGTTTTAACCCCTTGATTGCCCCCTAGTTAACCCTTTCACCACTGATCACCGTATAACCGTTACGGGTGACGCTGGTTAGTTCGTTTATTTTTTATAGTGTCAGGGGACCCGCCGTTTATTACCTAATAAAGGTTTAGCCCCCTGATCGCCCGGCGGTGATATGCGTCGCCCCAGGCAGCGTCAGATTAGCGCCAGTACCGCTAACACCCACGCACGCAGCATACGCCTCCCTTAGTGGTATAGTATCTGTACGGATCAATATCTGATCCGATCAGATCTATACTAGTGTCCCCAGCAGTTTAGGGTTCCCAAAAACGCAGTGTTAGCGGGATCAGCCCAGATACCCGCTAGCACCTGCGTTCTTCCCCTCCGCCTGGCCCAGCCCAAGTGCAGTATCGATCGATCACTGTCACTTACAAAACACTAAACGCATAACTGCAGCGTTCTCAGAGTCAGGCCTGATCCCTGCGATCGCTAACAGTTTTTTTGGTAGCGTTTTGGTGAACTGGCAAGCACCAGCAGCCTAGTACACCCCGGTCGTAGTCAAACCAGCACTGCAGTAACACTTGGTGACATGGCGAGTCCCATAAATGCAGTTCAAGCTGGTGAGGTGGCAAGCACAAGTAGTGTCCCGCTGCCACCAAGAAGACAAACACAGGCCCGTCGTGCCCATAGTGCCCTTCCTGCTGCATTCGCCAATCCTAATTGGGAACCCACCACTTCTGCAGCGCCCGTACTTCCCCCATTCACATCCCCAACCAAATGCAGTCGGCTGCATGAGAGGCATTTTCTTTATGTCCTCCCGAGTACCCCTACCCAACGAACCCCCCCCCCCCAAAAAAGATGTGTCTGCAGCAAGCGCGGATATAGACATGACACCCGCTATTATTGTCCCTCCTGTCCTGACAATCCTGGTCTTTGCATTGGTGAATGTTTTGAACACTACCATTCACTAGTTGTGTATTAGCGTAGGGTACAGCACTGCATAGACTAGGCACACTTTCACAGGGTCTCCCAAGATGCCATCGCATTTTGAGAGACCCAAACCTGGAACCGGTTACAGTTATAAAAGTTAGTTACAAAAAAAAAGTGTAAAAAAAAAAAAAAAAAACACAAACAAAAATATAAAATAAAAAAAAAATAGTTGTTGTTTTATTGTTCTCTCTCTCTATTCTCTCTCTATTGTTCTGCTCTTTTTTACTGTATTCTATTCTGCAATGTTTTATTGTTGTTATGTTTTATCATGTTTGCTTTTCAGATATGCAATTTTTTATACCTTACCGTTTACTGTGCTTTATTGTTAACCATTTTTTTGTCTTCAGGTACGCCATTCACGACTTTGAGTGGTTATACCAGAATGATGCCTGCAGGTTTAGGTATCATCTTGGTATCATTCTTTTCAGCCAGCGATTGGCTTTCATGTAAAAGCAATCCTAGCAGCTAATTAGCCTCTAGACTGCTTTTACAAGCAGTGGGAGGGAATGCCCCCCCCCAACGTCTTCCGTGTTTTTCTCTGGCTCCCCTGTCTCAACAGGGAACCTGAGAATGCAGCCGGTGATTCAGCCAGCTGACCATAGAGCTGATCAGAGACCAGAGTGGCTCCAAACATCTCTATGGCCTAAGAAACCGGAAGCTACGAGCATTTTATGACTTAGATTTCGCCGGATGTAAACAGCGCCATTGGGAAATTGGGAAAGCATTTTATCACACCGATCTTGGTGTGGTCAGATGCTTTGAGGGCAGAGGAGAAATCTAGGGTCTAATAGACCCCGATTTTTGCAAAAAAGAGTACCTGTCACTACCTATTGCTATGATAGGGGATATTTACATTCCCTGAGATAACAATAAAAATGATTTAAAAAAAAAAAAAAAATGAAAGGAACAGTTTAAAAATAAGAAAAAAATAATAATAATAAAGAAAAAAAAAAAAAAAAAAAAAAAAAAAAAAAAGCACCCCTGTCCCCCCTGCTCTCGCGCTAAGGCGAACGCAAGCGTCGGTCTGGCGTCAAATGTAAACAGCAATTGCACCATGCATGTGAGGTATCACCGCGAACGTCAGATCGAGGGCAGTAATTTTAGCAGTAGACCTCCTCTGTAAATCTAAAGTGGTAACCTGTAAAGGCTTTTAAAGGCTTTTAAAAATGTATTTAGTTTGTCGCCACTGCACGTTTGTGCGCAATTTTAAAGCATGTCATGTTTGGTATCCATGTACTCGGCCTAAGATCATCTTTTTTATTTCATCAAACATTTGGGCAATATAGTGTGTTTTAGTGCATTAAAATTTAAAAAAGTGTGTTTTTCCCCAAAAAATGCGTTTGAAAAATCGCTGCGCAAATACTGTGTGAAAAAAAAAAATGAAACACCCACCATTTTAATCTGTAGGGCATTTGCTTAAAAAAATATATAATGTTTGGGGGTTCAAAGTAATTTTCTTGCAAAAAAAAATTATTTTTTTATGTAATCAAAAAGTGTCAGAAAGGGCTTTGTCTTCAAGTGGTTAGAAGAGTGTGTGATGTGTGACATAAGCTTCTAGATGTTGTGCATAAAATGCCAGGACAGTTCAAAACCCCCCCAAATGACCCCATTTTGGAAAGTAGACACCCCAAGCTATTTGCTGAGAGGCATGTCGAGTCCATGGAATATTTTATATTGTGACACAAGTTGCGGGAAAGAGACAATTTTTTTTTTTTTTTTTTTTTTTGCGCAAAGTTGTCACTAAATGATATATTGCTCAAACATGCCATGGGAATATGTGAAATTACACCCCAAAATACATTCTGTTGCTTCTCCTGAGTACGGGGATACCACATGTGTGAGACTTTTTGGGAGCCTAGCCGCGTACGGGACCCCGAAAACCAAGCACCGCCTTCAGGCTTTCTAAGGCCGTAAATTTTTGATTTCACTCTTCACTGCCTATCACAGTCTCGGAGGCCATGGAATGCCCAGGTGGCAAAAAACCCCCCCAAATGACCCCATTTTGGAAAGTAGACACCCCAAGCTATTTGATGAGAGGTATAGTGAGTATTTTGCAGACCTCACTTTTTGTCACAAAGTTTTGAAAATTGAAAAAAGAAAAAAAATTTTTTTTTTCTCGTCTTTCTTTATTTTCAAAAACAAATGAGAGCTGCAAAATACTCACCATGCCTCTCAGCAAATAGCTTGGGGTGTCTACTTTCCAAAATGGGGTCATTTGGGGGGGTTTGTGCCACCTGGGCATTCCATGGCCTCCGAAACTGTGATAGGTAGTGAGGAGTAAAATCAAAAATGTACGCCCTTAGAAATCCTGAAGGCACTGATTGGTTTTCGGGGCCCCGTACGCGGCTAGGCTCCCAAAAAGTCCCACACATGTGGTATCCCTGTACTCAGGAGAAGCAGCTAAATGTATTTTGGGGTGCAATTCCACATATGCCCATGGCCTGTGTGAGCAATATATCATTTAGTGACAACTTTGTGCAAAAAAAAAAAAAATTTGTCACTTTCCCGCAACTTGTGTCAAAATATAAAACATTCCATGGACTCAACATGCCTCAAAGCAAATAGCTTGGGGTGTCTACTTTCCAAAATGGGGTCATTTGGGGGGGTTTTATGCCATCTGGGCATTTTATGGCCTTCAAAACTGTGATAGGTAGTGAGGAGTAAAATCAAAAATGTACGCCCTTAGAAATCCTGAAGGCAGTGATTGGTTTTCGGGGGCCCTGTACGCGGCTAGGCTCCCAAAAAGTCCCACACATGTGGTATCCCCATACTCAGGAGAAGCAGCTAAATGTATTTTGGGGTGCAATTCCACATATGCCCATGGCCTGTGTGAGCAATATATCATTTAGTGACAACTTTTTGCAATTTTTTTTTTTTTTTTTTTTTGTCATTATTCAATCACTTGGGACAAAAAAAATGAATATTCAATGGGCTCAACATGCCTCTCAGCAAATTCCTTGGGGTGTCTACTTTCCAAAATGGGGTCATTTGGGGGGGTTTTGTACTGCCCTGCCATTTTAGCACCTCAAGAAACGACATAGGCAGTCATAAATTAAAGGCTGTGTAAATTCCAGAAAATGTACCCTAGTTTGTAGGCGCTATAACTTTTGCGCAAACCAATAAATATACACTTATTGACATTTTTTCTACCAAAGACATGTGGCCGAATACATTTTGGCCTAAATGTATGACTAAAATTGAGTTTATTGGATTTTTTTTAGAACAAAAAGTAGAAAATATCATTTTTTTTCAAAATTTTCGGTCTTTTTCCGTGTATAGCGCAAAAAATAAAAACGGCAGAGGTGATCAAATACCATCAAAAGAAAGCTCTATTTGTGGGAAGAAAAGGACGCAAATTTCGTTTGGGTACAGCATTGCATGACCGCGCAATTAGCAGTTAAAGCGACGCAGTGCCGAATTGTAAAAAGTGCTCTGGTCAGGAAGGGGGTAAAACCTTCCGGGGCTGAAGTGGTTAAGCTTTGACAAAAAAAAATCTGGAAGTTGATTAGTTTCTATGCAGAGCTGTATCAGATTTTTCACTCTCCAGTTTTACCAAATCAACCCCAGTGACTGTTGGTTTTCCCAATGAAGAATGAAAAAATTCAGATATAAAAATATAAAGACACCACAAAAACCTCAATTCCCTTACCTATCGCACTTAATTTTGCCTTTTTCCCAGATAGTAAGAAATTAAACTTGATTGGTAAGGATAGACTATACAACTTGCAGACTGGGAAAATAAAAAAAGTCAGAAGTCCTTATCTGAATACTTGTTATAAATTAGTAAGTAAAGTATTCAAAATGTTAAAATAATAGGTCAGCATTTTCATAAAGGTCACCAGTGGCAGGACCCATATTTTATTCATGTCTTGAGAGGCTTTTTTAAAGATATGTAGAGTTATTGACTGTTCTAACCCTTACTGCCAAAGATAAAATGCATCATTTAGAGTATTTGATCAAGTTAATCATATTTAATCATTACAATTTAAATACATATAAACAATAATTGATTTAGATCAAAAATCTCTTTCCAACAAAGTAATTGGTTACCACCAGCATGATATGCTGAATATATTTGCTCATGCAGCAAACAAGTACTTAAAATGCATGCTGGCACTCCACACTATTTTCTAAGATATTATCAAAATCTGCTCTTTGAATTGACATATTCTCTTGGCCAAACTCCCTTTTTCCAGCAAGCAGATAATTCATGAATGATTAGATTAGACTGTTTTGTCTTGTGTGTGTACTAAAGCTTATTTGCCAACATATTGTATACTGTATAAGCATCTTTTCTTCTGTTCATTGCAGTATGACTTTCTTCCTACAGGCATTTCATGGTTATTCTGACACTCACAAATCTGTCAGGGCCCATTCCTTTATGATTCCATTGCCTTCCCATCTTCGAGACTTTTTTCCTTAGACACACATACGTTAATCTTCCTTAGTTGCCAACACTTCATTGCATTACTTCTTTAGGCTTCTAATGTCTTGGGAAGCATTGACAGAAATAAATATCCCTAAATATACGCATGTCATGGCTAAGTTTCTATTTCACCCCTAGAAGCAAAAACAACTTGACATTAAAGTGTTTTTTTTCCTGTCCATGTAGCTGACACCTGTAGCAATGAAACACTAAAATGGAAATAACCATTTCTGTTTTCAGAAATACCATTCAGGAAATCGACAAAGATGTGTAGAGGTAGATAGTGCTGAATAAGCAAACAGTGCAATTAAGTTGAAACAAATAATTATTAGTTCACAGTTCTTTTTTTGAATAGTCCACCTGCATTCTGAAGTGAGCTAGTGGTGCCAGGATGAAGATGTACTCCTGCTCTGCTCAGCCCCCTGTTTCTGCTTTAGTTATAGGGAATCAGACCTGGTCTTAAATATTTTTAAGGTGGTACCACTGTTGCCTTTAAATTGATCATTGTGTCCCTACTGAGCCCCTTTGGATTCTTGGCCCACTATTTACTGTACATAGAGCCTTGAGCTCTGCCCAAGTAGACATTAGGGGGCCATTCAAACTATTGCAGTGTGTTAACACATTTGCATTATGTTAACATGTGTTGCATTAAGGCAACACATTTATTTAAATGGCACATGGAGCTTAGTATATATGGTGAAATCATGTTGATTCAATAAACCAATTGAGTGCAGGAAAAATTAAATCTTTGTTCATTTTTCTTGCACATGATTCTGGCCTCATTCATACAAGTCTGATTTAAAATTATATAGAATCACATTACAGGAGAAACAACATTGTTTTCAATAGTGTCTGTCCACATCAATGCGACTCAGCATGGAGCGATTTTGGAAAAGGTTCCGGTACTACTTTGGTGTGATTCTAGTGTGATTTTGGCTCCATAGAATATACAAAACTTATCAAAGTTGCATACAAGTAAGGCTATATAATTGCACTAAAAGTCGGATCAAAGTCATATCACAACAGTATGAACCAAGCCTCAAGGTAAACCTCGGTCCAGCTTAAGTGAGTATCTAGCAATTTTGTACTGAAGGGTATATTTCACCTATGTGCCTCCCCAGATAGCAAGCAATTGTGCTGCAAGTTTGAAAATGACTTGCTACGCTATTGCTAGACTTGTCAGGCTTTACAAATTTGTTCCGCAATTTCAGCAAGTCTGCATTGCATGACTCCAGATCAACTTTCTTTGCAAACATTCTGCAAGTCTGCTGCAAGTTCTGGTTCAGTTATGCTATGCAATAGTCATCCCACCACAGGGGTCACTGTGACTGAATTCTCATGCTAGAGACGTGCCATGCAAATTTGCAACAAATTGGAAAAGTGTCAACTAGAATTTGTGCTCTGGAAATGTACAATTTGCCAGTGAAAATGTGAAGCAAATTAACAGACTTACAATTCAAAGCTGCCACAAATTTGTGGCAAGTTACCCTTGCTATCTGGGTCACAGGTCACTGTTAGAGTGCTATTCATATGAATATAATTAATTATATGATCTATTTCAATGTGGATAAGTCTAAAGTAAGTAGAAACTCCATATATGAGGATCACATCTATTTAGGAGAATCTGCTATGTGAATAGGTATGCCTGAATGCTCTGTAACACTGTGTGCCACAAAGCAGGGGAACATCTTGTCTCTGTGGGGACTTTTTCTTCCTGGGTGCAAATCAAGTATTTTGTATTAACTTACACCTTGCTGGTGGCAGATGAAGAACAGTGTTCCTGCCCATATTTACCAATGCTTCTGTGGATAAAGGGAACACAATGCATTCAAACAGGATCCTCATCACAGCACTATTTTACAAATGACATCAGGTAGAGAATGAATGCACTAAAAAGGAGCAGGGCTTGCCACAAATTAGGGGTTATCAACAAGGAAGAGACCAAAACTGGAATCCTGCTTTGGGTGACATGCTGCTAGAGAAATTGCCTGAACTCCTTGCTGAACCAAAAGGGGGGATCCTACAGTAGTGGTTGAACCAACATTGTATGCACAATTTGTTCTTTGTGCTACTAACATTTGGGTGGGTCAGGTGTTTAGGAAGCAACACAAAGGCATCTTGCAGGATTCAGAATTAAAGAAACAGAATCACTTCATGCCTGTTAATGGTAAAGTGACATTGGGTGAGATTTACTAAAATTGGAGGTTTTAATGCCAAAGCTTAATTAAACAAGCTGAAGTTAGAAGCTGATTGGCTAGCATACACTGCTGCACCAGGTTCTGAGAGCTCCAGTTTAAGCAAATCTCCTCCATAGTCTTTTTTCAAAGGATCCCATTCCATTAAATTATTATACTCACTTTATCAGTGCTCCAGCACTGCTCTTGCCTTTGTCAAAGCAGGTGACACTTTGTGGTTCTTCAAGGTTTGGTGGAGCATGTGACCTGCTCTGATGTGAAAATGCTTGTGTCTAGCAGCCAATAGCTAGGGAAATTTTAAATTTGCAAGTACATTTTTACTTAGCTTGGTAAATGTGGTGAAAATTCACTTTGCAAATCATGTGCAAGGAAAAAAAAAAAAAAGAAATTGTCTTTTTGCTTGTATAAGATTGTATGAACTTTACCTCATACAACATAAAAATTCACACAGTGAACAGCCCATTTGTCTTTAGAAAATCAACCCCAGTGTCTCTTTAATAAATAATTGTAGTCACAGAGAATGCTAAATTTAGGCCTTGTTCATACAGGTGTACTTAATGCGATACTTAAGTCTTGTTTTTACTTTTTTATACCGTTTAAACATGTCTATACCTACCTGCTTCTTGCAGTGGTTTTGCACAGAGCAGACAAGATCCTCCTCTTTTCACATTCCTCACAGGCTCTCCTGGCCCCTCCCTCCTGCCAAGTGCTCCCACAGCAAACAGCTTGTTATGGGGGCACTCAAGCCGAGCCACTGCTCTGTGTGTCCATTCAGAGAAGGTGCTGCGGCTCGGCCCCTTCCCCTCTCTCTCCTCTGTGGCTCACTGACTTTGATAGCAGCAGGAGCCAATGTTATTACAATTCAGGTCAATTTAGAGCCCATTTGACCTATTACAGAACTTTTCACTTTAATATAATTTTATACTTTGACATTTATAATTTTTGTAATGTCATTAAATGTAGAGATTTGCAGACTAAAGCCTGGTTGCACGAAAAAAAGCTGACAGCTCCAGTCAGAGCCAGAACAATTTGGTGGTTGCAGAAAAGAAAATCACTTAAATCTCTCCCACTGAGCCATTGTGTCCTCCTGGTGGGGAGGGGGGGTAGGGGGCGGTTTTGTGTTGGGGGAAGCCATCCCGCTGGGAGAACACAGTGATTATTGTTAGAGGTTATAAAAGCCGCTAGCAATAATCAAATGTAAAATCCTACAGGCTGGTTGTACGCGAATTGATCGATAGATCAACTTGGGTAAATTTAGCCTGCTCATACATGGTTTAGAATCCTGGCTTGTTCAGCAGGAACAGGCCTAGATTCAAACCATCTTTCGCCGGCTTAACAGTTGTGGGAGTTCTCAGTGTCTCACTGGAATCTCCCTACTTAACAACTGTTGAGATAAGATATCAGCCACATATGGAGTGTATTGTTTTAAAATACTTGGAAGACCCATATTATTGATTTACCAAAGGAACAGAGACTTAGCACAGTGATTACTTTGCAAGGTGGATATTCACTGAGATTAGGGAATACAATCAAACTGTGTTCACTTTGCATACCCAAGATGTGTGAGGGCAATAAAAAAAATATTGATGTATTAATTAAACTCTTGCAAGCAACTAGTATTTATGCAATATCTAAGCAGACAGCACTTAACACATTCCCATATTAGTGCGTGACAAATAAATATATTCAAAATATATTCAAAAAGTGTGCAGTCCAGATATAAAATGCTTCAATAAAAGTGCTGTAATCTCAAAGATCCAAAAAGGTGCCGTCTTATTCCTTCATGTATGTGTTAACACACACCCTTGTGCTCCCCCATTAGGTGTGCGCTCGCCTAGGATTATGTGACCTCACACTTAAGCTCGGTCAAAAACAGCTTTTTAGTTCCTAGGGACCAATATATCAGATGTCCGTTCCTCCTTCCACTGCCGTCGCTGTGTCTCTCCAATATGAATGGTTGCCAAATTATATATGTAAAGAAGGGAGTGCCAATAATGCTTATATCATAAAAACTCTGTGCTTTTATTTATAAAAGGTAAACAACTCACATTTGCTGATTGCGCCAGTGCACCTACTATATACAGTGTAAAATCGTGCAATCTCCGTGACACTGCATCAGCTTGGTACTCTCTGCAGTTTCAATACAATCGTCGCTCTGAACCTGTTGCCCCTCACCTACGTGTTGCGTCACAGGGACTCGTGACTTCCTCAAAGGGATTTCTCTGCACACTCTGTATATTGAAAATTCTGCTACATAAACTAATTTGCTGTATAGCACTATTGTATATCCATTATATTGCACAATTTAATTGCACGACACTTTATAATTTATTTAGAATCTATGTTTTTGCATCATGATTTATTATCAGCAGATTTGAATCAATTGATGTAGCTGATTGGGTGGATTCTGGTGGCAAGGAGTTATTGCACTAGCATTGGCACAGTAATTTGGCATTATTTTTATGTTGTTATTATCTAGTGTTAACTTTGTTAATCCATTTATATCACTGATTGAATATATATTATTAGGAAATTCAATTCCATCACACATTTTTATTAGAAGCACGGCACATTGTTTGTATATATTTAAAAGTATATATTGAACATAATTGGATAACTAAAATAAACAAAGCTTTATTTACTAAGCTTAATAAACATTTACTTTGCTAAGTGAACTATTTTTATTTCTAGTAAATCAACACAACTTCTTTAGTAAATCAACAACTCAGACTTTTTTTGCTAGAAGGAGTAATAAGGTAGACGCACTAACTTCGTAATGCGTAACGTGAAACTAAATCATACACAATGAAAAGCTCCTCTAAACCATTTACTGTATACACAGTCATATGCTAATGTCAGGGGTAAATGAACTTTAATTAATCATAAGTTGATAAATGCACCTTTTTAGAAATCACACATAGCTCTAGTGTATTTATTTATAGCTATATGTTTCTCTGATAATTTATAAAAAAAAAAAAAAAACTACAGTGGAAAATACTAGTGGCCTTTAGCTAATATACTGCATTTTTTTGCAGACCAGGTAAAAAAAAAAAAAAAAATGAAATAAAAAGATGCAAACCATTTGTACAGATTTTTGTTATTCCTTTCTACATGCTTTGTTTTGTTTGTCAAAAAGAGGCAGTGCAGAATATACGTTTTTATATGCTGCATGTATTTGTAGTTGCATTTCATAATAAAGGAACATCTGGCATTTTACTGTATCAAACAGGTATTTAACACCACTTATAGCAGATTCAATCTAGTGAAAGTAGTTGAACATATGTTTTAACAATTATAGAGGAGAGTTATGAAAACTATTCAAGCTATTTTATTTATACTTCTCTGTTATATAGAATAATATATATATATATGAATGTATTTTTGGATATTTATTAAAGCTTCATGTGTGTGCATGCCTTTATATGTCTCCTATAGAAGAACAATAAAAATAATACGATTTAAGTAAACTTACCAATCAGGGCTGCTTTGTGCTAGTATCATGACTGTAAACTATTTCTTAATTTTCTTATATTTGATATAGAAGAGAACTGTTGAATTTTACACCTTAACTTTGATTATTTGAATCCAAAATATTAATACATCTATTAAAAGCTGTGCTGGCTTACCAGGGACTGTGCAGATGAACATATATTATTCAAACTACAGTTTAAATATGTTTATTTTGTATTGAATCAACTGATTATTATTATTCTTCATAATGCATGCTTTTTTCTTAAGGTCATGTGAAACAACATTTTAGAAGTGAATGCACAAATGAGAATTTTTTGTTCTATCCTCTAAAAACAATAGAAAATTGGTGACTAATTTATGAACTTCTTTACATTCCTATGTTGCTGTTCCTTGATCTTGGATCCTTTATAAAATAGGACCCAGTGAATATTGCTATATCATCAGAGATTCAAAGTTTGGTGTTACCAATAACAGTAATACTACTATTACTAATAATACATCAACATAATTATTCTCCTAAACTGATCATCATTTTTTGTTTTTAATCATTATTTTTTAAAGGAAAGTAATTTTGTATTTTCATTTTAGTAATATTCTTTCCACCAGTTTCTGATAAGAATATTATACCAGTAGAGACATAGCTATTTATGCTATTAAATCTAGTCATTATTAAATGCATCCAAGCATGCTTATTAAAACAGAACACTTAATATTTTTTACTGTGTATGCTTGCTATAAGAGTTGAAATTATCTTCATATAAGCATAATTACACAATGTAAAACAATATAATATCAAACAATAAACAAAGTTTTCAGGTTATACTTTATCAATTCATACATGCTCAATCACTCTAAAAGCACACTTAATATGCTTTGTTAAAATAATATCTTTGTTACTATAAAATTAGACAAATATATCAATGTATAATAAAGAGTAAGAATTTATTAAAAGAAAATAAACAAATATATCGGCAATAATACTGTATATGGCAGGCAAAAATTATGGCTACAATTCATTAAGCAGTCTGTAAATTTTGGCATTGTAAAGTATTAAATATATCTGCTAGAAAATTCAGATGCAAATTACATTCTTATGGTTTAAAAGCATTATGCCATTATTTATGAACACATACAAATGACAATCTTAAGTACCAAATGCAACCTAAAAATTGTAAGAAAATTTTAACCTGAAGACATTTGAAAGACATACCAAACTTTTTTTTTGTAAAAAAAAAAAAAAAATCAAAAATAAAGTTTGGAAATTGTAAACAAATATTTGGTTTCTTTGGTAATTTGCTATAATTTTTTCTACTTACTGAACACAGCATAAAAAATAATCATCTCTTTAAAAAGCACATAAATAACATTAAAATATGTTTAAAATTTAAATCTAAAAGATTACAAAAACAACACTCAGAGACATAAGAAATAATGACTGTAGATATGGGTATGGTAGGTGTATATTGTACTAGTTTGCCTGAAAATACATTTGTGATAAAAAATTGTGTTTTTACCACGGTAAATGAAAATCCATGTAACAGAAATAAGATGGTGTTTTACTGGAGTGTGGTGCAAGCATATTAGAAAAAAATGGAGTGGAAAAATGTTTTGTGCAAGGTGTAAACTTTCCTGATAAATGTTGTAAATTAATTTACAGCCATTTTATATAGAATTTTGCACAATATAAATACATATACTAGCAAACAACCTTTTACTTTTTTAATTGAAAGCATGTGAAATAATATATGGAGCACCAAAACATCCAAAACATTCCAGCACCCTGAGGTTATCCAAAGGCTTAATTGTCATGTCTGTATCGTATTCATGCATGTATATGTGGACCTGCAATGTGTAAAATATCTTGACAATACATACATATAATGAATTTCTTTCCTCACTGCCTTGCACTCAGAGTAGTTTCGATACACAAAGGGGGTAAGGGCCGCAAGCAAAGAAATATTTTAGCTCTTCTCCATCATGGACAGTGCCGGCTTCTTGGACATTGACCAACAGAATTATTTATGTCCTTTACAATTTTGATGAAGAGCACAGGGCGGATAATTAGCCCAGGACGCCTTGCATAGCTCTTCCCATCTTGCGCACATGCATGCCCACCAAATGTGAAATGTTCGCCTTTTCCCCTCAAATGTGATGGTTGTTGAACTTATTTTTAGTGTCATTTGATAAGCCTCCCTGCTCGCAGAGAGACATCCCACTGACCCAGCCACTGGTCATTGTCTATACCAGTTCACATCAAAGCTGGCGCGCTTTGTCAGGTTTCGACTCGAATATCCATTTTGCATCTGAAGTACAGTATTGAAAGTGACTAGATCATTTGAGCCTTTTTCTTCAGCTGCTGCCTTCTTCCTCCCCCACAGTGTTTCCGCTCACGCTAACATAATTTAGGATCGTCAACGTGACACAACGCTGTTTTTCCTTTAAAAAAAAAATTAGAATACATACATTTTGTTTGTGATGGGAGGCACGCCTGTGTAGGTTTAAATTATCAATTGAGGGAAGGATGCCTTTTCACTGCTGAATCCTGGCCAATGCACAATCTCTATGAGTAATGCGCATACAGTGGTAGGTCATTCAATGTCAAAAGGCATAAAAAAGATGAGCAAAATCTTCACAGGCTGCTGCTTGCTGTTGCCTTTAATTATATTAATTAAAGTTTGAAATTCTCATGCAAAGAGAGTTGCTGAATTGTGATGCTGAAGAGCCTTTGGAGATTTCAGGAGGTTAGGGAATCTTCTGCAATATTAGTATTTGTCTATATATTATTTTAATGTTTATGGAAAGAAATCCAATATAGTATGCATTAAAAATTATATCTACAAGGGATATATGCAGCTAATAACACTTCATGCGCTACTGAACTTTGCAGACAGTGAAGGGGAATGTGAACCAGCAGCCACAGTGTCAAGGTCTTGATGCATCAGTCCCTCAAACTCAGCTCAAGATCTTTGGTTAAAGGCTGTCTTCCTCCAAGATAACGCTCTATTAATTTCCCTCCTGTGTCTGGTGCATAATGAAAGAAAGGTGTCTTCAGAACTGAAAAGGCAAAATCTTTTCTGCTTACTACTACCTCAAGGCATTCTGTCTACATTTTGTCATGTGTGTGCACTTCTCAGTGTTACAGTGGCAAGATTTTTAGTCAGAAAGTACCCGTAAGGCATTTTGGAGCATTGGAAAAGATTTTGTTCCATGACTTTGCTATCAGCCAATGAACCCTTGCACTTGTTTGGCCTGGTGGGAATAATTTCCTCTGCTTTTGGCCTAAAGTACCTATTTAAATTGAAATACTGACTTTGTGTCCCAACAGCTTTGCTTTTCCACACAATGAGATGTTGTGGTTACAATGTCCATTGGCCATTATAGTTTGGGTGGCTTGTGGCTAAATGTTAGTGCATCTTTGTATCTTTTCCTATAACGTCTGTATGATTATGCTGAGGAAATGCAGTGGGTGGAAGCAAAAGCTGCTGGTGCCAATCCATTATCGCAGAAAACATTGTGAGGTTTTGACACAATATTCTATGTAATGTTGCAGGCATTTTAGGTGTTCTCTTGACTAAAAAAATAATTGCTTATTCATTTAATTAGATGGCACTCTGGAAAAGTTCATGCATCGACCCTGCAAAAAAAGAAAAAAAGAAAAAAAAATATTATCTTATGCAACAAAATCATATATCAATAAATATGAATATACATTTTCTTATTACATTTTAGAACATTTTTTTAAAAACTTATAAAAAATGTGCTATCATCAGAGCTAGAAATAATAAAGCTAGACAGGAAATGCAAAATGAAAACAGTGGCCTCTTACTTCTACCTACAAATAGTATTGTAAAAGTCTACATCCCTAAATTAAGACAACATAGTCTCCTAAATACCTTGAGCACTAAATATAGTAATGCAATGGTTTACTACAAAATGATACAATAAAAGGTTTAAATGTTGAGATGAACTCAGCAATAACATCTGAGGCAAAGCCACATTTATTACATTGAACATACTAAAGGAATGGACTTGATTCAGTTGAGGTGAGCAAAATGCACTAACGTCTGCACCCCAATGTAGGTTCTGTATCTTAAATTAAATAATAATAAATAATAAATGTGCATCTTTGCCCGCTTCCATACTCTGGATGCCACATGCCTGTAGATTTTTGTGGAAATTCCTCCAACTGTAGAATGGCCTATAGATCTACAATGTGCAATAGGGGCAAAATTTTACAGTTGATGATAACTGGATCAGAGCACAGAAGAGGAGCATTATTTTCTTCCCTATCGAATGTAGGCAGATTATGGCTGTTGGAAGGAGATGGCTGTACTGTACACAACTTCCTGAAAACATCACAACACCCTGCCCCAATACTCATCTTAACAGCCTTCAGCAATGATGCAAGAAGAGGACTGACTCCTAGGATTAGTTGTTCAAATATAAAAAAATGGCTCTATGGGTGGAAGTTAGTCGTGCAGACATCCTTAGTTAAAGTCTGCATTTACATCTTAGACTCTATGATTGAAATAGTTGAAAACACGAAAATTAAAAGGGGCTGGCCAGGGACGATAAGGCTGGATAGGAAAGGGGAAGATGTTGCTGAATACCCCCTAGCCAGGGAATGAGACAGGCTCTGTCTTGCTTTTTGCAGCTTGTAAAGAACACTGTGAGAGGCTCACACTGCTCAAAAAAAAAAATCAGAGAAGGGATTTCCTTACGGGGAGGAGCCTGTACAACTGTGAAAACCTGAAGGTTGGACTGGAGTTCAGCTTTAAATATGCTTTCCTGTAGAATACATTTTAATACAGGTTTAATTATTTAGTCTAGCGTGTTACTTGTTCTAAGACCTCCAAGTTAAATGAATTCTTGGCGACCATTTTGTGCCCAGACTTACAAGTTGTGGTATCACTGCTTTTTACCACCATCTTCAGAGAAAAATCAGCTGATACAGTATATATTCTTAAGTAAAATTGTACAGAAAGAAATATAGAGGCTGCCATTGCTAACCCCTTTTTGAAAATGTTAGTTTATTGGTTGTTATGCAGGCATCAATACTTTTTAAGTTGGCAATCTTGAAAAGGTATAAAGATGAAAAAAATCAGGGAAAGGTTTAAGGTTCTTATTTGCATACTTGTTCTGGGTTAATGGCTCAAAGTGTTTAATCAAGTGGATCAGCATGACAGCTAGGCAACCTATAAATAGACCGATCAGCAATAACAGTCTCCAATTTTCTTTCACCACAGGTTTCCTTTATTTTTCAAAGTTTGCCAAAGTTTCATGGGCAAACAGATATGTAATTTTATTTATTTGGGTTTACAAAAACTTTAAATAATTACTGCTTAAACCCAGTTGTGGTAAAATACTTGCAAAAGGAAATCAACACTCATCAATATTTTCTGTTAGAGAAGCTTTAGCTAAACAAATACCATGTTCACCCTTCTTGAAACCATAAAAAATTCTAGAGACATTAATATTCCTGTGATTCTTTACTGCCCTTGTAAATATTTCTTGACAAACTGAGCATAGCTGAAGTTTACTTTTACCTGGAGAATGCATTATGTTGGAAAATATTTTAATTCTTTGGATACTCTGCATATGCTTCACAAATTTATCATAGGAACTATGTAGTTTGATTACAGTCAGCACTTGTTTAATTAAGTATATTTTAAGTTGAATTATTTTTATTTTTGGATATAGTAGGAAAGAGGTTAAAACCTTGCCCCTATTGGAGCAACTTTTTTTAATGAATACAAGGTGTTCTCTGATTGGCATGGTGGATATGAGTAGCAGATGATGTCACAATCACCCTGATCTTCAAATTAGTAGTTTGGATGCAGACATTTGGTCAAATTGTGTACTGGTAGGAGTGAGGTCATTGACCTGTATGAGCTGTCTGCAATGGCTTCCTAAATGACAGAAGTGACTGAACTGAACTACAAAGAATTTGGAAGGGCTTCTTGGAATAGTTCTATTGGCTTTGGAAGGAGGCGTGGCTTGCCTCCGAAACGCATCCTGATTGGCTATTCCCCTATTCACCTCCAAAGCATTTTCCGACATCCAACTGACACTGGTGCTGCCGCAGCAGCATGGACTGACAGCTCCACCATGGGCAAGACATCTCTGCACAGAGCCTTCTCACACTTGTTCTGTTGATACCTTTGTGAGTGAAGCATTTTATGTATTTTACTCATAGATCATTAAAACTGTATTACACCAACAGTCCGCTTGGCGCTTCTCTCCCCTTTCCCTCTTCTGTTGCAGCGTGGGTCTCCCAGCTCTTGTTTGGACATAGCATCCCTCTTGGAATACAGTCACAAGTTTTATATACTTTTATATACTATACCAGGCAACATGTTTAGATCCAACATCCTGGACATTTATATGGGCAGTACACCATAATATTTTATGGACAACAATCTTTTACTTTTTAACTGTGTTTTAGGCATTAACAGGGAAGGGTTGTGCTGAGAACATTAATCCTTAGCTGGTGATTGGGTGGCAATTGTTCACAATATGCTACACTTGGTTGGATAGTTGGCGATATTTCTGGCCACATCATGTTTCTTCGCTGGTTACTTCTTACGTCTACTTTGATTGTGTTATGTCTTCTTTGATTTACTTGAGTCATGTTTTCTTTGTTGCTTATGGAACGCTCCAGAGCAGGGATCGCCAAACTATGGCCCTCCAGCTGTTGTGGAAGTACATGCCCCATGGGGCATTGTAAAACTCTGACCTTCACAGACATGACTAGGCTTGATGGGAATTGTAGTTCCTGAACAACTGGAGGGTCAAAGTTTGGAACCCCCTGATCCAGAAGATAGGTTGCTCCCACCCAGGAGTTTATATGGCAGCCAATTGGTGTTCATTATGAAAACATGGCCAAACTATAGTGGTCTGCTTTTTTGGAATTATTTGTCTACTGCAAGTTGACAGTCTTGCTTGAATTGTCATGAAGAAACACACCCAAAATCTGTTTGAGGCATCACATTTAGAAGACCTTGATCTTATCAATGTCAGGTTTTAGCAGAATCTAGGTTTCTGATCTGTACAGGATAATTGGCGGGATCAGTGTTTGGAAGAGGTGAATGTTGGTCTTGGTGGAGATGTTAGGCTTCTTCCAGAAGCACCATTTGATCAAGGAAAATGGTACTATTATCTGGCCAATCCCACTGCAGACTTTCATGTGGATGCCACCTTTTTCTATTGCACCATCGACCCCAGGTATTTGAATTCTTGAACCTATTCAACTTTCCATTAAGGTGAAAACTGGCCTATAATCCACCCATAGTCATTACTTTGGTCTTATTCACATTGATTCATAGGCTGTACAATTGAGCAGTATGGTAAAGGATGTTGGTGGCCTTCTGCATCTATGTCATTAAATATAGCACTCTCATCTGCAAACATATTCAATAAGGAAGTTGATCAAGTCATACTGGACCCCACATTTGTCCTCAAATGCTTTCCTCATAATGGTGTTGATCATGTTATTGAAAAGCAGGGGTGAAGTGACATATTCATGGTAGACGCCAGTTTGGATAGGAAATTCCTTAGTTCATTTGGGATCCAGTTAAGCCACTGTATGATGCTTGGAGAAGTGTGATGATTTCAGCAGTATGTGTTATTTTTCTAGTGCCCTCCACAGGGTAGGCCAGAGAAAACAATTGAATGTGGATTAAAAGTCATTGAAGGTGATGATGGTTCACTTTCCACACCTGATCCTTTCCTCTGCCAGTTGACAGAGGGTGAATATTTGATCACTGCAGCCTAGATATGGCCTAAATCCTGTCTGCTCTTTTAGTCTGGTGTGTTCACTATGTTTCTGCTGCTTTGCTTGTATGATCTTCATGAATACCTTGCCAAGGATAAAAAAAAAGCCTGATGCCTCAGTAGCTCTTACATTACCAGCTATTGCTATCTTTAGGATTGGCACAATGATGTCCACTGTTGCAGGCATTCACCAGGGAAGTTCATAAACATATAGAAAGAAAAGGAGGGTGCACCAACCTTGTGCATTACCAAAGATAACATTTATTAAGAAATGTAACAGCAAAAGTAATACTCACAAACAAACGTTATAAAAAGGCTTGTCAGTACTCCAGCAAATGGAACCATGTCTCTAGACACCTGCAACCTGGACCGGGTGTTAGGGGGGACCAGATGACATTGAAAATGGCTTACACGTTACGAGGGAGGACCCTCTTCCTCAGAGCCACAGCAGTAGTAGGACTACTACTAGAGACACGGTTCCATTTTCTGAACAGACCCTGAAGAAATGGTGCAGGCGGCTGTTCCTTCAGAGAGCATGTGCCGATGATGTAAATGACGCAGAATACAGTAAATATTTCCTAAACGGTGCAAGTTTAGGAGATATATACAGTACCTATAGGTAAGCCTTATTATAGGTTTACCTATACAGTAGGTACAAACACACAAGGGGAGTTTACTTCCTCTTTAAATTTTTGTAATTTTCTGTACTTTACACACACAGATATGAATGTTGATATGATCTTCTAATCAAATGTTTACTATAAATGTTAAAAGTTCTCTTTTTTATTATTTACAGACAGGATCATTTGACTGCACAGTGAAATTATAATCAAAATCAGCTCACTAATACTTAAACCTTAAATTCTGGCCATTTTATTCAGGGGAAAGCTTTTACTTTAAGCAGGTACTTTTAGAGAAATCTGCTGTTAAAGCAAAGCAATTATATTTTAACTTGAGAACAGGGAATATTTCTGCACTTTTATTATGCAATATAAAAACTGATAAATATACTGATAAAAAGGGAGTATATCTTGCTTGGGCACAAGCTGTATGTAACAACACTCTAGATGCCACTGTAATCCAGCTGTCCGCTTCATCAACCAAGCCTTCACAGAATCTGATAGATGAATCCTTTGCAGTCATAATGAATACACATTTAATGACAATGACCACTGGGTCCTCTAAAGAACCTCCGTGCCAAACTCTATTTCTTACCATAATCCCTTCAATACCATTGTGTAATGGGTCTCATTATAAGGCATGCAACCCTCTTTAGTTATGCGTTTAGTCTTAGTTCTTAAATTGAAAAAATATTTTAGATTTTGTCTTTATAAATAAAATTAGCACTCAGGGAAAATGTATATTTAAAATGTTTAACCAGGTTGCTTAAAAAGTACATTAATATGCATTTTTTTAAATATAATGTTCTCCTATATATTCCAAAGAAGGGTGTACAAGGTGGACTAGACTCTACTGAGAAATGTGCATATGGGATGATTCACTCAAGTTTATCACTTTACATACCAAACTCAGTGAGCAATGTTAAAATGTTAATCATATTCTTCAGTTTTCCTGGGGTGGCAAAGACTAGAATACAAGATATAATTTTCTGTACACGGTTTTTGAATGCACGCATTGCACTAAAGAATTAGGATTAAATTTGAATACAATATATAAACCTTTACATTTTTATATAGCATAAGTATACAAGAAATATGTGTAAATATTTTTTATAATTGTGTGTAAATCTTAAAATAAAAACTGTATTTGTAATTATATATAGATTTATGGTGCAGCCTTATTTGCTCAGTACATATGCAAGCTCTGATTTCAACTTTGCAGTGCTACACAATAATGTTGCTTCTCATTGCAAGTAAAAAAAAAAAAAAGCTGACTTACTGAAAAAAATGTACTCACTTTGAGGCCAATATCTTATCCCAATAGTTGCTCAGCAGTTAGGCACACACTTTAATTTATAAAAGGAGTTAAGAACTTTCACGCAAAAAAAAAAAAAAAAGCAAGAGTAAAGATTCACTTCAATTATCCATAGAAGTATAGAGGAAATTAAATAAACAGGAATGAGCAATTTAATTCAGCTTAATAGTCACTGTGGTAGCAAATTGTCCGCTGTCTTTAGTGGCTACTCTACACATCTCTACATTAAATACAATAACTATAATAGTAAAAGTAAATAGAAAGCATTCTTTCCTTTCTTTCACCAAAAATCAAATCAGCATGCAGCTAACATGAAATCATGTTTTATCAGTAGAAAGTCACAGAAAAAAATTACTGCAAACTATAGGCTGCAAAAATTACTCATCATTTGTTTTCATTGGATTTACAATACATGTATTATTTTATTATTTTTATTTCTAGACATCTTGAATAAGGGCAGATTAGTCATGTAACATTTATTTAATGGAATCCATCTGCCCTTAGCTCAGGCATGAAGGCAAGAGGGTGTGCTTAGCTTAGAAAGTCCTTCTTCCCCTCCTCCAGATGAAAGAAAACAAAAACCCCTTGGATTTATGAAAAACTGAAGAAATGTAAAAAAAGTTTTAAACAAGTAAATATAATATATCTTCCTATCTATTTGCTAGGTCTAGTAGAATAAGGAAGATTAAAAATAGTTAATATTGATTGAGAAAGTTTAGTTCTGCTTTAAGTTTCTTGATTTGGTGTAATCAGGTGATAAGGTTTAATGTTGCTGTAATCTCAAAAGTCGTTTTCCACATTTGTAATTCTGCAGCTTTCATTAAAATAATGCCTAGTGATCCTACTATTAAAGTGATATTAAAGGTTGGACATGGGCCGAACAACCCCCGGTTCAGTTCGCAGCAGAACTTTCAAACATCGCAAAAGTTCTGAACCTAATAACAAACCCCATTGAAATCTACAGGACCCGAACTGGAAAAAACAAAAGTGCCCATTTTGATGGCTTATATGCAAATAATTGGTCATACAAAAGGGTATGGGGTCTGGGTACTGCCCTGGGGGACATGTGTCAATGAACACAAAGTTTGTAAAAAACATAATTTTTAAATGAGCAGTGATTTACTGATCCTTAAAGTGAAACCATAAAAATGAGAAATAACAATAAAATAAAAAATATATCTAAATATAGTGCCTTGGGGGGTCCCCTCAGTCTGCCTTAAAGGGGCCCATCTGTACCATGTATAGAAAATGCTGCAGCAATAATAACATTTATAAAGCCCCAAATTTTTTTTTTTCCCTGCAAGCGTTGTTTTATAAACAATGGCTTGGGTAGCCAGTCTGTATGATGAGGCCACAATTTAGTACACTTGGAACAAGATTAGAGATTTTTTGGATAAGTTCTGGAGTCTCTTTAACAGACTTTGAAGAGAAGTAACGGGTGCTGCTAATCCAGGACTGATTCATTTTGATAAATGTCAGCCGGTCCACAGAGTCTGTGGGCAGACGTGCTCTTTTTTCTGTCACAAAACCCCTGGTAGCACTGAACGCCTGTTCAGAAAGCACACTGGATGCCAGGCAGCCCAGCAGCTCAATTACATACTGGGCAAGTTCTGGCCAGTGGTCTATTCTCATGACCCAGTAACCCTGTGGATCATCAACTGGAAAGCTCTCCATGTCTGTTTTCATCCCTAGATAATCTCTCACCATATGATGCAGACACTGCCAATGGGATGTAGAAGCTGACAGCCCTGGGCACGAGGGCTAAAACAATTTTGAAAAGCATCACTGAGGTGGCCTCCTTCTCCACCTCTCCTCTCTTGACCAACAGAAGCCTCAAAACTATGTTTTCCACAAGACTGTAATCTACCAGAGTCTGGAAAGGCATTACATAAACTCTTTAAGATGTCCTCAAGAGATTTCACCTTCTGCTCTCTCTGTGGGGATGGGATCAGTTCCGAAACTTTCACCTTGTAACCTTGGTCAAGGAGGGTTGCCAACCAAAAGTGATCCTTCTCCTTGATGTCACATATTCTCTGGTTCTTTCACAGGCTTTGAAGAATGAAGGTTCCCATGCACCGCACTCCTCTGGGTCACTGAGGATTACATTATTTGGAACTGCCTCCTCCCAGCCACGTACTACTCCCAAGGGTTCTGGGGATAGAAAACCATCTGTTAAGGGTTGATGTATGTCTTCCCCTGCTTCAAAGCCTCCAAAACTGCCAGAATCCTCCTGCTCTTCCCTCTCCTCTTGTTTGTTGTATGGCTGCACAAGAATGGCGTCAGCATAAAGCGGGCCTTGAGAGGAAAGTAAGTCTTTCTCTTCCTCCTGCTGCTCTGCCTCAAGTGTTCTGTCCATAGTGCCATGCAGAGTCTGCTCCAGCAGGAACACAACAGGGATTGTGGCACTGATGCATGCCTTGGCACAGCTCACCATCCTTGTGGCCATGCATCCATTATTAGCAGCCATTGGCGTGGGGAAAAAAAGGCAGAGCCGGCACAAGCCTGTCAATGTGCCATACTCAAACAGGTACTCATTAACAGCCCTCTTCTGCATGTGCAGCCACGGCAGCATTGCCAAAGTCAAGTTCCACCTTGTGGGCATGTCACAAATCAGATGGTTTATGGGCAGGTGGAATTCCCACTGAATTTCAGCCAGTTGAGCACTGGCTGTGTATGTCCGCCTGAAATTTAGCAAATTTTCTAACCCTGGGTACCTTCTTAGGAAATGCTGCACCACCAAATTGAGGACATGTGCCAGACATGGCACATGTGTCAACTCTCCCTGTCTAAAGGCGGACAGGAGGTCTTTGCCATTATCGCACACCATCATTCTTGGCTTCAGCTGGCGTAGCATGCATCACCTCTGGGCCTGCCCCTGCAGAGCTGCAAGAATCTCTGCTCCAATGTGGCTTCATCATTATCATCCCTTCGATTCTCATCATCACTGGAGCCAACTTGGCAATATGCTGTGGCTGGGAGAACATGACTGCCAATTTGTTGTTTACCAGTGTTTTCCCCTCTGCCTGTTCCTACCTTCCTCAACCTCAGAACTAGGATCCGGATCAAGTAATGGCTATGTATTGTCAAGGAGTAAGTGGCTGATGCTGTGTTCAAATAACTCAGCTGACTCCTCCATGCCTGATGCTGGGGCTATGGCAGGAGTAGCTGTTGACAAGGAGGAAGAATAAGCCATTCTGGCAGCTGTGGTGGACTGTGCACTAGTCTCTGCTTGGGTGATGGAGGATGAGGATGGTTTAGTAAGCCAGTCCACCACCTCCTCTGCATGCTGTGGCTGGATGGCACGGGCAACATCGTTAAACAGAGGAAATTATTCCCTGCCCGAGGACAGACCACATCCACCTTTGCCTGTGGACACAGATGTTGCTGGCCTCCTCAGAGTGCCATGGGAATGTGTGCCACTCCTTGATGGCCTTCCAGCATGATGTGGGGGCTTATTAACAAAATGTAATAAAGATGGGGAAATGTGTACGTGGATGCACTTTAATCAATGGAAAGTGATGCTTGGTGCACTTTAACCTGAGTATTTACTACACAGACACACTCCACTTGCATACTACAATATACTGCAGTAAAAGTGCAAAGACTCACTGCAATATACTGTGTTAAATGTGCAATTAAGCACTGAATAACACTGTGTTAAACGTGCACTTACACACTGCAATTTACTGCGGTACATGTGCAACAATGCACTGAAATATACAGTGTTAAACGTGCACTAACACACTGCAATATACTGCGGTAAACCCACAATAATGCATTGAAATATCCTGCATTTAATTTGCAGCAACGCACTGTAATATACTGTGGTACACGTGCACTATCGCACTGCAATACAATTCGGTAAACATGCAATAACACACTGGAATATACTGTGTTAAATGTGCACTAATGCACTGCAATATACTGTGGTAAACCTGCATTAACTCACTGAATATTACTGCGTTAAATGTGCAGTAACAAATTGCAATATACTGCGCTAAACCTGCAAAAATGCACTGAAATTTACTGCGTTAAACGTGCACTAACACACTGTAATATACTGCAGTAAACCTGCAATAACACACTGAAACATACTGCATTAAACATGCATGAATGTACTGCAACATACCACGGTAAACGTACAATAGCGCACTTAAATATACTTCATTAAATGTGCACTGGGATATACTGCGTTAAACCTGCAATAACACACTGAAATATACTATGTTAAACATGCACTAACACACTGAAATATACTGTGGTAAACATGCACTAATGCACCGAAATATACAGTGTTAAACGTGCACTAACGCACTGAAATAATGCACTGCAATATACTGTGGTAAACCTGCAATAACGCACTGAAATATAATGCATTACATTTGCAGTAACACATTGTAATATACTGCGGTACACATGCAATTATGCACTGGAATATACATAACGCACAGAATTATACTGCGTTGAATGTGCAGTAATGCACTGTAATAAACTACGGTAAACCTGCAACAATGAACTAAAATATACTTTGTTAAACGTGCAGTAATGCACTGCAATATACTGCGGTAAACATGCAACAATGCACTGAAATATATTGCGGTAAACCTGCCCTGACAAAATAAACTTACACTAAAGTAAAAATGAACGGTTGCACTACTCTCACACTGTACTATCACTAGAGTCACACTAACGTGCACCAATGCACTGAAATATACTGCATTAAACATGTACTAACCCACATCAATAAACTGTGGTAAACCTGCAATAACGCACTGAAATACACTGCATTAAATGTGCAGTAACGCGCTGCAATATACTGTGGTAAACATGCAATAATGCACTGACATATACTGCGGTAAACCTGCCCTGATAAAATAAACTTACACTAAAGTAAAAATGAATGGTTGCATAACTCTCACACTGTACTATCACTAGATTCACACTAACGTGTACCAACACACTGAAATGTACTGCGTTAAACATGCACTAATACAGTTCAATATACTGCGGGAAACCTGCAATAACACACTGAAATATAATGCGTCAAATGTGCAGTAACGCACTGCAATATACTGCGGTAAACCTGCAATGACGTACTGAAATATGCTGTGTTAAACATGCACTAACACACTGCAATATACTGTGGTAAATGCAATAATACACTTAAATATACTGCATTAAATGTTCACTAATGCACTGCATTATACCGTGGTAAACCTGCAATAATGCACTGAAATACACTGTGTTAAACGTGCAGTAACACACTGCAATATACTGCGGTAAACCTGCAATAATGCATTGAAATATACTGCATTAAACATGCGTTAACGCACTGCAATATACTGTTGTAAATGTGCAATAACGCACTTAAATATACTGCATTAAATGTGCACTAACGCACTGCAATATACTGCGGTAAACCTGCAATAATACACTGAATTATACTGCATTAAACGTGCAGTAACACACTGCAATATACTGCGGTAAACGTGCAATAATGCACTGAAATGTACTGTTTTAAACGTACACTAACACACTTTAATATACTTCGGTAAACCTGCAATAACGCACTGAAATACACTGTGTTAAATGTGCAGTAACGCACTGAAATATACTGTGGTAAATGTGCAATAATGCACTGAAATATACTATGGTAAACCTGCCCTGACAAGATAAACTTACACTAAAGTAAAAATGAACGATCGCACAACTTTCACACTGTATTATCACTAGATTTACATGAACGTGCACCAATGCACTGAAATTTACTATGTTAAACATGCAGTAAAACACTGCAATAAACTGTGGTAAATGTGCAATAACGCACTGAAATATAATGCGGTAAGCCTGCCCTGACAAAATAAAATTATACTAAAGTAAAAATGACACTGTACTATCACTAGATTCACACTAATGTGTCACTAAAGTAAAAATTAAGCAGTCCCACTACACTCACACTGCACTATCACTAGATTCACACTAAACTGATACTTTACACTCACAATATTATCACAATAGTACACTATAGCACACTAAAGCCTCGTAGACACGATTGGATTTTCCACAGACAAAACCTCAGACTTTTGTCCGAAGGCGTGTGGCTGGATTTTGTCTTGCATACAAACAGCAAGGAATTGTCGGCCAACAAACACAAATGTACTGACATACTACGTCGTTTTTCAGCTGTTTAACGCCACCCTTTTGGGCTCCTTCTGCTAATTTTGTGTTAGTAGAATTTAGTGAGTGTTGAATCGGCCTTGGAGTTATTGCTTTGACCAAAGTCCAGTCCAGAAACAGGAGGAGAAGGATTTCTTGGACCAAAAATTGGTTGCTTTATTAATCATGACCAATTATGTCATATGCCTTTGCTGCAGCAGCTCCAGGAGAATAATCCAGATGATTTTTGGAATTATCTCCGGATGATGGACCCCTGCTTTCACCAACTCTTGGCGTTATTGACCCCCTATATTAAGAAGCAGGACACATGCCTGAGGCTTTTTGATGAATAATAATGATTTGATTTGCTATATTTTCTATATTTTTGGATGCATAGAATGCACTTTTTGGTTAAGTTCTATTGGCAGATAGCATTCTAATTTTATTTGTTTTCTTTTTTAATGCACAATAAAAAAAATTGTGGAGAATAATACTTGGCTATGTGTTTTACTTCAAATGACAGTTTGGGAGTAGGCAGTTACATTTAACCACTTGCCGACCAGCGCACACCGATTTACGTCGGCAGAATGGCACTGGTAGGCAAAAGGGCATACAGTTACATCCCCTTTAAGAAGTGGTGTCGCGGGCATGCGCCCGCCACAGTCTCCGTGACCATGACGGCAGGTGACGTGGACTTGATGTCCGCCGCGTGCCCACGATCGAGTCACGGAGAGGAAGAACGGGAGATGCTTTTGTAAACAAAGCATTTCCCCATTCTGCCTAGTGACAGGACAGAGATCACTGCTCTCGGTCATCGAGAGCAGTGATCACTGTCCTGTGTGTTGAAGCCCAGCCCCCTCACAGTTAGAATCACTCCCTAGGACACACTTAACCCCTTCACCGTCCCCTAGTGGTTAACCCCTTCACTGCCAGTATCATTTACACAGTAATCAATGCATTTTTATAGCACTGATTGCTGTATAAATGACAATGGTCCCAAAATAGTGTGAAAAGTGTTCGATCCATAATGTCGCAGTCCTGATAAAAATTGCAGATCGCCGCCATTACTAATAAAAAAAATTAAAAATAAAAATGCCATAAAACTATCCCCTATTTTATAGACACTATAAATTTTGCGCAAACCAATCAATATACGCTTATTGAGATTTCCTTTTACCAAAAATATGTAGAATACATATCGGCCTAAACTGAGGAAAAAAAATGTTTTTTTTATATATATTTTTGGGGGATATTTATTATAGCAAAAAAAATAAATAAAATATATTGCGTTTTTTTCAAAATTATCACTCTTTTTATGTTTATAGCACAAAAAATAAAAATGCCAGAGGCGATCAAATACCACCAAAAGAATGCTCTATTTGTGGGAAAAAAAGGACGTCAATTTTGTTTGGGTACAAAGTCGCATGACTGCGCAATTGTCAGTTAAAGCGACGCAGTGTTGAATCACAAAAAGTGCTCTGGTCAGGGAGGGGATCAAATTCTCAGAGGCTGAAGTGGTTAAAAAGATACAATGTAAAATTGACAAGGGACACCAACATAGTTGTATCTTTGATCTTAAAAACGACGGGATAATGGTGTTGTGGTAACTTGCCCAAAAAAAAAAAAAAAGCATAATAGTATTATTCTTGATATCACTAGAAAAAAAAAGCCTTTGAAAATTTGTTTGTAATAACTCCATCAGTATCACCAACAAAGCAGCTTCATTATTATCCCATTAAAGAAGAAGAGAATGTGTGCTGCATTTAGAAATTTTATCATTTGCCACGTCACGAAAGTTAATTCTCCATTACGAACGCTAGTTTACAAGACGGACTGCTTCTGGCTCGTCCTTGCTTGCGTGTTTGTACTTTGGACTTTTGTCCGACAGACTTGTGTACACACGCTTGGAAAATCCAACAACAGACATTTGTCTGCCGAAAATTTTAAAACCTGCTATCCAACATTTGTCCACGGAAAATCCAACAACAATTGTCCGATTAAGCATACAAACAGTCAGATTTTTCACCAACAGCCTGTCACACAATTCCTGTCGGAAAATCCGATCGTATGTACGAGGCTTAACTCGCTAGTAGCACTGAACACAGCCCTGTTCCATCTCTCTCCATGCCAGTATTACACTGCAAATGGCCACAATGGAAGAATATATTAATAGTGCGGGGTAGGACTAAGAGCAGTTAGGCATGGTTGGAGTCATCATGACAATGTCCAAGCATGGTTTTGACAGTGCTATGTGCTCTGATTGGGCAAAACTTTCTTTACTTCAGCCACTCAGAACTTCCAATGCACTGTGCGGTGGTGCAGTGCATTTTGGTCGTTCGGCGGGCCAAACAAACGGTCGAAAACCCCAATAATTCGGGTGTTACATGCTACACTGTACTCAAACAAATTTTTTATAATTTTCTTAACACAAATAGAGCTTTCTTTTGGTGGTATTTAATCACTGCTGGGTCTTTTATTTTTTACAAAAAAAAGACCAAAAATTTTGGAAAAAAAAATGTTTTTTACTTTTTTTCTGTCAGTAAATTTTGTAACAAAGTAATTTTTTGCCTTCACTGATGTGCGCTGATGAGGTGACAGTGATGGGCACTGATGAGGAGGCACTAATATGCTGCACTTATGGACACTGATAGGTGGCACTGATATGTGGCACTGATGGGCACTGATAGACGGCACCGATGGGCACTGTTAGGTGGCCCTGATGGGCACTAATAGGTGGCACTGGTGGGCACTGATAGGTGGCACTGGTGGGCATGGATGGGTGGCACGGATAGGCAGCATGGATAGGCGGTACAGATGGGCACTGATGGGCATTGATGGGTGGCACTGATGGGCGACACTGATGGGCATTGATCAACAGCAGTGATGGGCATTGATGGGCAGCACTGATAGGTGGCACTGATTGCCAATACTGACTGGCATGGCTAATGAGCACTGATTGGTGGCACTTGTGGGCAGTGGTGGGCACTGATTGCTGCCACTGGTGGGCACCTTATGCTGGCATTGGTGGGCAATGGTGGGCACTGTATTGTGACACTATATTTCTTTACTGTAATCAGGGCACTGATGATCAGTGCCCTAATTATATTCCTAGATGTCCCCCTGTGAGGAGATGTCACTGATCGGCTCTCCTCTCCTCACACTCTGTCAGTGTGAAGTGAGGAGAGCCGATTACCGGCATCTCTGTGTTTACATGTGACCGGCTGTGATTGGACACAGCCGATCACATGGTTAAAGAGCCGCGGAAGTGGCTCTTTACACAGATTGGGGTCGCGGCGTGTCCTAGCAAGTGTCCTCGCCGGTGCGCGAGAGCCGCAATGCTCTGCCGTCATTTGACAGTGGGCGGGCAGCAAGCAGTTAAGGTATTTTTTTTTAAATAACAAGCATGTTATATTTACCTGCTCTGTGCAATGTTTTTACACAGAGCTGCCCGGATCCGCCTCTACTTGGGTCCCCCATCGATGCTACTGGCCTCTTCTCTGAGCGCCGCCATAGCAAGCTAATTGCTATAGAGGCATTTATATGTGCTTGCTCCTGTGCCCCACTCTGTGTGTCAATAAAACACGCAGAACATGCCTGAGCCCTGCATAGAATGTGTAGAATGCATATAATGGTCCTTGTTCAGACACTTTCTATTATAGGGTCAAAAGCTCTTTCCTTGTCTCTCAGTCATGTTCTTGCATTGTTGCGTGTTATACAGGCTTCCAAGTGGCCATTTCAAACACACATTATAGAAACATGGTTCACTGTTGTTGCCATCAGGAACCATGCACTAGAAAATGTCAATGTATACATCACTGGAGAGCATGCATGTAGACAGGAAAGGTATTTTATTTTTAAAAACAGTCAGTTGTTTATGATACACAGTACTTTATCAAACTAAATATTATTTAGGGTTTTCCTCTACTTAAAAACACTATACATAATTGAAAGGTAACACATGGTAAGCACATGGGAAATGGATATGGCCTTACTGTGCAGTTGCACATTCTTGTAAGATTCGGACTTCTCAAGGGGCTAATAATAGCAATAATATGATCCTAAGTGTATAAGTAACAGCAAAATGGCCAATGAAAGTTATGTTACTAGGGTTAATTAACTAAGGGAAGTCACTTAGCATATTTAATGTTTACTCTGCAAAGATGGTATTAAACAATAAATTAATAACAAGGTGAGCACCAAATCATGTGAAAAAAATAGGATTGTTACTGACAGATAGGGATGGGCCAACATCCCCCCCCCCCCCGGTTTGGTTGGCACCAGAACATGCGAACAGGCAAAGAGTTCTAGCGAACATGCGAACCGTATTAAAGTCTATGGGACACGAACATGAAAAATCAAAAGTGCTAATTTTAAAGGCTTATATGAAAGTTATTGCCATAAAAAGAGTATAGGGACCCGATTACTGCCCTAGGGGACATGTATTAAGGTTTTTTCAGGAGCAGTGATTTTAATAATGCTTAAAGTGAAATAAAAATGAAATATTCCTTTAAATATCATGCCTGGTGGTCCCCTTAGTCTGCCTGTAATGTGGCGCATCTGTGTAATGTGTAGAATGGCTCGCTGCTGTAATGTATTGCTGGCTCCAAGCAATATAGATGAAAAATCAAGGAAAAAATTGGAGTGGGTTCCCCCCAGTCCATACCAGGCCCCTCAGGGCTGGTATGGATTTTAAGGGGAACTCCACACCAAAATTTGAAAAAAAATTGGTGCAAGTTACCCCCCATAATCCATACCAGATCCTTATCCCAGCATGCAGCATGGAGGACAGGATAGGGGGGCGAACGAGCGCCCCCCCAAACCATACCAGGCCACGTGCCCTCAACATGGGGAGGGTGCTTTTGGGTCCCCTCCAAAGCAGCTTGTCCCCATGTTGAAGGGGCCCAGAGTCTATTCCCGAAAACCCTGACCATTGGTTGTCGGGGTCTGAGGGAGGGGGGCTTATTGGAATCTGATCTGGAAGCCTCCTTTAAAAAGGGGGCCAAGATCCTGGCCCCCCTTATGTGAATGGGTATCGGGTACATTGTAGCCCTACCCATTCACCAAAAAAAGTGTTAAAAAGTTAAAAACCACAATAGTTTTTGACAATTCCTTTATTAAAAAAGGAAAAAAAAAAGGGGCCCGCAATGTACATCCATCGTCAATCACACCACGGAAAGGACCCGAAATATTGAAAAAAAACAAAAAAACTCCGCCTCCATGGGAGGCTTTCCGGCGACTGCTGTCTTTTGGCTTTGACAGCTGTTATATAGGCAAGGGCCTCCCATTGAGGCAGAGCTTTTTTTATCTTGTTCTATTTTTCGGGTCCCTCGGGCAGCGTGATTGAAGATGGATGGATATCGTGGGACACTTTTTAAAAAATTTTTAATAAAGGAATTGTCAAAAACTGTCTTTTGTGGCTTTTATGTTTTGACACTTTTTTGGGTGAATGGGTAGGGGTACAATGTACCCGATACCCATTCACATAAGGGGAGGTGGGATCTGGGGACCCCCTTGTTAAAGGGGGCTTCCAGATTCTGATAAGCCCCCACCTGTAGACCCCGACAACCAATGGCCAGGGTTGTCGGGAAGAAGCTCTTGTCCACATCAACATGGGAATAAGGTGTATTGGGGGGTAAGGTGCTACCAGGCAAGCAGCCTGGTATGGTTCAAGAGGGGTGCTCTTGCTCTTCCCCCCCTTTCCTGATCTGCCAGGCTGCTTGCTCAGATAAGGGTCTGGTATGGATTTTGGGGGGAACCCACGCCAATTTTTTTTATTTTGGCATGGAGTTCCCCTTAAAATCCATGCCAGATCCAAAGGGCCTGGTTTGGGTTTTGGCGGGACCACATGCTGTTTATTTCTTAATTCTGTCAGTGTTCCCCTTAACCACTTCAATACTCTGTATTATATACTGTAGACTGATTTTACTCTCTCATATATATATATATATATATATATATATATATATATATATATATACACAGTATATTCTGCATTTTATATATATATATATATATATATATATATATATATATATATATATACACAGTATATTCTGCATTTTATATATATATATATATATATATATATATATATATATATATACATATACATGCATACAATATCTCACAAAAGTGAGTACACCCTCACATTTTTGTAAATATTTTATTATATCTTTTCATATGACAACACTGAAGAAATGACACTTTGCTACAATGTAAACACAAGAAAAGGGGTTCCCCTAGATGGACTTTACCGGCACTACCGTCGGGCTTGAAAAGAGGTCTTTTTTCACCATTGCTGATTACTTGACTGTTTCATGTATTTACCTATTAGTACTGCTTTGTTACTGATGATATTCACTTTGTTTTTAATATTTGTATCTTCCTAATTGAATAAAACATACACTTTTTTTTATGATGTATTATAGTTTCTATTTCTAAAAACTTTTTTCTATCATGCAAGTGCCGGTAAAGTCCATCTAGGGGAACCCCTTTTCTTGTGTTTATGTAATATTGGACGTGGCACGGCCTCTCTCCTAAACAAGTTGGTCTCCCTTTCTTTGTTCATTTGCTACAATGTAAAGTAGTGAGTGCACAGCTTGTATAACCGTGTAAATTTGCTGTCCCCTCAAAATAACTCAACACACAGCCATTAATGTCTAAACTGCTGGCAACAAAACTGAGTACACCCCTAAGTGAAAATGTCTAAATTGGGCCCAATTAGCCATTTTCCCTCCCGGTGTCATGTGACTCATTAGTGTTACAAGGTCTCAGGTGTGAATGGGGAGCAGGTGTGTTAAATTTGGTGTTATTGCTTTCACTCTCTCACTGGCAGTTCAACATGGCACCTCATGGCAAAGAACTCTCCCAGGATCTGAAAAAATATATTGTTGCTCTACATAAAGATGGCCTAGGCTATAAGAATATTGCCAAGACCCTGAAACTGAGCTGCAGCACGGTGGCCAAGACCATACAGCAGTTTAGCAGGACAGGTTCCACTCAGAACAGGCCTTGCCATGGTCAACCAAAGAGGTTGAGTGCACGTGCTCAGCATCATATCCAGAGGTTGTCTTTGGGAAATAGACGTATGAGTGCTGCCAGCATTGTTGCAGAGATTGAAGGGGTGGGGGGGTGAGCCTGTCAGTGCTCAGACCATATGCCGCGCACAGCATCAAATTGATCTACATGGCTGTCATCCCAGAAGGAAGCCTCTTCTAATGATGATGCACAAGATAGCCCACAAACAGTTTGCTGAAGACAAGCAGACTAAGGACATGGATTACTGGAACCATGTCCTGTGGTCTGATGAGACCAAGATAAACTTATTTGGTTCAGATGGTGTCAAGTGTGTGTGGCGGCAACCTGGTGAGGAGTACAAAGACAAGTGTGTCTTGCCTACAGTCAAGCATGGTGTTGGTAGTGTCATGGTCTGGGACTGCATGAGTGCTGCCAGCACTGGGGAGCTACAGTTCATTGAGGGAACCATGTATGCCAACATGTTCTATGACATACTGAAGCAGAGCATGATCCCCTCCCTTCAGAGACTGGGGCACAGGGCAGTATTCCATCATGATAACGACCCCAAATACACCTCCAAGATGACCACTGCCTTGTTAAAGAAGCTGAGGGTAAAGTTGATGGACTGGCCAAGCATGTCTCCAAACCTAAACCCTATTGAGCATCTGTGGGGCATCCTCAAAATGGAAGGTGGGGGAGCGCAAGGTCTCTAACATCCACCAGCTCCGTGATGTCGTCATGGAGGAGTGGAAGAGGGCTCCAGTGGCAACCTGTGAAGCTCTGGTGAACTCCATGCCCAAGAGGGTTAAGGAAGTGCTGGAAAATAATGGTGAGAAGACAAAATATTGACATTTTGGGCCCATTTTGGAAATTTTCACTTAGGGGTGTACTCACTTTTGTTGCAAGCGGTTTAGACATTAATGGCTGTGTGTTAAGTTATTTTGAGGGGATAGCAAATTTACACTATATACAAGCTGTATATAAGCTGTACACTCACTACTTTAGATATATATATATATATTAAAAAAAACAGAGTCACATACAATATAAAAACGTTTACCCACTCTTCAAGGACTTCGTATGTCACGGGTGAACGTTTTTATCTGTGGTGTGGAGTGCACCTATGAACCCTGACTGGGATTTAGGAGTGTGACGTTTCTATCCTTTCACTACCCTGGTCCTGCATCTGTCTCTTTTCCACTGCATAAGACTGTATCATATTGGATATCTACATATTTTTTTCAGCTGTTCTAGCAAGGACTCTAATCTTGCAAATGTATATATGTTGATATGTCTATAAACATTATGCAGTCTCAAATGTTATGCGCGACTCTGTTTTTTTGAATTTATACTCTTATATGGTAATATCACACATAAGAGTTGCTGCTTATTATTCTCATATAACCGTTCCCTCATTTACTTTATCATTTATAGGCGTGTGTTCTTCCTCCTACAAACATATATATATATATCTATATATCTATCTATATATATATATAGATAGATATATAGATATATATATAGCTATATACTAGACTGTCTGCACTGTATATACAGTTGTGCTCATAAGTTTACCGTGGCAGAATTTATGATTTCTGGGCCATTTTTCAGAGAATATGAATGATAGCACAAAAACTTTTCTTTCACTCATGGTTAGTTTGGCTGAAGCCATTTGTTATCAATCAACTGTGTTTACTCTTTTTAAATCATAATAAAAACAGAAACTACCCAAATGACCGTGATCAAAAGTTTACATACCCTGGTGAATTTGGCCTGATAATATACAAGTACAGGCGCAAGAACTAGAAAATTAAATGACCCACAGTAAATAAAGTATATATAATGTATAGTTTAAAAACATTCTGATTTAGGAGATAACATAACAAGAGTCCATAGTCTTGTAATACGTTAAGAGTTCCAAGGACCATATGGAGTGATCATGAGCTTTTCCTCACTCGCGTCTGACAGACGCAAGTAGAGAGCCGATCGGTGGCTCTCCTGACAGGGGGGTCTGCACTGATTGTTTATCAGTGCAGCCCCCCTCAGATGCCCGCACTAGATCACCAGGGAAGCCCCCAGGACCACCAGGGAAGCAGGCAACATGTGGATGGCCAGGTATGTACCCCATGGCCATCCACATGTGCCCAATGTGCCCAATCTGTGCCAATCAGTGCCCACAAATGGGCACTGACTGGCACCATTATAAAGCAGTGATGCCTAGCAATGCCACCCATCAATGTCATTGCCACCAGTGTCCATCTGTGCCACCTATCAGTGCCCATCCATGCCCATCAGTGCGCACCTATCAGTGCCCATCCATGCCACCTATCAGTGCCACCCATAAGTACCCATCAGTGCCACCCATAAGTACCCATCAGTTCCGCCTATGAGTGCCCATTAGTGCCGCCTATGAGTGCCCATCAGTGCCGCCTATGAGTGCCCATCAGTGCCCATCATCAGTGCCCGTCAGTGCCACCTCATCGGTGCGCATCAGTGCCGCCTTATAAGTGCCCCTCAGTGAAGCCATATCAGTGCCCGTCATTGAAGAAGAAAATGTACTTATTTACAAAAATTTTTAACAGAAACAAAGAAAAACTTGTTTTTTTCAAAATGTTCAGTCTTTTTTTATTTGTTGCGTAAAAAATAAAAACCACAGAGGTGATCAAATACCACCAAAATAAAGCTCTATTTGTGGGAACAAAATGATAAAAAATTTGTTTGGGTACAGTGTTGTATGACCTCGCAATTGTCATTCAAATTGCGACAGCGCTGAAAGCTGAAAATTGGCTTGGGCAGGAATGTGTCTAAGTGCCTGGTATTGAAGTGGCTAAAGGTAATTAGTGTGTGTGTATAAAAGGTCAATGAGTTTCCGGACTCCTGACAGACCCTTGCATCTTTCATCCAGTGCTGCACTGACGTTTCTGGGTTCTGAGTCATGGGGAAAGCAAAAAAATTGTCAAAGGATCTGCGGGAAAAGGTAGTTGAACTGTATAAAACAGAAAAGGAATATAAAAAGATATCCAAGGAATTGAGAATGAAAATGACAATCAGCAGTGTACAAACTCTAATCAAGAAGTGAAAAATGAGGGGTTCTGTTGAAACCAAACCACGGTCAGGTAGACCAACTAAAATTTCAGTCACCACTGCCAGGAAAATTGTTCGGGATGCAAAGAAAAACCCACAAATACCTCCAGGTGAAATACAGGACTCTCTAAAAACATGTGGTGTGGCTGCTTCAAGATGCACAATAAGGAGGCACTTGAAGAAAAATGGGCTGCATGGTTGAGTCGCCAGAAGAGAGCCATTATTACGCAAATGCCACAAAGTCTCCCGCTTACAATACGCCAAACAGCACAGAGACAAGCCTCAAACCTTCTGGCACAGTCATTTGGAGTGATGAGAACAAAATTTTGCTTTTTGGCCACAACCATAAATGCTTCATTTGGAGAGGAATCAACAAGGTCTATGATGAAAGGTACACCATTTCTACTGTGAAACACGGAGGTGAATCGCTGATGTTTTGGGGATGAGTGAAAGGCACAGGACATTTGGTCAAAATTGATGACAAAATGAATGCAGTATGTTATCAAAAAATACTGGAGGAACATTTGTATTTATCAGCCAGGAAGCTGCGCATGGGACGTACTTGGACATTCCAACATGACAACGATCCAAAACACAAGGCCGAGTTGACCTGTCATTGGTTAAAGCAGAATAAAGTGAAGGTTCTGGAGTAGCCATCTCAGTCTCTTGACCTCAATATCATTGAGCCACTCTGGGGAGATCTCAAACGTGCAGTTCATGCAAGACAGGCCAAGAATTTACAGGAACGGAAGGCTTTTAGCCAAGAGGAATGGGCAGCTCTGAGAAGATAAAGAGCCTCATCCACAAAGACCACAAAAGACTTCAAGCTGTCATTGATGTTACAGGGGGCAATACACTGTAATAAGAACTGAGGTATGTAAACTTTTGATCAGGGTCATTTGGGTAGTGTCTGTTTTCATTATGATTTAAAAAGAGTAAACACAGTTGATTGATAATAAATGGCTTCAGCCAAATACTAACCATGAGTGAAAGAAAAGTTTTTGTTTTATCAGCACAACTATATATATATATATATATATATATATATATATATATACATATACACACACTCACTCAGTGAGAGCACTAACACCAAATTTAACACACCTGCTCCCCATTCACACCTGAGAACTTGTAACACTAACGAGTCATATGACACTAGGGAGGGAAAATGGCTAATTTGGACCCAATTTGGACATTTTCACTTAGGGGTGTACTCACTTGTGTTGCCAGCGGTTTAGACATTAATGGCTGTGTGTTGAGTTATTTTGAGGGGACAGCAAATTTACACTGTTATACAAGTTGTACATTCACTACTTTACATTGTAGCAAAATGTTATTTCTTCAGTGTTGTCACATGAAAAGATATAATAAAATATTTACAAAAATGTGAGGGGTGTACTCATTTTTGTGAGATACTGTATATATATATATCGGCAGCAAAAGTCCGACAGTTTTTCCGACTGACTTTTGACGGACTTTCAACAGACTTTTGACCGATTTCCGATGGACTTTCGAACGAACCGACTTGTCTACTCATGATCACACCAAAGTCCAATGGATTCGTACAAATACAAGTTCGTAAAATAAAGAAGTTCATAGCCAGTAGCCAATAGTTGCCCTAGCGTTGGTTTTTGTCCATCGGACTAGCATACAGACAAGCGGATTTTTCGATAGGAACCGAGTCCGGCGGAGTTCCGACGTAAAGATTTGACACATGTTCCAAATCTAAAGTCTGTCAGATTTTCGACAGAAACAATCCGCTAAAGGTCCGATGAAGCCCACACATGGTCGGATTGTCGGCCGGATTCGGTCCGTCAGACCAGTCCGGTCGAAAAGTCTGCTTGTGTGTACAGGGCATAAGTATTCAAACGCTTTGCTGTGACACTCATATATTTAACTCAGGTGCTGTCCATTTGTTCTGATCATCCTTGAGATGGTTCCACACCTTCATTTGAGTCCAGCTGTGTTTGATTATACTGATTGGACTTGATTAGGAAAGCCACACACCTGTCTATATAAGACCTTACAGCTCACAGTGCATGTCAGAGCAAATGAGAATCATGAGGACTAGGGATGAGCTTCGAGTTCGAGTCGAACTCATGTTCGACTCGAACATTGGCTGTTCGCAAGTTCGCTGAACAGCGAACAATTTGGGGTGTTCGCTGCAAATTCGAATGCCGCGGAACACCCTTTAAAAGTCTATGGGAGAAATCAAAAGTGCTAATTTTAAAGGCTAATATGAAAGTTATTGTCATAAAATGTGTTTGGGGACCCAGGTCCTGCCCCAGGGGACATGGATCAATGCAAAAAAAGTTTTAAAAACGGCCGTTTTTTCAGGAGCAGTGATTTTAATAATGCTTAAAGTCAAACAATAAAAGTGTAATATCCCTTTAAATTTCGTACCTGGGGGGTGTCTATAGTATGCCTGTAAAGGGGCGCATGTTTCCTGTGTTTAGAACAGTCTGACAGCAAAATGACATTTTGAAGGAAAAAACTCATTTAAAACTACCCGCGGCTTTTGCATTGCCGACAATACACATAGAAGTTCATTGATAAAAACGGCATGGGAATTCCCCAAAGGGGAACCCCGAACCAAAATTAAAAAAAAAAAATGACATGGGAGTCCCCCTAAATTCCATACCAGGCCCTTCAAGTCTGATATGGATATTAAGGGGAACCCCGGCCAAAATTTAAAAAAAAAATGACGTGGGGTTCCCCCTAAATTCCATACCAGACCCTTCAGGTCTGGTATGGATTTTAAGGGGAACCCCGCGCCAAAAAAAAAAAAAACGGCGTGGGGTCCCCCCAAAAATCCATACCAGACCCTTATCCGAGCATGCAACCTGGCAGGCCGCAGGAAAAGAGGGGGGGACGAGAGTGCGGCCCCCCCCCTCCTGAACCGTACCAGGCCACATGCCCTCAACATTGGGAGGGTGCTTTGGGGTAGCCCCCCAAAACACCTTGTCCCCATGTTGATGAGGACAAGGGCCTCATCCCCACAACCCTGGCCGGTGGTTGTGGGGGTCTGTGGGCGGGGGGCTTATCGGAATCTGGAAGCCCCCTTTAACAAGGGGACCCCCAGATCCCGCCCCCCCCGTGTGAAATGGTAAGGGGGTACAAAAGTACCCCTACCATTTCACTAAAAAACTGTCAAAAATGTTAAAAATGACAAGAGACAGTTTTTGACAATTCCTTTATTTAAATACTTCTTCTTTCTTCTATCTTCCTTCATCTTCTGGTTCTTCTGGTTCTTCTGGCTCTTCTGGTTCTTCCTCCGGCGTTCTCGTCCAGCATCTCCTCCGCGACGTCTTCTATCTTCTTCTCCTCGGGCCGCTCCGCACCCATGGCATGGGGGGAGGCTCCCGCTCTTCTCTTCATCTTCTTCATCTTCTTCTCTTCTTCTTTTCTTCTCTTCTTCTCTTCTTCTCTTCTTCATTTTCTTCTCCGGGCCACTCCGCACCCATGCTGGCATGGAGGGAGGCTCCCGCTGTGTGACGGCGCTCCTCGTCTGACAGTTCTTAAATAACGGGGGGCGGGGCCACCCAGTGACCCCGCCCCCCTCTGACGTACGGTGACTTGACGGGACTTCCCTGTGACGTCACGGGGAATGCCACAGGGAAGTCCCGTCAAGTCACCGTGCGTCAGAGGGGGGCAGGGTCACCGGGTGGCCCCGCCCCCCGTTATTTAAGAACTGTCAGACGAGGAGCGCCGTCACACAGCGGGAGCCTCCCTCCATGCCAGCATGGGTGCGGAGCGGCCCGGAGAAGAAAATGAAGAAGAGAAGAAGAGAAGAAAAGAAGAAGAGAAGAAGATGAAGAAGATGAAGAGAAGAGCGGGAGCCTCCCCCCATGCCATGGGTGCGGAGCGGCCCGAGGAGAAGAAGATAGAAGACGCCACGGAGGAGATGCTGGACGAGAACGCCGGAGGAAGAACCAGAAGAGCCAGAAGAACCAGAAGATGAAGGAAGATAGAAGAAAGAGGAAGTATTTAAATAAAGGAATTGTCAAAAACTGTCTCTTGTCATTTTTAACATTTTTGACAGTTTTTTAGTGAAATGGTAGGGGTACTTTTGTACCCCCTTACCATTTCACACAGGGGGGGCCGGGATCTGGGGGTCCCCTTGTTAAAGGGGGCTTCCAGATTCCGATAAGCCCCCCGCCCGCAGACCCCCACAACCACCGGCCAGGGTTGTGGGGATGAGGCCCTTGTCCTCATCAACATGGGGACAAGGTGTTTTGGGGGGCTACCCCAAAGCACCCTCCCAATGTTGAGGGCATGTGGCCTGGTACGGTTCAGGAGGGGGGGGCCGCACTCTCGTCCCCCCTCTTTTCCTGCGGCCTGCCAGGTTGCGTGCTCGGATAAGGGTCTGGTATGGATTTTTGGGGGGACCCCACGCCGTTTTTTTTTGGCGCGGGGTTCCCCTTAAAATCCATACCAGACCTGAAGGGTCTGGTATGGAATTTAGGGGGAACTCCACGTCATTTTTTTTTTTTAATTTTGGCCGGGGTTCCCCTTAATATCCATACCAGACCTGAAGGGCCTGGTATGGAATTTAGGGGGACACCCACGTCATTTTTTTTTTAAATTTTGGTTCGGGGTTCCCCTTTGGGGAATTCCCATGCCGTTTTTATCAATGAACTTCTATGTGTATTGTCGGCAATGCAATAGCCGCGGGTAGTTTTAAATGAGTTTTTTCCTTCAAAATGACATTTTGCTGCCAGACTGTTCTAAACACAGGAAACATGCGCCCCTTTACAGGCATACTATAGACACCCCCCAGGTACGAAATTTAAAGGGATATTACACTTTTATTGTTTGACTTTAAGCATAAACACTTTTTATGACAATAACTTGCATATTAGCCTTTAAAATTAGCACTTTTGATTATTCATGTTCGTGTCCCATAGACTTTAACGGTGTTCGCATGTTCGAACGAACTTTTTTCCTGTTCGCATGTTCTGGTGCGAACCGAACAGGGGGGTGTTCGGCTCATCCCTAATGAGGACAAAGGAACTGCCTGAAGAGCTCAGAGACAGAATTGTGGCAAGGCACAGATCTGGCCAAGGTCACAAAAAATTCTGCTGCACTTAAGGTTCCTAAGAGCACAGTGGCCTCCATAATCCTTAAATGGAAGATGTTTGGGATGACCAGAACCCTTCCTAGAGCTGCCTGCCTGGCCAAACTGAGCTATCGTGGGAAGAAGAGCCTTGGTGAGAGAGGTAAAGAAGAACCCAAAGATCACCGTGGCTGAGCTCCAGAGTCGGGAGATGGGAGAAAGTTGTAGAAAGTCAACCATCACTGCAGCCCTCCACCAGTCAGGGCCTTATGGCATAGTGGCCCGACGGATACCTCTCCTCAGTGCAAGACACATGAAAGCCCGCATGGAGTTTGCTAAAAAAACACCTGAAGGACTCCAAGATGGTGAGAAATAAAATTCTGATGAGACCAAGATAGAACTTTTTGGCCTTAATTCTAAGCGGTATGTGTGGAGAAAACCAGGCACTGCTCATCACCTGTCCAATACAGGCCCAACAGTGAAGCATGGTGGTGGCAGCATCATGCTGTGGGGGTGTTTTTCAGCTGCAGGGAAAGAACGACTGGTTGCAATCGCGGGAAAGATGAATGGAGCCAAGTACAGGGATATCCTGAACGAAAACATTCTCCATAGTGCTCAGGACCTCAGACTGGGCCGAAGGTTTACCTTCCAGCAAGACAATGACCCTAAGCACACAGCTAAAATAATGAGGGAGTGGCTTCACAACAACTCCATGACTGTTCTTAAATGGCCCAGCCAGAGCCCTGACTTAAATCCAATTGAGCATCTCTGGAGAGACCTAAAAATGGCTGTCCACCAACGTTTACCATCCAACCTGACAGAACAACCAGAGGATCTGCAAGGAGGAATGGCAGAGGATCCCCAAATCCAGGTGAGAAAAACTTGTTGCATCTTTCCCAAAAAGACTCATCGCTGTATTATATCAAAAGGGTGCTTCTACTAAACACTGAGCATAGGGTCTGAATGCTTAGGACCATGTGATATTTCAGTTTTTCTTTTTTAATAAATCTGCAAAAATGTCAACAATTCTGTGTTTTTCTGTCAATATGGGGTGCTGTGTGTACATTAATGAGGAAAAAAAATGAACTTAAATGATTTTAGCAAATGGCTGCAATATAACAAAGAGTGAAAAATTTAAGGGGATCTGAATACACTGCCTGCACTGTATATATATTCTGCACTGACTACACAATATATATATATATATATATATATATATATATATATATATATATATATATATAATATATATTCACTAAGCTGCCTGCACGCCACCAACTAACCTGCCTAATCTATCTCAAGTTCTCTCAATCTCTACATTATCAAACTATATAAGGCCACCGTGTAAGCAGCTTTATATAATGTGAGGCGTGGCCTTAGCCCCTTGAGCCATGATTGGACAAAGGCACCCTGCCTTTGGCCAATCATGGCTCTCACAGCAGATTGTGCTATGATTGGCCAAAGCATGCAGGTCAGGTGCATGCTTTGGCCAAATAGCAGCCATCAATTCACTATGATCTTGCAGTGCATTATGGGATGCTCTGCGGCGCTCAGATTTGCCGCGAACACCCCATATCTTTGTTTGTTCTGTGAACAAACGAATAGTGCATGTTCGAGTCGAACTTACGTTCAACTCAAACATCCAGACCATCCCTACTGACACATGATTGTTTAATTGAGTTACACAGCTTCACCTTATTGAAGAACCTCTGTGAATACTACTTTGTAAAATAAACATTAATTTAGTTAAAGTGGAACTGTGGGCAAAATTATATATATTTACCTTTGTAAATAGCATTAAAACAGCTCGTTTTGTATTTCTATGTCTCTCCATTAACATTTTTGTTTTATTACCCATTGATCTTGTCAAAAGATCAAATGGCCAACCTTTATTCATGGCTTTAAAATTTGTTCCGAAATGTTACATAAAATCTGTTGCTGTAACTACTTAAAATCTGGAGCTATTCTTTAATTTGTTTGTCTTTTAGTTAACGTGAATTTAAAACTACATATCTATGTACATATGTACATATCCATGACAATGCTGCTTTGTAATTTTACTTCCGAATGGACAACGTTGACCCTGTTAATGGAAGTGGAAAAATAACATATATACTTGCAGCACCAACAGGTTGTAAAACTATATTACAGAGGAACTAGATAAACAAAACCTGTTGTGCTAATGCTAGGGACAGACTGCATCATAGATGTTGTGCTTGATTTTGCCTATAATAACACATTAAGTGAATTGTTTTTACTCCTTTATTAAAATAACTCCACTATAAGGCCTAGATATTTCTGCTTAGCCCTGACCTAGATCTATAGAGGATGTTGGGACAAAATGCGAATAGAGTTGCTCATTCTCAAAAACTTGCAAAGGTCGTTGAACCAAAGCAAGCTGGAGGAATGATCCAAAAACCTTTCACGGCGATGCGATATGATACCTTGCCTGAAAGCTACAGAAAGAATGTCATTTTATTTACTGCAGCTAAAGTTGGCAGAGCCAATTATTGACTGTGAAAGGGCAGTTATTGCTGAATATGTATAATTGTGGAAATGCACAGATTGGTCAGGACAGCACAATTAAGTTTAATTGTACATTTCATAATTTTCCCCACAAATAAATATGTAAAAACAATACTGGTGTATTTTTTCCTCTTCAAATGTCTAAAGCTGATCTGATTGACTTTTATATCATATTATATTCAAAGCTTAAGAAAAAAAGAGAACTGGAAATGAGGCATATACTTTATTAGTACACTGTGTTTGGTGTCCTGTAAAGTGTTGCCACTGAACTTGTACACGGGATAATTAATTTTCCACAGTGACTGAAGAGTAGCCCAGGTTTATGCTGCCATTTACATAACTCCCAATACAACTATTAAAATAATTGCATGGTAAATGGTGTCAAACTAATAAGCTTGTTAAAATAGCAGTTAGCAAGATCTATTTTGAAAAAAACTCAGTGGAGTCTGGCATTTAACTAAACATCAATAAAAGTAATTTATATATTTTTCTCTTTTACGATTTCTTGAGCATGTAACTGTTTCATTATAAAAGTATACATATTGGTTAAAGTATTATTTACATAATAACGTTAAAAAGAACATAAATATGTCTATATTCCAAGGCACTGTTTCATAGCTCTTTATAGGTTACTCAAAGCTCAAGTAAACTGCCTCCTCTCTCTGCTTTGGTGCTGAAGAAGTCAGAATGGTATGATTTTCAGTGGTAGACTTCTTTCATCAACTCAGATTAATCAGCAAAAGTAACATTATTGGGATGATGACTAAATTAGTCCGGTACGACACCAAAAAGCAATTTGGGGAAATTTTATCATGTTGTTTTTATTTTATACACCCCGTCCAAATAGTGTTTCTTCTATTGGATAAGGAAAGCCCCCTCTGAAAATCTCCGAATTTGCCATAAAGTAGATTCTTCTGTGCTATACTATGGTGCAGACTCTTGCTGCCAAGCCAAAACATGTGATACATGAAATTACAAACAGTGGACATTTTTATTGAAACAAGAGCAGCATTTGGGGTGTTTACTATGCTGGAGATTTTTGCACTATGGCCTTCATTTTCTATCATTAATTCATATACAGTATATAGGGTACACTGGGCCACATAAAAAATTGTGCCACTAGAATAATTTTTGGAAGTACAACTACAATTTAATAGCTGTGTTTTGTGCATTAATACACTCAATACCATCCAATTTATAAGTTACAAGTTGTTATACGTTATGTTTCTCTGGAACATCTACATGTCTGGTTACTATTGTGTTTGTCTGGTTAGAGGTTTACTGTGCAGAGGCTTACAAGTGTGCTCAGATATGAGCTAAAATCTAAACATGGCTTCACTCTTAAGCATGGAGATAATCATGGAGAGTTACAAAATATCATACATCTTTGTCATGGTATAACAGAGGCAACTGTGGGTGCATAATGGACCCTCCATCAATTGCCCTACTATATATGTGGTATACAGACTGAGCTGCACCTTCCCTCAAGTGCCATTTGTGGATATGATGATTCATTCCCTCAAACACATTTTTTTTAAAAACATATCAGCTGATTTAATAAAAATAAAAAAAAAATAGTGCCAAGGAGGACACTTTTTTAACCAAAAAGTAAGTGATACTTCCTTTTGTGCATAAGACTTAAAAGTGATACTCCAGCCATACTTCTTTTTGGTTATTAGTCTACATAGTTGTTTGGAGTAGGGAAGCATTAATACCTTTCTTGGGTTTTTATTCCTTTCTGTGTTACTTTTGGGGGAATTTTCCTGTATTTCCTCTTTAAGTATCTAATGAGAAGTATTGGGAAACCCTCCAAAGGGTGCAGTTAGTAACAAAAATACTTTTTTTTGTAGAAAGAAGAGGGCTAGTACATCTATCAAATGTTATAATTGGAAAAAGGACCCTTCCTAAAATTTCCCACCTTAAACTCAACTTTTGGACACAAGAAAAGCCATGATTCCCATAGCATTTGTGCTGGACCACACCTTCCTCAATTAGTTTTATTGTCATAACCCACTCAAGTAACGTATTTACCCATAACCCAACCAAGTAATGTATTTAGACAGCAGTATTCATAATAGGATAGAGGTAAATGACCAATTATGTAGCAACTGAGACATCTGTGTACCTGCTAGAAATAATTGTTTTTATTTATAAACTTAAAAGCATGATAATTGGCTTTAGAAATGCAATGTTAAACTAGCAACAAATCTACTTCTGAATAAATAAAGCAGGGATCAGTCTCTGCTCGGTCTTTAAGGATGTCCAGAATCAAGGCTTGAAGATGTAACTTCATCTTTGCATACGTGTATAGTTTTATGTGATTTTAATATAGGGCCAGTAATTTAATAATAATAATAATAATATTTTATATATATATATATATATATATATATATATATATATATATATATATATATATATATATCTTCTAATGATAGCCTTTGTTTTTTTGTTTTTCCTACCCTTTCTCATTTTATTATTACAATCAGTTGTTTCTAGACAGTTAAGTCTCCTTTTACCGTCTTACTAGCTATGTTTTCTTTTTTGAATGCACTTCCAGATAAATGCCAGTCATTTGGCCAGGGCTAACTCACAGAAGGAGCAGCAAGCACAGATGGTACTAATGCATAAATGTAATCTAGCAAAGGGATGCCATCGCCAAAGTAGAAATGTTCCAAATAACTACAGCGCACTTACAGGCATACAGCAATTGGCAAGGTTAAAGCTGAGATTTGTGAGAGCTCACCATTCCCAAGTCAACAATGGAAATTCAAAAACAAATGAGCATATTTTATTTATTTAGTCTCCCTGTTCACATACAACACACGAATATTACATTTAAACATTCTGCAGGTACACAATATGCTAATATGAATCACTTTTAAAACCAGCCGAAGCAAAAAAAGATGTTAAAACAAGCCAACTAAATAAAGAACATTTAGCCTTACATATGTATTAAATAAAACACTGGAATTAGAGATATTTCTCATAGCAAAAATTTTTATTTCAATGTTCAAGTTCTATGAAATAATTTTACCTGATGGTATATAAGAAGTTTGTTCAGGGGATAATCCAGGAAAGTTTTGTAAATGTTACAGTAGAATAAAAGAAAAAAAAAGTAAGCTAGGACCCCACAAATGTGTACTGTAACTATGGATGATGTTCAGATTCACATAGGGTTCAAGGCTTATTCTATGGGTTTGAGATTTGCTGTTCCAGAACATATATGTGCAGATTCACGTGGGCAATGTATTCTTATTTTTTTACACCACAATGCATTTTATGGCCTTTTAACGCCAAAACAATGCTGTAGGCTAATTTAAGTTAATTGTAAAAAAAAAATATTCCACAGGAAATATACACACCTAGAGTACGCTGTAACTGAGACTGTCTGTGAAAATAACACTGTTCTATAACACCATGTACAGATTAAAAAGAGAAGTTTGTTTTTTTTGGGGGAAAAAATAATAAACATACTAAAGTGATAGAAGAGTGATATGTACTCTGCGCCTAATCATAAACACTAAAAAAAGTACAAAAAAAACAAAGCCTGCTCCCCTAAATGGGTATAAAAATACTCAAAAATGTGATTGTGCAGTATAGAGAGCGCGCTCGAAGATAATCAGTAATAGTAAGTGAATCTATATAGCAATACCATAAATAAATGAACATAAACTGGTTAAAGTTCATATATGTGATAGATACATTCATTGACTTAATTAATCTAATGGCATAGTGGCCAACCGTGTTTGACAAATGAAAAAGTGAATAGTCCCAAACAACAGTTCATAATAATCTGTGACAAATTCTTCTGTGTAGTTTTCCAAATAAATAATGAGTAGTCCTTCACCAAACACTATGGCAACACCCAACGTGTTCTAGATAAATGATCTGCTTACCAGAATGATTTGACCTCTTTAAATAAAAAGAAAGTCAAAAACCGCTTTAGCAGGATAATGCCTGCACACATAGGTATAACATGGAGATGTAGAAGACGTAATCACGAAACGTACGTTGAGGTGGTTAATGTATCTATCACTTGTATGAACATTAACCAGTTTATGTTCATTTATTTGTGGTATTGCTATATAGATTCACTTACTATTACTAATTATCTTCGAGCGCCCTCTGTATACTGTACAGTAAACATACTTAACTCTCTAAGATCTGAGAGATTAAACACCACTGATCACTCAGTTCTCAGTGCTCCGTGAGCAGAAAGTTGTTAACTGTCAGTCACCAGCTCTCTGCTCTCTCCCCCCATGCTCACTGGAGTGCTTGGCTATGGAGGGGGCGGGAATGGCTGGCTCAGGCTCTCAGCAGCCAGGCTCTCAGCAGCTTGCTGAGAGCCTGAGCCAGGTGTCGGCCAAAGCTCCTTGGTGGATCCCGCCCATATGGTCATGGTCTATCCTCAGCCTGGACCAGCTCTGCAACATCAGTTGATAGTGGGCTTCAGCCCACTGTTGGCTGAAAATGGGTCACTGGAGTGCAGAAAGAACTGCACTCCTGTGATCCACAGGAGTACAGCCAAACAAGCTTTGGCTGTACTTCTCCTTTAACCCCTTCCCGACCAGCCGCCGCAGTTGTACTGCAGCAGGTTGGATCCCCTGGGCGAAACAACGTTAGCTTACTTTGCTTCGCCTTTTGCCTGCTAGGGGGCGCAAGCTCCCCACTGAAAGCACGCACGCGGTTTGCTGCTGGAGCCGATGCGAGTGCCCGGTGGGCGCGATGACTGCCGGGCACCCGTGATCGTTCGTGACAGAGCAAGAACCGGGATCTGTGTGTGTAAACTCTCAGGGCAGAGGAGACAGATCATGCATTCATACTAAGTATGAACACCGATCTCTCTCTTCTCCTAGTCAGTCTCATCCCCATACAGTTAGAACACACCTAGGGAGCACAGTTAACACATTGATCGCCCTCTAGTGTTAACCCCTTCCCTGCCAGTGACATTTATACAGTAATCAGTTCATTTTTGTAGCACTGATCACTGTGTAATTGTCACTGGTCCCAAAAATGTGCCAAAAGTGTCCAATCTTTCCGCCGCAATATCACATTCCTGATAAAAATCGCTAATCACCGCCATTACTAGTAAAAAAAATAAATAAAACAAATAATAATAAAAATGCCATAAACCTATCCCCTATTTTGTAGACACTATAACTTTTGCGCAAACCAATCAATATACGCTTATTGCAATTTTTTTGTAGAAGAATATATATCGGCCTAAACTGAGGAAAAAATGTGTTTTTTTTTAAATTTGGGATATTTATTATAGAAAAAAGTAAAAGATATTGTGTTTTTTTCAAAATTGTCGCTCTTCTTTTGTTTATATCACAAAAAATAAAACACGCATAGGTGATCAAACACCACCAAAAGAAAGCTCTATTTGTGGGAAAAAATGACGTCAATTTCATTTGGGTACAGCGTCGCATGACCGTGCAGTTGTCAGTTAAAGCGACGCAGTGCCGTATTGCAAAAAATGGCCTGGTCATTGAGCAGTCAAATCTTCCGGGGCTGAAGTGGTTAACCTCCCTGGCAGTATGATTATTTCAGATTTTTGTGTTTCAAAACGGTACAGTTATTTTGCATAGAAATTTGGTGTTTTACATTGTAGGCCTGTATTCTTACCAATAACACACTTAAATCTGTCCACCAAGAGTCTAGTAGATATCCCGGGTATGATGAAGTTTGAAACACAAAATCATAAATTATAATATAATAAATAAATATAAATAATAAAAAAAAATAATAATATAATAATAATAAAATACATTTCCCCATGATTCACTATTGCTCAATTCTGCAAGTGTTCTAATTTACTATCGCTGTTTTCTAGCTGGTCTAAAGCCACTTTTGACCAAAAGGAACACTTTTTGGTTGCTATGGACAATCTCAAGTTTCCAGGCAGAAAGAACAGTATATATAATATAAAATTGCATGCAGGGCATTGGACAAAGCATTGGGGACAAAAAGGATGTGAAATTATTTCATACAGTACTGTAATCTAAGATTACAGTACTGTATGTGTTATGATTTTTACAGTTTTTTTAATTTGCCGCCAGGCTCCGCCCCCGTGCGTTGCAACGCTCGCAGGGAACGGAGCCCGGCACAGAGAGGTTTCGGGAGAAGGACACAGCCCGCAGACACAGCGGGAGACATTGCAGGATCTTGGGGACAAGGTAAGTATACCGCACCAGGATCCTGCAATGCAATCCCGAGTGTAGCTTGGGGTTACCCCTGAAATTTAACCCACACTCGGGAATACCGTCAGGGAGGTTAAGGCTTCTTCAAAACATGTCATTGAAAACATTTGTAAATTTTCAAAGTTGACCTGGAAACTGCATGAAAAGATACTCTTTCTACTGTATGGTATTTTTAAAAGACTTTTTTGCATAAGTACATATCTTCCATGGCAGCACCCTACTTCCCATGCCTTTTTTTCCAGAAGCTTGCCCTAAAAATCCCTAAAAATGGTCAGAGTTTAACCACAAGATTCAGCTCCACAGACATCAAAGAGATTTGTCTCTAAGTCTGGACAGGTGGAAATTTGAACAAGATTCACTGAACAGTTTGCAAAACGTACCTGGGTAGACTCGCACATCACTAATTATGACCCTTCCCTTTCTGTGCTGGAGACAATTGATGTCGCTAAGTACAGCTTTCTTTTAAAGGTTGAAAAATTTAAATATATCAAAACGTAATTCCATTAGAGTTAAAGGGGTTGTAAACCTTCGTGTTTTTTCACCTTAATGCAGCCTATGCATTAAGGTGAAAAAACACCTGGCAGTGACCGGCCCCCCAGCCCCCCATTTTAATTAACTGAGCCCTGGAACTTGACCCGCTGGGGACGCGCTGTCTCTCTGCCCAGGGTTCTCGGCTCTTGATTGGATAGATTGATAGCAGTGCAGCCATTGGCTCCCGCTGTTGTCAATCAAATTCAATGACACGGGCGCAGGGGAGGCGGGGCCAAGTCATACATTCGGCGGCTATGGATCCCAAATGCTGGACTTGGGAGCGCGCCCGCAAGGTAACTCCCTCGGGGCAGCGCTTCCCCTAGGGGGTTATCTGATGCGGGGGGAGCCGCGAAAAACGCGAGAACAGCCGGGGGACCCCAGAAGAGCAGGTTCTGGCCCACTCTGCAAAACGAGCTGCACAGAGGAGGTAAGAATGATATGTTTGTTATTTAAAAAAAAAAAAAGAACCCTTACAATCACTTTAACATACTGACACATTTTGCTTAGAGATACATTTAGAATATTAACACTTATATTTGAATATTATTGGTAATTATAGTGTAAAACTACAATGCTAAAATGTAATATATAAATTTTACTAATATATTGTGTTGCTCAATGTGCATAGTGAGGAAGAACACTAAGAAGATTCAATGGTAAAATCCGGTGCACAATTAGTAGTATTTCTTAAGGAATTTGTTAGGATCTGGCAAAAGATAAAAACAGAAGTAAGTACCACTAAGTGAATGTGCCTATCCATTACTGAATCCTGAGGCTCAAAAACCCAAGTGATGCAACCATGTAAACCATGTAAACTAAAATATGTTAGTTAAGTGCTGACGGGTAGATTAATCTGCTATTTGCTGCTGCTCTTAGGTGTCATGCCAGGCAAACAGATAAATACTGTGTTCAAGTAAACATATGTTTACTGTTTTACCTGCCAAAGGATTTTTTCATTTTGGCCAGCCATTCTTGTGATACATACCTTTTCCAGTCAGAAAGATTGCTACTTCCCAGCGTAGCACTACTGTTTCCTGAGACAGCTTTACAGCTCATTTGAAAGAGATGATGACGCTGATTAATTGAGATTGATTTACTTTTAAATACATTTTTATTGAGTTTTATCTAAATATATGTACAGTTGACCAAAATGGTCCAAAAAGAAAACAATGAAAGGAACTGTATAACACATGCCATAGTGAAGCTCAGCATATCAATAAATCAGAGTAAACCTTGCGAGCAACTATAAATATAGAGATTAACTAGAACAATAGCTGCTAGCACTTCTCAGATTCCTATAATACTGTGCACATAATAAAGAAATACTAAATAATTGTGCCACGCTTTCTTTATCCAAATGGGGAAATCAAGCTAATCAATGTGTGTATAAATAAATACAAAGTGCCCGATCTCACAAACCAAAAATACGTTAAAATTCCATAATCAATTTCCATTAACATACAAATACATGTGCCAATATTTCAATAAATAAATAAAATTGTGAAAAATTAATAAAAAGTGCATTCAGTAATTCCATTGAAAAAAAAGTCCATAAATATTGCCATGTCTGCATGCACAAATAACACCTTGTGCTTCTCACTGTTTGCATTTAACCAATTAGTGCTCAATCAATGTGCCAATATTTCAAATCACTCAAGCTCCCCCATCAGATGTGCTCTCACCTGATGATATGTGACCTCACATTTTGGTTTGGTCAAATATCGCTTTTTACTCCTTCTAGGACCAGAGCAATAGATGTCCCTTTCTCCTCGTTCCTCCTCCTTACTGCCACTGCTATATAAAGCAATGACAGTATCACCAGAGCCATATAAAGGAAAGAATCATCTCTAGTGCTTATATCGCAAAACCAGGTAATATTTCTTTATTCAAAAATTACTACTCACAGTACTAAATGCAGAAATGGATCTCTATTGACACTTAAAAGAGCTTGAACCAGGTTGGCTTTACTTATAATCCCTGACACTTCAGGAATTAACTTATAACTCGATTGGGCAAGGAGTGCTGGGAAATGTAAGAGGCCAATGTAGCATATACCAAATAATTGTTTGGTGAGATAGAATATTTCAAAATGAGGTTAGGAAATTATATTCATTTTCTATCCTCTAAGTGATCCGCAATAGTTGTTATAACTTTATATTCCCAGCACTTGAAGGAAACCTCTGGTACGAGAAGTTGAAAAACTTCTTACGACACTGGGTTAGTAGTGGGCCTTGGGAGTCTGCTGCTGGTGCTGAGAAAACATTCCCATGCCTTAAGAGTTACTGCAATTATAGGATGTTTGTGTAATGATTTATCATGGAGATTAGAAGAGATCAAAATGAAAGATTTAAGACTACCAGATGCGGCAACAGACTGTTTTAAATGGGTCCATACTTTAGTGGATAAAGGACAAAACCAGAATTTCAGTTGGTCTAGGATGGTAGCTGCCTAGTAGTCCTTGAAGACATGAATTCCCATGCCTCCCACTTTTCTATGCTTGATCAGAATATTATGAGAACATCTAGCTTTTTTATTTTGCCAAAGAAATTTAGAAATTTCTGATTGCAGTTTCTGAAAAAATGCATTCGGGATGCATATGGGCAACACTCTGAAATAGTAGAAGATTTGTTGAAGAAGAATTATTTTGAAGGCAGCTAGTCTACTCATTCACGAGAGGAAAACATTTTTCATCCCCTTTAATTTTGCATGCACTATATCTATAACGGGAGTAAAATTGTCTGTGTATAGATTATAGGAGATGTTAGGGTTGTGCCTAGGTAGCATAGGGAACCTTGAGCCCATGGGAAGGGAAGTCTGTAGGGATGTGTGCAGTTCTGTGGATACAATAATAGCCCAAATAATTGATTTAGTAGCATTGATTTTATAATACAAAATGTTGCTAAATTACTTTATATGTTTTGGGCAGGGGTAGATCAGGGTTGGATAGGGTTAAAATCACATCATCAGTGAACGGTGGGAGATATCACAAACCTTTATCTCTTCAATATACATATAAGTACAGACTTTCTCTGCCAGAGGTTCCACCAGAAGTGCAAATATTAAGGGTGATAGGGGACACCCTTGTTTAGTACCACTTGTAATTGTGAATCTGTCAGAGAAGATTCCTAGTGGCATCAGGTGCCTGTCTAACCAGGATAAATCCTACATGGTCATGTTTAATCAGTTTGGGAAAAAGACATGCCAGCCTAATTTTGGCATAGATCTTTAAATCTACGTTTAATAACGAGATCAGACGAAAATATTGTGGGGAGACTGTCTCTTTCCCTGGTTTAGGAAGCATCACAACTGTGACTGATAACATTTCTGAAGGAAATGATGCAGAGGACACAGCCACATGAAAGACCTTCTTCGGATGTGGGGTAAGAAAAGCTGAAAAGAGCTTATGATATCCAGACAAACAGCCTTCTGGGCCAGGCCATTCATTGTGTGGCAGGGAATGGATATTACAAATTTTTTAATCGTGAAAGGACTATTTAAGGTTAAGAGGTCATCCCGGTTTAGTGTAGGCAAAGAAATCGAATCTAATAAATTTTCTATAAGCTCGGGAGTAGACTCATCATCTTTCAGGTTATACAAATTGCCATAGTAACCACTAAAGGCTTAGGCAATTTCTTTCCAATTGTGCAGTTTACTGCCTGTAGTGGGGTGTCTTAAAAATGGCAGTTTTTGCTTGGCTATTTTTTCTTTGATTTGAGCGGCTAGAATTTGCTTGCTTTTTTGCCCTGGCAATAAATTGTAAGGATTAAATTGTAATGTTCTGATATGGCGGTCATGCTATGATATAAGCAACAATCTAAGCTTCTTTGTCGATACATTCAGTTTGGAGCGGGTGGACATATAAGGTTGTATTTTTTAGAATGTTCTAGCATCTGAATCATGATGAGAAGGTCGTTCAACTGCTCTGTCTCACTTTGTTTAGCAACAAAGGTTATTTTGAGGAGAATGCCTTTTATATAGACTTTATTTAAATTCTGCAGTGTGAAGGTGTCGTTGACTGAGGCTTCATTGAAATCAAAGAAATATTTAATGTGTTTAGAAATGCTAACCTTATTCTCAGACAAAGACATGAGAAAGACATCATTACTCCACTTATTAACCCCAGTTTCAAAGCAACCCCTTCCCATTCTGAAGAATGATCAGACCAGGTGATGTTATGAATCTCAGACTTAACACTATTCTGCAACAAGAACTTGTCAGTTAAAAAAACAATGATTCCTGAATACGTGAAGAGAGAAAAAAATAGAATGTAAATGCAGTGGAGTGTTGGCGCCTCCACAAATCGTAAAGATCCAAAGATGAAGTAATGATTGCCAAGGTTGCTCTATATGAACAATTATGCTTTGGGTCTGACATATCCAGTGCCTGGCCTGGAATTGCATTGAAGTCACAACAAAGTATAATATGACCCTGACAGGTAGACAGGCCATTTTTCAATTATTTTTGCAGATAAGTGAGCGGCTTTCACAAACTAAGATGATGTAACTCCCCCTGGAGATCATACGCTTCTGAGATCAGCTTGAAGACCACAGTATCCTTTTTAGAAGAGACATTAGATTTTTAGATGTTCTGAAACCACCTGTTGGAAAAGGGAGGTGAGTTTTGGGATCTGAAGTAAGTCTCCTGAAGACACAGGACATCACATTTTAGTGTGTTGGCTTCTTTACATAACATAGTACCTTTGGCTGGGCTGTTGTTGCCTTTTACATTGAAGGAGGATATTTTAAAGGACATTGTGGCTTGAGTCCATGAGCAGAGAAGCAAGTACTATGGAAAAAAAGTAGCAATGGTAAACAGCCAATGGTATGGACAATACCTTAGATGAATCATGTGCTGGAAATGTCCAGAAGTCAAGGTATGATGAAGAGCCTAGGAAGCTGTTACTTTGTGTAGGAGAGCTTCAAACTGTGGTTCAGATGTCAGTCCTTGTAAGTGTTATGATGATATGCTGATGTAAACAAGCATTTCCCCGTTCTGCCTAGTGACACTGACATTGATCACAGCTCCCTGTGAACGGGAGCGGTGATCAGTGTCGTGTCACACGTAACCTAACCCCCCCACAGTTATGCCGCACACACACGATCGGACATTCCAAGCTACAATACAATTCAAGACAAAATGGTTAGGATGGCCCTGCTCGTGAGATCTTACAATCTAAAAGGAAGGGCAATGATGCAAAAGGTATTAACTCTGGGAGGATGAGATGTTTAAGAAAGTGAAATTCAGTTGTTAGATAGAGATTGGAGAGGCCTCTCTGAAGAGATGAGTTTTCAGAGATTGCATAGAGATCAACCGAGTAGGTGATATTTGTACAGGGAGCTCCAGAGGATGGAATAGGCTCTGGAGACACACCCCAGAGGAAAGCATGGGAGGAAATGGTGAGCTTTGTTACGGTATGTGGGTGGAGGCAAAGTTGTGGATGGCTTTGTAACTCATTATTATTTTATTTTTTTTTGTTGAGTGATCAGGAGCCAGTGGGGGGATTGGCAGAGAGGGGTGGCAGACTCTGAACAGTTTGTAAGGTGGATGAGTCTGGTAGCAGCTTTCATGATAGACTGAAGGGGGAATAACCTGTATAGAGGCGAGAGGTGAGTGAGTGGATTTGTAGTTTTATGGCATAGTTGGATAGAAGGAGGCATATTTTGAAAATTAGTGATATTCAAGGAGACTGAAGGGGAGAGCTGAGGAATAAAAAGATAGATTTGTGGGTCATTAGCATAGAGGTGATATTGAAATCTATGCAAGGTTATCAAGTGACCAAGGGAGGAGATGTAGATAAAGATGTAGTAGTAGTTAAAATACATTTTTAGCCATCTTGCCAAGGGACCAATTTTATCTACACAATCCTGGGCAGTAAAATGGGATGGGTTTGTATACATCTGCATCAGATTAAAGCCTAGTACACATGGGCCGATTGTCGGCCGGCATTGGGCGGTTCAATAGAGACTGGCTAACATTCGGCCCATATGTACGGCAGAAGGGTCATGATCAAAAAAGGTCTGCCAACCAGCTACCGGTCAGTGTTCTCAGCCAATGGCTGAGAGCGTTGATCAGAGTGTTCTAGCAGGGGAGAGGGGCGCCCTGTCAGAACAAAATAGCACAGCATGGGAGATGAATAAAAAAAATCAGAGCTCAGGTCGAAGCCGCTGTACTAACAACCCAATGTTAGTACATCGGCTTCGACCTGAGCTCTGATATTTTATTCAATCCACAAACTAGTATTGTGTACAAGGCTTAACACTGTGCTTCTGGTGTTATTTTACCACTTAAAACACATGCACACCTAAGACAATGCCAAGGGCATTCATTATACTGGCATAGTGCTGCTTGAGAGAGAGAGGTTAAAATGTATGAACCATAGCATGATCTTACAGAACATTAAAATGTATTCCCTGCATTAAAGTAAAAATGTTTTATGGCTTTCTGCCCCCCCCCCCTGTGTGAGGGCACAAATAGAACAGGAGGAGCCAGGATCGCTGATGGGGGACCCCAGAAGAGGAGGGTCAGGGCTGCTCTGTGCAATAGCATTGCACAGAGCAAGTCAGCATAACATATTTATTATTTTAATTTAAACAAATAACCTTTACTAATGCTTTCAAGTGCTTGTAAAGGCTCAAGGACACACAGAGCAGCTGCTGGTACCCCCCAAGCAAGCTTCTTGCTGCGGGGGCACTTGGCAAGAGCGCACGAAGAGGAGGATCTGAGCTGCACTGTACAAAACCATTGCACAGAGCAGGTAAGATATAACATGTTTGTTATTTTATATAGAAAAAAATATGCCTTTACAATCACTTTAAGTCTCATAAAATGTACCTCTGCTTTTGTCTTGCATTGTGTTGCTGTGTGCTGTTTTAATACATTCCCATAGAAAAACATTTTTAAGAGTAGCCTTTCTTTTTAAGATTTCAATCAAGTGAGTTGTTTTAAGGTAAAATGCCTTTAAAATAATGGTAAGCAAATTAAACAGATCTGTAGACAAAGATAATACAGGTTCATATGTAACACAATATAAACCTTTAACTTGAGTCAATGTTGAACTAACTATTGAACATTTATGCTCATAGTTTTTTTTTTTCTTTGCCTTCTATCTATTCTCTAGAAGGTTGGTAGTAGCGTTTCTTCTTCTGTTGGTCACAATCAGAAGCTAAGAAAAGCAGTTATTAAAAGTTTTTTTTTTTGTCATTCATTTCATTGGTGTGTTTTACTTGAAGTGCTGCCAACGTTTCATTTTATGTCTACAGAGAATTTTAAATTACTTTAAAATTCTATAGTTCTTTATGCATGATAAACCATTGATTTCCACCATCCAACAAGGAAAAAAGTCACATTCACAAGCCAAGTGGGTGGAAATTGTGCTTAATTATTTAATTTTCTAAAGAAAAAAAAACTAATACACTATGAAAAAGTTCATTACTATATGAAATATTGATGGTGCCCTACATTATCCTTGAGCTTTATAAAACTAATCATTTGCAAAACAGCATTCACCATTAACTACTTTAAAAATCAAGGTCTTGGAACCAATGTTTTAGTAAAATTAAAAAAAAGGAAACAAATAAGGTCCTCCTATCATCTTTCACCCAAGAAAGGTATACTGTAAAACTTTTTATATAACTAATACAATCTTCATTTATTTTACATTTAAAATAATATTTTTATGAGCAGTAAGGATTAGCTAAACTGAGAGTTTGTGCTGACTTTAGCAAATGGGACATATTGGTTCCCAAGTTCCCAATTCGGCAAAATGCACTCATTCAATAAGGAATGCAAAATTAGGGTTTTTTTCAGAATGCAGAGAGTTTTAACTAGTGATTAAGTTCTTTGTTTATTAAAAAAGACCCTGCGCTGACATGGTAATCACTTAGCTTATTGCTAAACAAAGCCATTTTCTTGACATGACTTTGATTAACAGCTTCATATTTTTTACTAAGCTACGTGAACGTTCACTTTGCTATGAAAATGGTCCCTACTCCTTTAGTAAATTAACCCTATAGTTTATTCATTTTTTTACCAAATAGTCATAATTACTAAATTGTATTTAACAGCTTCCCATCCAGCGATGTACTGGTACGTCGCTAGATAGGAAGGATGATATCTCGGTCATCGCTACAGCTGCAGTGAAGACTGAGATTTCATTTTTTTAGCCGGTGATTCCTTTCCATGTAAAGTAATCCTAGGGGCTATGGAGTGAGAATGGGAGAAATAACTCTAGTGCCCGACCGCCTGTGTAACTCTAAACTGGTAACCTGTAAAGGCTTTTAAAGTGTCGCCTATGGAGATTTTTAGGTACCGTATTTTGGTGCCATTCCACAGGTGTATACAGTTTTAAAGCGTGACATAATAACAGTAAGCAAGCTGTCATTAATGCAGTTTTGTTTGCTAGCAATTTAAACTGTAATTTTTTTTGTATGTGAATCTCATTTTTGCTGATTTGCTGTACCACATCCTTCAGCAACAATGAAAAATACATTCATAGGGTTTCCTTTTTCCTGTGGCATGGCATATTGAAACCTGGAAGCCCCTTTTAGTAATAAGGGGTCCCCCAGATACTATGCTATGCAACTGAGAATGAGGTACATCCCATCCCCATTCCTAGACAGTAACACTAGCCCCCTGGGCTTTCATCAGCTATATAAAGGAGGGGATGGGGACAGTGGTGACATAATTTCCCAAATATGGCCGTGTGAGCATATTTAGGCAATGATGTAACCTGCTCCATTACTCGCCTATTTGCTTACATGGTAGGGTATTTTCAGCCATGTAAAAGAAAGGGTGGGGTGACGTCAGTGGTTGGTAAGGAAGCAGGAGCTGCAAGCTGTAGGCATCCACTGCTTCCTTAGCAACCATTGACAACTGGAACCTGTCACATTTGTCTATGTTCAATGTTCTAAACATTCGCCATTTGGACAATAGTTTGAACAACCAGTGTATGGTCCAAAGCTATCCCTAGTAAGCACCCTGTAAAGGTTAAATGGTTTGTCCCACTCCCCAACTTAGATTTACATCCCCAACTTAGAGGGTCTCAGAAACACAAACATTGCTTTGTTAATGCCAGTGACATACTGCATCATTATATGTCCTTTTTGATACTAGTATAATACAGTGTTATATAGTATAGTATAGTATAGTATAGTATAGTATAGTATAGTATAGTATAGTATAGTATAGTATAGTATAGTATAGTATAGTATGCTATAACTGTTAATGAGTTATAGGACTAGTCTACTATAGTTGTAGTATATCAATCTAGAATATACTATACAGTATAGTATAGTATTGTACAGTATATATATTCAAATCCTCTTCAGTTATTTTCACCCTGTCTTTTTAGGCTGCAATATGAAGGATAGATGGCTTTTTCTCTTACAGCCAAACACTTTCAAGTTCACAATATCCAATCAACCTTAACTGTGTACGATGTCAAAAGCACTTACTGCACAAGGAAAGATCTGTGTTTCTTTTGCCACACACAATAAATCTTTAGTGTCTTCACTTGATACGCATCACTCCACTTGATCTCAGGAGGCACTATCTGTCTCTGCATGATTCTCTCCATCATGTAACAAGGTCACTTTACCAACTCTAAGTTTGTAGTCTAAAGTATATATCATTTTTTTAACCACCTGGGCAAAGTCTTTTTTAACTATAAAGGTTTTAAAAGTAATGTGCATGTATTTATAGCTAACTGCTCAGCAGAAACGATGCAAAGTATGCTGTGCCCTTTAACACTGTGGTAAAAGAAAACCCTCAGATTTAAAAGAAAAACATAATATTGTTCTAAATTAAGCAGCTGTTGAAATCAGTTAGTAAAAACTGTTGTCATTTTTATCTGATTTCAATGCCATAGGAGAACAGCTAAAAAGGAATCAAAGATCAGATACACTACCTTTGCAAAACCCTACACTGCATTTGACTGACAGCAAAGCGCACAGGGGTTGATTTACTAAAAATGGAGAGTGCAAAATCTGGTGTAGCTGGGTATGGTAGCCGATCTGCTTCTATCTTCAGCTTGTTCATTTAAGCTTTGAAAAAATACCTGGAATCTGATTGTTTTCTCTGCAGAGCCGCACCAGATTTGGCACTCTCCAGTTTTAGTAAATCAACCCCAAAATGTAGGTTGTTGTTATTGCATCATGGTTCGGGATACTCAACTACAACATACTTAGGACTTGGTAAAGTTTGCTCCACCAGAAGTCCTGTCTTTTAAATATTGTTTTCTGATCTGGGATCTGCGAAACTGACTCTTTGTTCTTTCAATAAAACAAAAAGTTTCTTCCTAAAGCATAGCAATCTAGGGCACCAGATAAGGCAAGTATATTTCAGGAAAATCTACCAATCTGGGTGTTTGGTGTGCTCCTGTATCTATAAGAAGGGATGGGCTCCCCTTCAGTCCACCTGCCCTCATTTATCCATCAGAATACATGTGCCTCCATTGTGGGGACACTCATATTTTAGTGTTAGGACCACAAATACCAGGGTGCCGTGACGTGGCTCTGTGGCTCACGCATGCATTTGCAAATGCATGCGGACTAAATCTCTGTTTTTAATGCATACTGTTAGACAGGTCAATTTTTTTGTCTGCGAGCTGGTGGTAAGTAGGCTTTGGTTTTTTCCTGGGCATTCCCCAAACTTTGTTGTTACATGTTTTAGCCTTCCAATGCCGCTTACTGCGATAGCCAGCTATAAATGAGGGTGGTGGCAAGCTTTTGTTTTCAAAGAAATAGTGGGACTGGATAGTGGCTATGACCTTGGGTGCCAGCTCCCCTTTCCTGTGCTTCATGATGGTAAATTTGGCCACCAACAAGATGCAAGAGATAATCTTTCCACTGCTGATTTCCATCTTCCAATCATATATAATCAAAAATTATGTTTTTATTTTCTTTCATTTTCCTTGCATTATTATTATTATTATTATTAACAAAGGGTATTATTTACAAAGTTAAGCTTTGGGGAAAATGAGCGCAACTGCACGTGCAAAGTGCACACTCTATTTGCCTTAGTAAATTAACCCAATGTGTGCTGGACAGTCTTGAAACATACAAAAGATAGAAAACAAAGTATGTGCTGGGAGAACTAATTATCACTGGCAATTTCTGAAAACTGCTATATTGACCTTGAGCCACAAACACACTCACTGTTGGACAGTTCTAAAGCATATATGAGTAGAAAACAAAGTCTTTGCAGGAAGAGAGCATCCTATACAGTTCCAGTTAGAAGCTGATTGCCTAACATACACAGCTGCACCAGATTTTGCACTCTCCAGTTTTAATAAATCACCCCCATAACATCCATTGAGTCTGTACAATATTTCTGCCTCTTTTCTCTTAACACACTGTAATTTTTATTTTCTGATAAAACCTGCCTTATCTCTCCCTCTTACATTGCCTGTCAATGAATATGCTTATGTCCTTGTACATCGACTGCACAATATTTTGGACTATTGTTTGTTAAATAATACACTCTATGTAAGTTTCTTAATCAAACATGTCTTATCTTTCCTGTTGAAACTGCATCCTATTAAACCTGCTACCATATTGTGCATCAGCTGTAATTCTGTGATTTTCTTTCTTTTAATTAAATATAGATTACACACGTTTTTTATTTAAATAAAAACAAGCAATTGTGTTATATACTGTTACATAATGGGTTTATGTGAAATCTCCATTAACAGCTGTAAATAATATTGCAATTAGAAATATATTTCAGGAGTAAATATATTTAAAGTATTGAGTGTTGTGTTGGTGTTACAGTAATTAGTTCAGCTTCCAAGCTTGGCTTTTTGTTTTCCCTGATAACATCTCACCTGGGTAGTAAACAACAGCCTTCTTTGACTCATCCAATCAGTCTGTGCCCAATATACATTTACTAGGTACAGTGACCAATTAGGGAGAATTATATTAGCCACAGTACAAAAAGGAGGGGGGGTATAATGCTTTGTGTGTGACCAAGCTAACTCTCTCTTTGGTGTGGGGACAGAGAGCAGTCACCATGGGCCGACCTGAAGTTAACAAGTAATCTAACACTATACTTGCATCTTATATTGTATTGTAAATATGGTTATTGTAGGTAAATTGTAAATATCATGTAAGCCAGGGGACCTATGCTGTACATTGTGTGGTAAATACAGTCTGGTGTGTAATATATTATGTAACCCTATCAATTAATGTGTATTGCGGATGGAACTACCTCTTTTGTGTAGTATCTCTCAGTTCTAGATATGTATATGTCCATACTACTACAATTATTGAGGTGTATGCACATAATCACAGAAACTAGGCAACAATATGTTAATTATTTTTTCCTGCTCTCTTTCATTGGGTTCCAGAACTAATATTTCCAACACCTTTGAAACGCCAGTGTCCACCTTTTCCATTGTTTTAGCAATACCCTCCACATTGTCAGAAATGCCTAGGGATGCACCTAAGGCCAAATCAAAAAGCTGTTTGCCACCATTGAGATCTCTACAAGGCCAGTGTCTGAGGTGGAAGACTTTTTTTTTGCAAATATCCCATAAAAAATTAAAAAAGCATATCAATTTAAAGGGGTGTTTTGGAGCACACATCTTCAACAAGTGTGAAACCAATTATATTTGCGAGAGGGCATCCAGCTTATTCCCATTATGTGTTCCTGTTCACCTATGCCACTAGTGAGGTGGAATAAAGCTACCAGATTTTAATACATGTAATGGTATCTATGGCAAACAGGGGTCAAATAGGGAGTGCTTTGGAACACACCTCTGTTGTGAAGGGGTGTGCAGTGACATGTCGCACACATAAAGCACCTTTGCCTGTTTTACCAACAAGCATGAAACCAAAGCCAATTTGTAGAAGGACAGTCAGTCCTTTCCCATTAGGTGTTCCCCTTTCAGACCTTCACCTATCCCTACAGGGCAAGGAATTCAGCCACGCTAGCTTAGAGTGGGGCACTTTGTGTTCCATCATGGATTGTGGCATAAATATTTACATAAACATTCCCTTATATTGGGGAGGGGTTAAACATTCTGCTTAAAATCACCCCAAATTTCCTCCTTACTGTCAGCAACACAGCCGTCCTTTTTACCACCGACACCCAACACTCCTACTCTTCCTCTTGACTACCAGTGTTGTTGGGCGAATGTTTCGGGCCGAGCAAAGGTTCGGGCCGAACATTGCTTGTTTGCCTGTGCGGCGAACATCCGAATTTGTGGGGAGCTTGGCGGGATGTTTGCCCACCGTCTGCCCCACAATGCACTGCACATTGGATTCTAAGCCCTGATTGCCCCAAAGCTTTGCCCAATCAGGGCACAGTGAATAGCTGGTTGTTAAGGAGTGGGGCGGGAAGCTTTTGCACTGTTTGAAAGTTCAGGTGTGAACCAAACCGGGGGGGGGTTGTTCGGCCCATCTATAACCACCAGCATCCCAACCTTCCTCCACCTCTATATCACCATTAACCTAACTTTTCTCCCCCTCCAAGTCCCCATCCTCCTACTCTCTCTTGTGCTGCCTTTGCCTAACAGGGATACAGGAAGTAGGAAAAGCACTCTACTAGCCCTGAAATGGCAAGTCATCATCTTTCTCCTGCTGCTGAACCTCCAGTTCCTGGTTTAATACTACACTGCAGTGTTTGCACAAGGAGGAACACCAGAGGGATCACATTGCTATTAAACCCCTGGTTCTGATCACCTCTTTGACTGGTTACAAAATGTTCGCACATCCTGAATCAGGAGCCAATGATCCAGTGAACAAAACCCAACCTGCCAAGGCCTGTCTTTGTCCCACAGATACTCATTGATGACCTGCTGCAGCAAGACTAAAGTCAAGTTCTGGAATGTGAGTGTATCGCATATCAGACAGTTGGTAGGTAACTTGTGTTGCTGCTGCATGTTGGCCAAATAAATACTTGCTGGGAATTTCTGGTCTGCTGAGGGACATATGGGAAGTCAGGTACCTAACTAGGAAGGGCTGCACCACTAGGTTTAGCACATGTGCCAGGCAAGGTACATGTGTGAACTTCCCCTATCAAGGACAGACAGTAAGTTGGTACAGTTGTTACACATGACCTGACCTGGCACAAGCTAGCATGGGGTCAGTCACCTCTTGGCCTGCCCCTGAAGAGTTGCCAGATTTTCTGGAGTGGTGTGGCTCCTGCCCCATAGGCATCCTGGCTGCAAAACAGTGGGCAGCATTTTGTCTGGGCTTTGCACAGGCTCGGTGGGATGTGAAGGAAATGTAACATTCCTGCCCATGATTGCTGGATAAGGTGACTGTGGCCATAAGTGCAAAAAATAGTTGGGTACCTGCCACTAAGGTGTAGCATGGACCATAAACTGGCTGAACGGGACCAACTCCACCAGATGGAATTGGAGCAGCAAATGATTTCAGTGTTATCTTCGTAACATTGTACTACTCTGGGGAAGTGATCAGGATTTTTATTTTTTTTTACACATTATGTTTGCTTATACCATTGAATTTCACTGGTATAAACAGCCATTTTTACTGAATGAAATTGATTCAGTGTGTATGGCCCCTGGAATTGGCCCTGTCTGTACCATGTGATCACTGTGACCAATCCCAGCTAGAAACATAATTGTACTCAATGAATGGCATTAATCAAATACATTCATTGTTTATAACTGTCATGTGATCTGCTCTGATTGGTTACAGCGATTACATGGTAATGGCAGCAGGCCATTAAATTGATCAGTTATTGGCTGTGTCCGGTGGACACAGCTGGTGACAGATCGTGCCACAGCATGGCCCGTAACGCTGACCTCTCCTTCAGACCCCACATCCAATCACTGCCCAATTATTGCCACCTTAACCTTCATAAAATTTCCATAATGTATTGTTTCTTAACAGAGAACATAAAACTAATTCTAATTCATTCCCTTGTTACCTCTCACCTCTACTATTGCAACTCCCTTCTCGTTGGTTGTCTACCCTTAAACAGACTATCCCCGCTTCAGTCTATTATCTACTGCTGCTAGACTCTTACTGTTAAAGTGTTTGTTACCCTAAAAAAAAAAAAAAGAAAAACCCTGCTCCAGCACAGTGCTTGTGATGTGTAATTTGGCCACTTCTATCACCTGAAATTCCTGGCTGATCATGCCTGATTCTGCCCCCCCGTAAACTGACCAAGGTTTATCATTGCTGCTGAGCCCTAACCAGTGGTAAGTTTACAGGCCTCCATCATCTGCAGCTAGCTCCAGCTCTCCTGTGTCCTCCTCTGTCCTTTTCCCCCTCCCCTCCTTGCCTGTCAGCTCTGTGTCCGTGCCTATCCCCCTCCTCCTGCTGCTGAAATATCTTGGTAATTATCATGCAATCCCCTGTCTTTCATAATACTAAGTGCCCTGTATATGGGCCTTATTAAAAATGTGCTGTTCTATATCTGATTTCCTGGCGCCACTCGGCGCTCACGTGACCGGACGCCTCTCTCCTCCTCTCCTCCTCCCAGCTGACTTCAGCAAGGGATTCTCAGCCCCTTCCACTCTAGCTGTCAGATTGGGAGAGGGGAGACACGGGGGAGAGGGGAGAGATGGCCAGTCACGTGAGCGTTGAGCAGCGCTATAAAATAGGGTATAGAGCAGCATATTTTTAATAAGGCACATATACAGGGCACTTAGTATTATGAAAGACAGGGGATTGCGTGATAATTACTAAGTAGGTCCACAACCACTTTAAGGAGTCTTTCCATATGTGTCCTTTGTAATCTACTAAAAGTGAATAACTGCACCAAGTTAATTATATGAACCACTTATGCATTTTTATATGGTGGTTATACCCCCTAATTCCCCAGTCTCAAGAGAAAATAAATTAAGTTCAGCTAATCTTTCCTCATAGCTGAGGTCCTCTATGCCTCTCTTTTAAGTTCCCCAATATGCTTTTTGTGTACTGGTGCCCAAAATTGAACTGCATATTCCAGATGAGTTAATATATAGATAACAAAATGTCTGAAAGTTATACAACTGTATAAAAAATGGCCCCTGTGTGGGAACCAATTACAACTAAATAATAAATGAGGATGTGCTCTCCTTCCCACACATCTGACCAACTAGGGCCTAAAACATAAACTTTATTGATTTATTTAAATTGTATATTTTATTTTGTGATAGTTACTACAACATCACCATGTGACCACCAAACATACAGGGAGAGCATCAGGTACCATCAGAATAGTGTCCAATTGTATTGTACAGACTGCCTCCAAGCAGATTACTGGCATCCAGGGGTCATTATACTGTCTACATGAAAATAGCGCTCACTGTGACAAGTTTTTGAATGTAGAGAGAGTAACTGAGAGCTGTTATTATATTGCTGATATAAACTACCCTCATCTGACTATAGGCTGGACTACAGTCATCTAATGGGGTCTGTGGCTATGGAAGGGCTTGACTACACTCCCTAAAGCCCCAAACATCACAACCCCTTTCCAGCCTGAATCCAATCTCTTAATTGTAAAACTACTTCATCTCTCCACTCACCATGGAGCCACTATTTTATGTGTCACTTTAAAAGGTAGTAAAGCAAAGTACAGTCTAAAGATGAATTTGTTGTGACTTTACAGATGGAGTCTTACTAATGTGTTATACAGAGGAAAAATTAGGTATCTCTTTCTGGAGTTCATACCTCTTTTAATACAAGAAAGTATTTTGCATTTGCTGTATAGTTGCATTAGAAACTGTAGTTTGGCATTGCATGCTATTTATAAAAGTCAATGATCTTACAGAACATCCAGGTCTTTCTCAGCACTGAATTTCCTCAGTTGTGCTTCCCCTAGAATGCATATTTAGAGCCCCCAAGTGCATACCTTTGCATTTATCAACATTAAACTTTATTTGCCAAATAGTTGCCCAATTAAACAGTGCATTAAGTTCTGCTCACAAACTGGAGACATCCTCAAAGGACGTTATTTTACATAACATAAGTTGATGTTATGAATTGATGAGTTGATGAGTAAGTCGTTATGACGAAACATCAGAACGTGGCTGTACGGCAACCAGTTTTTCACGCTTGACGCTATACCGGAAGTGACGCTCAGAGGATCAAGATCTTTTGCTGGTGAGATTCAGGTCACCTATGCTGTGTCTGCTGAGACCACATTACACCAGTACGTGCTGCTACAAGTGGATGCCTCTAGGCTTCATTAATTTGAGCTTATGTGAGTGCAATGTTTGAAGCTGTTTTAACCACTTCAGCCCCAGAAGATTTTTACCCCCTTCCTGATCAGAGCACTTTTTACAATTTGGCACTGCGTCGCTTTAACTGAGAATTGCGTGGTCATGCGACGCTGTACCCAAACAAAATTTGCGTCCTTTTTTCCCATAAAATAGAGCTTTCTTTTGGTGGTATTTGATCACCTCTGCGGTTTTTATTTTTTGCGCTATAAAAAAAGAGCGACAATTTTGAAAAAATATTTTTTTTTTACTTTATGCTATAATAAATATTACAATTAAAAAAAAAAAAACATTTCTTCATCAGTGTAGGCCAATATATATTCTTATACATATTTTTGGTAAAAAAAAAAAAAAAATCGCATATAAGCATATATTTATTGGTTTGTGCAAAAGTTATAGCATCTACAAACTATGGGAAAGATTTATGGCATTTTTATTTATTTATTTATTTTTTGCTAGTAATGGCGGTTTTCTGCGATTTTTAGCAGTACTGCGACACTGCGACGGACAGATCAGACACTTCTGACACTTTTTTGGGACCATTGACAATTATGCAGCTATAAAATGCACTGATTACTGTGTAAATATCACTGGCAGGGAAGGGGTTAACACTAGGGGGTGATCAGGGGGTAAACTGTGTGTTCCCTCAGTGTGTTCTAACTGTGTGGGGATGGGAGTGGCTAGGAGAGGAGACATAGTTTTTCCTGCTTAGTAGGAACAAATGATATGGTTCCTCTCCTCTGACATCACAGGGATTAGTGTGTTTACACACACAAATCCCCATGCTGGTGCTCGTGCACATGATCGCGCATGGCTGGCGGTGATCGTGAAAAAGGGTAGGATGTACCTGTATGGGGTTTCCCCCAGGGGAGCCATTCTGCCTCAGTATATATGTGTGAGCCGGTCAGGAACCAGTTAATAGAATAAACTTTTTACAACAATACTGCACTATTGGAGCACTTTGTTTCATTATATATGGAGAGTTCATGATATTGGGTGTCACGTCTGGATATGAGTGATGCTGTTTTGCCAAGCATGAGAGTACAAGGCATCGTCATTTGGTGAGTTTTTAACCAAAGGGGAATGGAGTGCACGCAGTGTGGTGAAAGTTTTGAAGATCCCACATCAGGATATATTCAGCTTTCCTTGTTTGAGACAATCCAGTCTCATTTTTGAACTATTTTTGCACAAACTTTGTTATTAGTTGTTTATTAATGTATTAGTGTTGATCACTATCACCGGGTTTATTTATTTATACTGTTTAGCGCTATTATTTACTTTAGTTTACACTGTAAATGCTTATTTATATTTGTTTACATAACTTTATGTCATCTGAAATCACAGAAATGGCATTTTTAATCTTCATCTCAATATCATTTATAAATAGGTTAAAAATTAGGATCCCAAGATTAAACCTTGGGGTGCACTACTAATAAATTTAGACCATTTAGAATATAAATCAATAAATCACTAATCTCTGAATACAGTCTTTTAGTCAGTTTTCTATACATTTATAGACAGAGTTTTCCAAGGCAATAGATTTTAAATGTATTTATTAGTTGTATGTGGGGAATTGCAAAGTCCAAGGGCGAAATACTGTACCAGAGAAACTCCTTTGTCTAGGTTTTTCCTTATTTCCCCATAAAAAAGCAGGGTGATTTGACAACTTCAATCTATTTTTAATCCATGTTGACTATTGCTTATAAAATAGTTTTTTAGAAAAACTCTTCTGTAAGTTTTTTTTTTTCAAACTATCTTTCTAACTCTAGAAGTTAAACTAACAGGTCTGTAGTTACTTGGTAAAGACCTTGATCTCTTTGTAAAGGATAACTATAACTTTTTCATTTTGGACAGAGTGGAGAGGGATTAGAACACCTGTTAAGTTTTTATTCCTGTCTGTGCCCCCATTAGGTAGACTCACCCTCACAATTTGTAATTTGTAAAGTAATAGAGTGGAAATCCTTCAATGAGGACACTAGTTCTAGTGACCTGGGGGACCCCAAGGGATTTCCTTAATTTGCAGGAATTTCCTCTCATCAGTTTTGGCTGTGGGACAGGAAAGGTAGGTAAATCTCCCCAGTGGAACACAGAAGGAAATCAAATTGTCATGGGGTTATAACCTTCCCTTACGCTATCCAAAATGGAAAAAAAAAAGTTTTGCCTATAATTCTACTTTAGATATAGGCAGATTGGCCTTACTTAATCTTGGGGTACAGAGCCAGTTATTAACCACTTGTCGACCAGCGCACGCCGATGTACGTCGTAGGCAAAAGGGCGTACAGGTACATCCCCTTTAAGAAGCGGTGTCGCAGGCGCGCGGGCGCCGCGGTCTCCGTGACTGTGGGTCCTGTGGACTCGATGTCCACCGGGTGGCTGTGATCATGTCACAGAGAGGTAGAACGAGGAGATGCTTTTGTAAACAAAGCATTTCCTCGTTCTGCCTAGTGACAGGACAGAGATCACAGCTCTCTGTCATCGAGAGCAGTGATCACTGTCCTGTGTGTTAAAGCCCAGCCCCTTAACAGTTAGAATCACTCCCTAGGACACACTTAACCCCTTCACTGCCCCCTAGTGGTTAACCCCTTTACTGCCAGTGTCATTTACACAGTAATCAATGCATTTTTATAGCATCGATCGCTGTATAAATGACAATGGTCCCAAAATAGTGTCAAAGATGTCCGATGTGTCCGCCATAATGTCATAGTCCCGATAAAAATTGCAGATCGTCGCCATTACTAATAAAAAGAAAATTAAAAATAAAAATAACACTATCCCCCTACGCTATAAATTTTGCGCAAACCAATCAATATACGCTTATTGCGATCTTTTTTACCAAAAATATGTAGAAGAATACATATCAGCCTAAACTGAGGAAAAAAATGTTTTTTTTTATATTTTTTTGGGGGATATTTATTATAGCAAAAAGTAAAAAATATTGCTTTTTTTCAAAATTGTCGCTCTTTTTTTATTTATAGCGCAAAAAAAAAAAAAACGCAGAGGCGATCAAATACCATCAAAAGAAAGCTATATTTGTGGGAATAAAAGGACGTCAATTTTGTTTGGGTACAACATTGCATGACCGTGAAATTGTCAGTTACAGCAACGCAGTGCTGAATTGCAAAAAGTGCTCTGGTCAGGAAGGGGGTAAAATCTTCCGGGGCTGAAGTGGTTAAAGAGTTTCTAAAAATTAGAAGCAATGGCTTTGATATAGCAGAGCTCAACCTTTTGAGGACACATTGGTGTAAGCTATTTGGTTTAAGTGCTTTATTCAATTTTTGCTTTGTCTAAATTTTTCTGAAACATATTTTTTTGGGTCATGGTGGTTCTTTTGAGGCTTTGATAGTACAATCCCCATTATGGACTTGAGCTCACAATTTTAATTTATAGACACTGAACTAAAAAAAGTATTTAGTAAATAATAAATATTTAATAAATTTGCCTTCTCTTTTTCCCCAGTAAGCAACTCTGAGTTATATTGTAGCAGGCCTTAATGCTCAAACCTGACCTTTAAAAAAAAAAGAAAAAAATTGGGGGATTTATTATTTTTTGCAACCTATGCTTCATTTTGAATTTTGGCAGCCTTGATGTCCCTTTTACATATTTTGTTATATCCTTTGTAACTTACAAATGACGATAGTGTTCTTTCAGTTTTAGATTTTTTAAATGCTCTTTTCTTATTTTTTATGGCTTCTTTAACTTTAGACATGAGCCACATAGGTTTCACGTTTAGCAACTTAAATTTTTTTGTCAATGGGAATATATTTTGTATGTACATACAGTTGATTTGAAACATGCCAGTGGCTCCTGATTCAGGACATGTGGAACTATAAAAAGAGGTGACCAGAATGATGAGTCAAATTGATGCAGAGGTTGGCAATGCAATCCTTCTGGTGTGCCTGTTGGAAAACACAAGGCATAAAATAATAGACTGGGCAGTAGGGGCACTGCATCAGGAGGAAGTGGGTGTCTTCCTTTTGTCCCAGGGTTAGCACAATCCCTTGCCTTTTCCCTTCATCTCTATGAGGCAGCGACAAAGGTAAGCAGGGGAGTATGAGGACAGTTGGGGGGGGGGCAGCATGGTGGAGTAGGAGGACATAGGGCAGGCTTCCAGGGGTAAGTCTCACCTCTCCCAAATCCCAGAAGTTGTATGTAGGTGGAGTAAGATTATTGAGGACAATATTGTTCATAGCAAAACTGAGGACTCAATGAACTCTGCTGCAGTCAGCCTGTGCAAGGGCCCCTGAGCGCCCTTGCACAGGCGCGCTCAGAGGCGCCTGTGCAAGGGCCCCTGAGCACCCTTGCTCAGGCGCTCAGGGGCATCTGTGCAAGGGCACTGGAATTTGAGCCATGAAGGTGAGTGACTATTAATGGTTAGCTACCTTTTTGAAGCCCCAATACAAAAATTAATTGGAAGAACTTTTGCCATTATCTAAGAAGAAGAAAACAATGTGCCACTTGGAAGATGTGCTGTAAAATTAATCTTTTTCAAACCTGGACTTCTGGGTGTCCAGGCTGAACAACTGGCTGGTGCTAAACAGTATGCACAGACGCACAGAAATTAGGATATAAGCTTGCCCTGGGGCTAGTGCAATGAAGTGCAAGAAGACGCTCAGTGGGCAGTGATCAGGGGCACGGGCAAAACATACAAATTGGAGAAGGGATCACATGTTGGATGCAGGCTGGCATACATGAGGATCACTGGAGAGACAGACAGCACTGGGGAACTCTGGAATCACAGAGCCAATACTAGTAGGTACTGGAGATTACAGGGCGTGTTACTTGAACACCTGTTAAGACTGGGCACCCTCTGTTCTTGGCTGCAGTGCTGGAGAAAGCATGACACCAGTGGTTATCCACACAAAGAAAGAGCCAACACTAGTGTGCTGAACAGGTGAATGTGACAGATATTGTATATACACTTTATTGTGGATTTTTTTTGGATGAAAACGTGTGTGCTGTGTGTCCTTTCCAAAATGTGCACCGCACCAAGTGCTAAAATATTGTATATGGAATCTGTACAATATTTTTGCATTTTTCTGTGAAATATATACCCTTTAGTGTTGATTCTTTTAAATTAAAACCTGCATGCTGTGTCCTTCTCCCGGGGATTCATGTGCGCATCTCGCCAAAATGGTCGCCTAGCCAGCAAGCTACACATTGAGCTGTCCAAAATCTGCCAGTTCTAGCGCCCATGGGAACCCGATAGACCTGCCTGAGGAGAGAGGAGCTCCCAGACTCACTCCTGCACTCCTGGGTGGCACAGTGGTGTAGTGGGTAGCACTCTCACCTAGCAGTAAGAAGGGTCACTGATTCGAATCCCAACCACGACACTACCTGCCAGGAGTTTGCATGTTCTCCCTGTGCCTGCGTGGGTTTCCTGCGGGTACTCCGGTTTCCTCCCACACTCCAAAGACATGCTGGTAGGTTAATTGGATCCTGTCTAAACTGTTCCTTGTATGAATGCATGTGAGTTAGGGACCTTAGATTGTAAGCTCCTTGAGGGTAGGGACTGATGTGAATGTACAATGTATATGTAAAGCGCTGCGTAAATTGACGGCGCTATATAAGTACCTGAAATAAATAAATAAAATAAATAAATTCCTCAATGGAACTGAGAAGCAGGCTCGCTCCAGACTGTGGCTGACATCCCATTCTTCAGCAGCTGCACTCAGCCTTGACCAAATGGCTTGAAAGCTTCAGGGGAAGCGCAGGAAAGTACAACAGCATTATTCTTCTATTCTGGCCAATCATCTCCAGTGAGTAAGCTCTCTCCCGACAGAAAGTCCCGGACCTCAACTGAATTTTTAATAGAGAGGACACTAGATGGTTTTTTCAGCACACTGCGTCTCGAAGAAGTCCTGCTATTTTAGATCCTGCCATTAGTCCACCTCACTTTGATGATATGGTACACTAACTATTATTTCATAAAATCTCTGATCTCCTTGACAAGGGACACTCTAAAATGGCCTTGCAGAATACAGCCGACAGTAAACAATAGAGAATTGAGCACCTGGATTGATAATATAGAATATAGGTTAGATGCTACCATTTCTCAATCTAATTAAAACACATAAAGAACTGAGCTTTAACTAAACTAGATGATTTTCAGACCATTAAGGGAGCAAGGGCGCCACCCCTCTATCCACGCCACCTCCCTATATGGTTAATGGATAGATTCAGGCATAGCATGAATCTATCCACAGCTGCCGTGGCCACCCCCTATTCAGGTGTCCGGCCCCTTTCAGGACGCCGGGCGCCTGAATTACAGCAGCAGGGTATTTTTGCAACAGCAGCAGCTGATTAGAGCCATGGGCTATATTTGGCTTCAATATAGGGTGGACTCAGAGCGCAGAGCATTGCAATCAGAGCCCACCCAGATGTTTTCGAAAAACAAATGAATATTCGGTTTTCTAACACTGAATCGCCTCTCCGCCAATCAGGAAGCGCGGGTCTGTTACCCATTTCCCAATTGGTTGAAAGGTCAGATGATCCTATTAGATGCCTAGGAGGAGGAGCGGAGACACATGGGGGAAGCCGCCGTGACCTCAGAAGAGAAGAAGACACAGGAGACGCTGCCAGATCCCCAGCCGCAGCCTGTCCCTCTGCCCGATGTGCCCGCCGATGTGCCCGCCGATCCCTGATGTGCCCGCCGATGAGGTAAGGGAAGACAATGGGGGGGTTTGAGGTGCCACGAGGGGGGTGGTTGTTTGGCACCCCCACCAAACAAAAAACCACCAGCTGCCACTGGTCCAGAAAGTATAATTTTAGAATCCAGGGCTCTCTGAGTCAGTTAAGGATGGGGACAGTGCTTTTTCCAGACTGGCTAGACCATTGGTTGGAGCTAGATAGGGCCCATTGAGCTTTGCAATCTGCCCTGCAGATGGCCCACCCAGGGCTATGATTACAAAGCTCATTACTCTGGGATATCCCATATAAGTTTTTGTTGATATTCCACCATTATTATACAAATGTGCTGCGCATACACAATATAGTACATTTTATAAATAACAAAGAAAAATTGTGAATTCAATTACATCAATAAAGTTCAGTAAAAGTGAAAAAAGTCCAATAAAGTGGCAAATATAAACAGTGGGAAATCTACAGCAAGTGTCCATATATTCATACACAAATGTGTACCTCAGCCAAACACTAAATGGCTTCTGCTTACCAGAACACTTTGACCCCCTATTACAGAGTGGTCAAAACAAGTTTGGTTTATGGCCAGACTTCCACCACAGAGCAGCTCACAATCTCCACTCTGGTTCAACGGTGTACCATACTTAAAAGAAAAAAGGAGGGAAGCTGTAGAAAAACAGCACATATATGAAAAACGTCTGATCCCAATAGAGGGGTGGGCTGCTTCCAGGTTCACAGAGCATGATGACATCACAAACTTAGACCCCTCCCTACACGTTTCATTACAAATAGTATCTTCTGGTTTATTTCACCATTCTCTATCCAGAAGCAAAGGGCACTCAAACAATTTCTTCTGTCACTTTCTACAGGTGGGCTTTTCCATTAAATCTAATTATCTTAGAAGACATATTTTTTGCTTCCCCAGGTGAAGACCTGCTCCTACAGCTAGTAGAAGGGTATTATCTTGCAGGAAGCTGGCCTGGGATCCACTCCATCTGAGCGTTCCTCACATCCTGCCCTCTCTCACCACTGTGGCAGAAGGCAAAAGCTCATCATCCACTGGACCTTAAACTCCCAACCTTTCTTTTCATAATACTAATAATCATAATACTTGGATCTGCCTGGTCCTTACGGGACTCTACATTGTTCTTTGTTGTTTATTTACCTGGTAGCTCAATGAGATTTGATCTCTGAATTCTATGCCACCTACTATGAACCTATAATGAGCTAATATTTAAGTACTACATAAGTGCTTTCTGGTTTAGCTCTAGCTTTAGGCTAGCTTTTTTGGCATTTTAAATACCTATGATACAGGTTGTATATTGAGCTTACAGAAGGTTCTTCTTTGCTGTATAGCTTAGCAGCGTGACTTTATTTGTTATGTGTTCCTCTTGCACTTGTCATACTATGTAGTTCTGCTTGACTGGTAAAGGTTGGCTTTGGAGGTTGCGCCTTGCCGCTTGAGACAATGTTTTTATGTTACTGGGCCTCAGCTCACACCATGCATCTCAATCACGCTTGGTGTATATCCTTGTGTTGTTGCTCAGGCTTTATGTTTTGTCAACCCTAGGCCACTTTTTGATTTATTATGTGATTATCACATTCTCTTCTTGTTTATTGTCCTCTTTACTTTTCTCTCTACTCTTCAAACCTTGAAGATCTCCTTCTCTCCTCTTTCCTCTTGGCCTGTGATTTTGGCTGAGTATAAACCTGTGCTTGGCCATATAGTTTCACACAACACTCAAGGCCTTAGCTCCCCAATTAAATGAACAAAGCCTTCCAATACTATAGTTCACAAAGGGCTGATATGCTCTTTATTCAGGAAACTAATTTCCTGGCCTCTTACAAACCTTTGTTAATTCATAAGCACTATTTGGTATTTTGTTCGGCTAATGCCCCGAATAAGACTAATGGAGTGGCAATTTGCTAAGAAGATCTCCTTCTTACTTATCACTGAAATTTGGGATCCTGCAGGATGTTTTTCTTTAGTAAAGGGCCTTGAGGGCTCTTTTGTTTCTTACTATGCCCCATACTTACTGGTCAAGCCCCATTCTGCTCTGAAATGTTGCATGTTCTGTTTCATATGTAAAGACATGGGCCAAAGGAAAGGTATATTTATGATCTACTGGTTTCTACTCAGTTTTTTGCATAAACCGCCTTACATGGCAGAGTGGGACAGAAATCTCTCCATTTAGACCTGGACTTAGACTTGGAGCAGTGGCACAACCATCTTTGGTTTTCCTTATGAGGAATTTTGAATGTTCTCCTAAATGAACCCAATCTTATAGTATTTGAAAAAAGGTATCCTAGCTCCTCTCTTTTTCCAGGGATGTGCTTCTTGGGGCACTATGTATCGTATTTAGTGGGAATGCCCTAAGATCAAAGTGTTTTCGAATAGGATTTGTGCCCTGCTCTGGCAAGTCACAGGTCCACCTATTCAACAACAGCCCCAAATACTGTAGCTTTACTTAATGAACCAATTGCTAATGCCCCTCACAATACACAGCAGCTGATATTTTTCATTTGCCTTGCAGTTAAAATCTTGATAGCAGGACCATGGAAAAAATCCTCAGTCACGTTAGTACAGACTACACAGAATGTACAGACTAACTTTATGTATTATCGTTCATGGGAAGATTGCCAGTACAATCAATGACACGGTAAAGAAATTTGAGAAGATTTGAGGTATTTGGGTTCAATACGCACAAATCCAGCTGACTTCTACCCCTACTGTAGCTCCAGTTCTTCATGTAGATCTTTAAGTCTCTTTCCTACCTTACTTTGTTTCTTTTATTTTCTTTCTCGTAGGTTTTCCTTTCTTTTTTCATTTGTCATAGGGTAATAACCTTAGGGTTCCTATTATTAACTGTAATTTTTCAATATTAAGTTCACTACATGTGTAGGGGGATTCTGAGTGTGACTTAATTTCCACCGAGTCACTATATTTACTGTTGTGAATCTCCTTTCAAATTTTGTTTGCATCGTATAAGGTGATCCTCTTTTTAAAATGTCAGTGCAATCCTTTCTCTATGGTATTGTACACTATTATATACCCTTTTGCTTAATAAAAATATTGAACAAGAAAAATGCAGCCTACTCCAACTTCTGCCTATGGTGTCTGTACAGTATTTTTGGCTGTTGTCTCTTTTTAATTTCATGCTATAACCTGACTGGTTTCTGTCTCAGAATTTTTGGGCCAGTAAAAATGTTGCCATGATGTGCATAAAGTCTGTACAATATTTATGGCTTTTTTTCTGAAATAATACCTTCTAAATTTTATCTTTGATGTAAACTGCCTTATCCCTCCCTCCAACATTGCAGACTAATCAGGCTGTTTACATACTCTCCAGCTATTGTGCCATGTATGTTTGGCTATTATTGTCTCTGAAATATGGCACTCTAATTATAACTTTCCTCTTTTTATGAAATGTGGGCTTGTGGATATTTGAAGCATTTTTGTGACATCTGCATTGACAATTAATTAAATGTTTAATACTATACAGGCATATCCCATTTTTAAGTACACAACGGGGTTTATTTACTAAAGTTAGAAAGCGCAAAATCAGGCTCCCTTCTGCATAAAAAACCAATGAGCTTCCAGCTTTTATTACCCAAGCTTAATTGAGCAAGCCGAGGTTAGAAGCTCATTGGTTTCTATGCAGAAGTGAGCCTGATTTTGCACTTTCCAGCTTTAGTAAATAAACCCCATTGCGTACTTAAAAGTGGGGTATGCCTGTACAGTGTTTTACTGCAAAAAATAAAAGTATTGCAGATTACAGAGCTGCATTATTTTCGTCTTTAATACTCGCCCAGAGTTTAGCTTTAAGTAACATATTTATGCAAAAGTTATAGGGGTTGTGGGCTGCATGCTATTTTGCACATACTTTCTCACAGATTAGATGTTTAAGATGTTTTTATATACACCATGTTTAACATAAATGCTAGTTCAGCTAACTAAAGCATCTGGAAAATTTCAATGAAATGCCAATTGTGTGTATTTTCATGTCAACTTGTTACTGATTTAATGCTCAGGAGGCTATTTCTAAAGCTAGAAATCCTGCAATACACTTGCCCACACACAGATTTATGCTAGGTTAAAAGCACTGATTGTCAGGTTTTATGGTGCATTGAAAAATCTTTGACATAAAAGAGGAAATACAGCTAAACCAATGTGTTTTGCACTATGTAGCTTTAAGTAATGTAGACTACTAGATACAGTCTATTTTAGCAACAGTTGTTTAAAAAGGAAAGGCACAATGAGCACTCATTTTGAGTAACCTGAAAATATTTATTAGTGACTTTTCTCAAATGCTTGCTTCTTTATAATTTGGTATTTGAAATAAATGTTGAGGTTTCTAAGTTACCATTTTAGCCAGGAAAGATTAGCTATTACAATTATTTTTATTCTGCTTAACAACT